>NC_045454.1:41127342-41224537 GCF_002776525.5 Piliocolobus tephrosceles
ATCAGCTGGGCGTGGTGGCATGTGCCTGTAGTCCCAGCTACTTGGGAAGCTGAGGTAGGAGAATCACTTGAACCCAGAAGGCGGAGGTTGCAGTGAGCTGAGATCATGCCACTGCACCCCAGCCTGGGCGCAGAGTAATACTCCATCTCAAAAAAAAGAAAGAAAAGAAAAGAAAGAGAAAGATGCCCTTATTAGACAACTGATCTGCTGTTTGAAACTGAATTCCCAGCCTGTTTTACAGCTTTGAGAAATGAGTATCTGTTGTTTAAGGCATGCAGTCTATGGTAATTTGTTATAGTTGCCCAAAGGACTAAGTTAGGAAGGGTCTTTCTCTATCACACATCAAGGCTTTGAAGACTATAGTAATCAGGAGAGTATGGTATTAGCAGACTGATAGATACATAAACCAATGAAAAATAGCAAATTCTGGAACAAGAGCATCTACTTAAGGTACAAGAACCTATGACACAGCAGGTATTGCCAGGCAGTGATACAAATGAGGGACACTTCAACAGAAATGATAGAGACAAATGGTTATCTATAGGAGAATAATCCATCTTCTGCCCAGCATCTCCATATACAATGATCAACTAACTATAGACTTTCCGGTTTTCATTAATTTTTACTCAGTTTGTTACCTCAGCTTCCATTTTGAATGTGGTTTTATGTTTATCATACCAAAAAAGGGGTTTTATGACCCTTGACACAGTTTCTAGTTCTCTATCTTCTCCCAGTTCTTCAATTTGGTTGATCCATATGCATCCCTTATACCATCATCTCCTTTCACCACCTCCCTATGGGTGCAGAGTGTGTCAAGTCAGGTCCTCCTATCACCTGGAACATCCTCCATCCCCATGCTGCTCACCAAAGTGCTCAGTAACCACGACCCCAGGAGACACTACATTGTTAGCTTTTCAGGTTCTCGCACCACCTCAGTGGGGTTGGTTTTCCTGTCCTTAGGGATAGTTTTCTCCCTTCATTAGTGTGAGAGCATCAGAAGGGAAGAATCATTTCAGTCCTGTCCCCTTAATACCACCATCCAATTGGTTGACCAGCCATATATTCCCAAGAAAGGGATGGGGGAAGAAAAGCTGAGTGTTCTAAGGAAGTAGCTTCTTGAGGAAGGGTATACCAGGAGACTCCTACTACAGGGCATCACACTACTTCCCTACAAGGTCCCACCATCTCCACCTCAGGGTGTCCTCTGGAAGGAGTGACACAGTGACTGATATTCACTTGACACTACAAGAGACTTGGCAGTTGTGGGCATCTTGGGGTAGCCCCAGGCAGTTCTGAAACCCAGGACCAGGAAACCATAGAGGATGGGCTGGGGACTCATCACCCTGTAACGTTTCCAAAGAGGAACCTTAATCCAAACACATTCTCAAAAGGTGTCTCTGTCTAGGGATGATGAAGGGAGGGCAGTAACAAAAATTTTATTTATTAATATTCATTTTTTTTTTACAGCCAAGTGTCGTGGTTTTTCTCTGCTTCTTCGCATGTGAAATGTTCATAAACACAAAACCTTTTACAAAGAGCCATATATTGCCATGTATAAACAAAATGACAATTAAAATACTAGCCTCTGTTTGAAATATAAACTGGGGGACAAGGAGTTCATAAAGTTGCTGTGAATTGAGAAGAGAAAGCCTGAGGAAGGCTCTGGAAGCCAAGGGATTTTCTGTCCGCCCTAGGAGGAGTTAGGATGAGAGAACACAGTGGTGGACTTGAGACCCTGCTGCCCACATCTCTGGAAGACTCGGAGGGGAAGCGGTCGCCCTTGGGAAGAAAGAAGGGACTGAGGACCAAAGAGACCGCAGCTCCTCCCACACACAAACCCCACACACAAGTCGGCCTGGTGACCTGTCGTCACCGTGCAGCCTCCTCACCGGGCTCACAGGAACTGCGAGCCAGGCTGGAGGCGAGATTGCAGTTAGATATTAACCAGGTGCCCTCAGCCCCGCTGCCTCACGGGGTCGCCTCCCTGAGAGTCAGGTCACAGCAGATGCTGACCGCGGGCTGCCCCATTGTGCCTGGGGATAAGATCTCTGAGAGTTGCTCAAGAGTCGCCTGAGTTCTTTCTCACATCCTGAATTCCAGTGGAAAGGCTGGCGCCAAGCAGGCTGAAGACCCCACGAGGGAGCCCACTCAGCAGAAGAAAGCGGTTTCACCTCCCGACCCAGGAGTCACCCCTCACTTCCCCACCATCCAGCGACCCCACGCCCCAGCCGCCCCCATCCACACCCCTAAACACCTCATCGCCCAAACCTCTCAGGAAGGCGGATCTGGGGTGTCCTCCCCTCTCCCCCCATTCAACTGTTTCTGCTGCAGCCCTCAGCGTCTCGGTGCAGTTACTCGGGCCGCGAACCTGTGCCGGTTACAGCCGCACAATCCGGGGAAACGCGGGGCTGCTGGCGCGTAGTTGCCCAGAGAGGCCGCCAGGGCCAGGGCCGCAGTGGCCGCGCAGAGACGGGACAGGACGCCCGGGGTCCCAGCTGCCGCCCCAGCCCCATCCTGCGGCCGAGAGGGCCAAGGGCCGAGCTGCGCCAGGGTGTCGCCAGCGGGGAAGCCCTGGTGCCACCACAGCCGGTTCCGGCCGGTTCCAACCAGTCTCTCCTCTCACGCGTCGGGACACCAGACCTCACACACTCACCATTTCCCGGCTTCCGGTGTCCAGGTTCCTCCCTCTGCCTCCCGCTGTCAATGCGGGTCCCAGCGAGACAGAAGCTGCCACAGACGTTCCAGGGCGTCTCTCAGTGACAGAACCCGGAGCCCAGTGCGGGGGCGTGGAGAAGACTCGGCGGGTTCTTTGAACCTTGCACCGTCCTCGGGGCAGCGCGCCTGATTGACAGTTCCCACGAACCCGCCCCGCAGCCCTGATTGGATAGTGCGCCAGGTCCCTCCCCCGGGGACTGAGTAACGGAAGAAGCGATCTCAGCTGCGGAGTGGAGCCTGATAAACAGATTCCAGACACAGGCTTTGAGAAGACTAGCTTCCTCCCTGCGCTGTGACCTGACCCCCTCCCAGGGGACATTTGCATTTAGGCAGTATGTCCTGATTGTACTCAGTGGGACCTTTCTCCTTCCTCCTGGACAGGGACCCACAAGTCTGTGCAGGAAATTCCAGACTCACTGTCCAGTTGAGCTATCCCCTGATTTGAGAGCAGGAAGGGAGCCCAGGCCACACTGCAGCAGGAGGGAGGGCCTGATGTCCTCCAGGAATCAGGAGTTTGGGATAAGGCTGTTGGCTGCACAAGCTAAGCCTTTCTTCCACCTTATCTCTCAATCTAATTTTCAGTGCAGAAGATAAAAACACCCCAACAAGGCCTGGCGTGGTGGCTCACACCTGTAATCCCAGCACTTTGGGAGGCCGAGGCAGGTGATCACCTGAGGTCAGAAATTCGAGACCAGTCTGGCCAACATGGTGGCTCTGTCTCTAAAATACAAAAATTAGCCGTATGTGGTGGCACACGCCTGTAGTCCCAGCTACTCAGGAGGCTGAGACAGGAGAATCGCTTGAACCCGGAAGGCAGAAGCTGCAGTGAGAGAGTAAGGGAGACAGAGGGAGACTCCATCTCGAAAAAAATAAAAAAACAAAAATAAAAACAAAATAAAATTGTTAAATGTGTGGAAAAACTGGAATTACGTGGCGGCAATATTTTATAAAGCAAAAACTTGAACTAGCTCAGATAAGCAGCCTGGTGCATCCACAGTTCACAAGTCAACCCCTTTCAGGAGGCCAAACATATTCCAAAGCTTGGAGGCCAGATGATAATTCCTGAAATGCAGCCCTGAGGTGGATCAGAACCTGGGGATGAGTCAGGGGCACTAAGGGATTTAACTCTGGCAGTTCAATTTGCCCTCCTGTCTCCTAAACACAGTGTGGAAATACTCCTTCCATCAAGCCTTTAAATGTTATTGAATTAAATGCTTCAATCAAAGGCTGAGACATCAGACTTTGAATTTGAAAACATTCATCTTCATATTTTTATGAAGAATACCAGATATAAAAGCATTATGAGGCCAGGCACCATGACTCATGCCTGTAATCCAACCACTTTGGGAGGCTGGGGTGGGTGGTTTGCTTGAGCTCAGGAGCTCAAGACCAGCCTGGGCAATGTGGTGAAACCCCCATCTCTATTTAAAACCAAACAAAAAAAGGCATTATGAACTGGGAGCTGGCACCCATGGCGATACGAAGAAAAAGAGGTTTAATTGACTCACAGTTCAGCATGGCTGGGGAGGCCTCACAATCATGATGGAAGGTGAAGGAGGAGCAAAAGCAAATGTTACACTGTGGCAGGCAAGATAGCATGTGCAGGGGAACTGCCCTTTATAAAGCCATCAGATCTCATGAGACTTATTCACCCAAATCTGATTTTGAATTGTAGCTCCCATAATCCCCACATGTCATGAGAGTGATCCAGTGGGAGGTAATTGAATCATGGGGGCGGTTTTCCCACACTGTTCTCGTGATAGTGAATAAGTCTCATGAAATCTGATGGCTTTATAAAGGACAGTTTCCCTGTACATGCTCTCTTGCCTGCCGCCGTGTAACATTTGCCTTTGTTCCTCCTTAGCCTTCCACCGACACCTGACCAAATGGACCTAATAGACATCTACAGAACTCTCCACCCAAAACCAGCAGATTATATATTCTTCTCCTCACCAAATGGCACATACTCTAAAATCAGTCACACAATCAGACATAAAATAACCCTCAGCAAATTAAAAAAACAAGCAAACAAAATCATACCAGCTGCACTCTCAGACCACAGTGCAATAAAAATAGAAATCAAGACTAAGAAAATCTCCCCAAACCATACAATTATGTGAAAATTAAATGACCTGGTTCGGAATGACTTCTGAGTAAACAAAGAAATTAATACCAAAATTAAGAAATTCTTCGAAACGGAGAAGAAAGATACAACATACCAGAATCTCTGGGACATAGCTAAAGAAGTGTTAAGATGGAAATTTATAGCACTAACTGCCCAAATCAAAAAGAAAGATCTGAACTAGAAGAACTAGAGGAAGTTGTAAAAGATCACAACTAGAAGTAGAGAAGCAAGAGCAAACCAATTCCAAAGCTAGCAGAAGACAAGAAATGACCAAAATCAGAGCTAAAATGACCAAAATCAGAGCTAAACTGAAGGAAATTGAGATACAAAAAAAAAAAAAAAAATTAAATAAATAAATACAAAAGATCAGCAAATGCAAGAGTTGGTTCTTGGGAAAAAATAACTTTAAAATTCCCAAATAATCAAGGCAATCCTAAGCAAAAAGAACAACCTGGAGGCATCATGCTACCAGACTTCAAACTATATTACTACAGGGCTAAGGTAATCAAAACAGCATGGTACTTTTACAAAAACTGACACATTACCAATGGAACAGAATAGAGAGCCCAGAAATAATGTTGCACACCTACAACCATCTGACCTTTCACAAAGCTGACAAAAACAAGCAGTGGGGAAGTATTCATCAATGGTGCTGGGATAACTGGCTAGCCATATGCAAAAGATTGAAACTGAACCCCTTTCTTAAATCATATGCAAAAATCAACTCAAGATGGATTAAAGACACTTTTCCAAAGAAGACATGCATGTAACCAACAAGCAAATGAAAAAAAAAAATGCCCAGTATCACTAATCATTAGAGAAATGCACATCAAAACCACAATGAGATACCATTTCACACCAATCAGAATGACTATTAATAGAAGTCAAAAAGTAACAGATGCTGGCAAGGTTGTGGAGAAAAGGGAATACTATACTCCGCTGGTGGGAGTTTAAGTTAGTTCAACCATTGTGGAAAGCAGCATGGTGATTCCTCAAAGCACTAAAAACTGAATTACCATTTGAACTAGCAATCCAATTACTAGGTATATACCCAAAGGATATGACTTATTTTACCATAAAGACACATGCACACCTGTGTTCATTGCAGCACTATTCACAATAGCAAATATATGAAAGCAACCTAAATGCCTATTAACTGTAGACTGAAAAAAGAACATTTGGCACATATACACCAAGAAATACTATGCAGCCTTAAAAAAGAACAAGATCATGTCTTTGCAGAAACATGGATGGAGCTGGAGGCTATTATCCTTAACTAACACAGGAACAGAAAACCAAATATCACATGTTCTCACTTATAAGTGGGAGTTACATAATGAGAATATGTGAACACAAAGAGAGGAACAACAGACACTGGGGCCTACTTAAGGGTGGGAGGAGGAAAAGGATCAGAAAAAAATAACTATCAGGTATCATGCTTAGTACCTGGGTGATGAAATAATCCGTACACGGAATTCCCATGACATAAGTTTATCTATATTAAAAAAACTGCCTATGTACCCTGGAACCTAAAATAAAGGTTAAAAGCAGATATTTGAATATTATAATAAGAGTAACTCTGTAAATCAAATTCTCCCCCTTCCTTTTTATGCTATTTATGTTTGCTGAAGGCTGTAATTGTTTATTTGTTTGGTAACTTTCAAAAGTGTATTTATAGAGACCGTATTGCTTGTCCAGTGTAGTCACTGAAGTCTCTGTTCCTTTAGCTTATATTCACCCAATGTTCTGACAATGCCAGGAACAAAAGAAAAAGAGAAAATGAAACAAGCAAAAAATTGACCTCTCTCAGTCTCTGTGGATGGATCTGAGCTGGAGAATTCCTTGAATCCTTAGCCCAGCTGCTTAAAGCTCTGCTTTACCCTTCTTTTTCTGTTTAACCAAGCCTCAGGATCTACCAGCCCTGAAAATAATGCCGAGGCGAGCGGATCACCTGAGATCGGGAGTTCCAGACCAGCCTGACCAACATGGAGAAACCCCGTCTCTACTAAAAGTACGAAATTAGCCGGGCATGGTGGCACATGCCTGTAATCCCAGCTACTCGGGAGGCTGAGGCAGGAGAATCACTTGAACCCGGGAAGCAGAGGTTGCAGTGAGCCAAGATCGGCCATTGCACTCCAGCCTGGGCAACAAGAAAGAAATCCCGTCTCAAAAAAAAAAAAAAAAGTCTCCCTTGAGCAAAACCACGTGAAAGCAGTATGTGTGGAGAAGTCAGCATGGGTCGTTCATCGTAATTGCTACCATAGAGCTCATGCTCAACACAAGCCACATGAGTATCAGGAATATGGAGAAAAGCCACGTACACATAAACAATGTGAGAAAGCCTCGTTACTGCCACTTCCTTTGAATACATTAAAGGCCTAACCCTGGAAAGAAACTTAGTGACTAAAAGGAATGTGAGAAAGCACTCAATCATCTCAGAAGTTTTGCACAGTGGAGGTAGGCCTCATAAATGTAAGGTATGTGGGAAAGGCTTCAATTTTCACAGACCAATTCAAAGACATGAAAGAACTTACCCTGGAGAGAAACATTATAAATGCAAACAAGGTGGGAAAGCCTTCAGTTGTTCCTGTTACAGTCAAATACATGAAAAGACTCATACTGGAAAACAGCCCTATGAATGTCAGCAATGTGTAAAAGCATTTTATCATCTCAGAGGCTTTCAAAGATACACGAGAACATACACTGGAAATAGAAATCAGAAATGGGCCTGGCGCGGTGGCTCAAGCCTGTAATCCCAGCACTTTGGGAGGCCGAGATGGGCGGATCACGAGGTCAGGAGATCGAGACCATCCTGGCTAACACGGTGAAACCCCGTCTCTACTAAAAACTACAAAAAACTAGCCGGGCGAGGTGGCGGCGCCTGTAGTCCCAGCTACTCGGGAGGCTGAGGCAGGAGAATGGCGTGAACCCGGGAGGTGGAGCTTGCAGTGAGCTGAGATCTGGCCACAGCACTCCAGCCTGGGTGACAGAGCGAGACTCCGTCTCAAAAAAAAAAAAAAAAACTCACACTGGAAAGAATCTCCATGAATGTAAGGAGTGTAGGAAAGCGTTTTGTTTTCATCCGTTTCCCTCCTAAGGCGTGAAAGAACTCACTGGGAGCAAACCCACGAATGTATGCAATTTGGTAAAGCCTTCAGTTTTTCCCATTCCCCTTGTATACCTGAAAAAATTCACACTGGAGAGAAACTGTATGAATGTAAGGCATGTGAAAAAGTATTCAGTTCTCCCACTTCCTTTAATTGACACAAAAGGACTCCCTAAAGAGAAACTCTCTAAATGTATGGAATGTGGGAGAAGCATTCCCTAGTCTTATTGTATTTAAGATAGGAGGAAGAATTCACATTGGAGATAAGCCCTATGAATATAAAGATGTTATAAAGACTTAAGTGGGCCGGACGCGGTGGCTCAAGCCTGTAATCCCAGCACTTTGGGAGGCCGAGACAGGCGGATCACGAGGTCAGGAGATCGAGACCATCCTGGCTAACACAGTGAAACCCCGTCTCTACTAAAAAAAAATACGAAAAACCAGCTGGGCGAGGTGGCGGGCGCCTGTAGTCCCAGCTACTCGGGAGGCTGAGGCAGGAGAATGGCGTAAACCCGGGAGGCGGAGCTTGCAGTGAGCTGAGATCCGGCCACTGCACTCCAGCCTGGGCGACAGAGCCAGACTCTGTCTCAAAAAAAAAAAAAAGACATAAGTAGTTTCCATTTATTTTGAATATAGTTATCTCTGGAGATCTTCAAGAGATTGGTTCTATTACCTCCCAAGGATACCTGAATCCACAGATGCTGAAGTCCCTTTTTAAAAATGACATATTTTGGCCGGGCACGGTGGCTCAAGCCTGTAATCGCAGCACTTTGGGAGGCCGAGGTGGGCGGATCACGAGGTCAGGAGATCGAGACCATCCTGGCTAACACGGTGAAACCCCGTCTCTACTAAAAATACAAAAAACAATTAGCCAGGCGTGGTGGTGCGCGCCTGTAGTCCCAGCTACTCAGAGGCTGAGGCAGGAGAATGGCGTAAACCCGGGAGGCGGAGCTTGCAGTGAGCCAAGATCGCACCACTGCACTCCAGCCTGGGTAATACAGCGAGACTCCGTCTCAGAAAAAAAATAATAATAAAAATAAAAAATAAAATAAAATAATAAAAATAAAAATGATATATTTGCATGTAACCCATGCACATCCTCCTGTACACTGTAAATCATTTTTAGATTACTTATAATAATTCATGCATTGTAAATACTATGTAAATAGTTATATTGTTTAGGGAATTATAGTGAGAAAAAGTCTATACTTACTCAGTAGAGGAGCAACCATCACAAGTCTCCCTAAATAGTACATATCAGCCAGAAAGTTACAATTTCCTTCAATACACACAGATTCCTTTTGAGAATTAACCTGAAATAGTATGTTAATATTCAGCAAAATCCTAGTTTGTCTCTCTTGATTACCCAGGTATAATGACAGTGATGACGATCACTGTATGGTGCCTAACATTGTGATTTGTTGAGGTGACTAGACATGTGGTATTGTAGGTAAGTAGTGAGAGATCAGGTTAAATGGAATCTTCTGACAGAACATTAGAACAATCATCAATGTTACAAGGACAAGGTTCCGATTGCAGATGTTGACTCTTTGGAGGAGGCTAAATAATACAGTCAGGATCTGTTTGGCTTGAGGGCTGAAGATCTGTAAGTACTGAGGATTCAGTCTTCATATTTGCAAATAGTTAGTTAGAAATATTGTTATAGGAATCTTATTCCTTTATTTCCTTGTGTCATCAAATGTGTTTGTAGGCATGTTGTTATTACTCCGGTGAGGTGGAGACTTTGCTCCACTGAGGGGTCTTACTTGAGGGTAGTATCTTTAACACCTTTGCCTGTTGAAAAACTGCTGCAATGTTTTCAGGTCCCAATCAATGGCTCTGCACCTTCTAAATCTTCTGTATCATCATAATGTCATTATTGTTGCCATCATAGAGGATTTCAGCAGATCTTTTGAGTTTCTTTTTTTTTTTTTTTTTTTTGAGACGGAGTCTCGCTCTGTCTCCCGGGCTGGAGTGCAGTGGCCGGATCTCAGCTCACTGCAAGCTCCGCCTCCCGGGTTCACGCCATTCTCCTGCCTCAGCCTCCCGAGTAGCTGGGATTACAGGCGCCACCATCTCGCCTGGCTAGTTTTTTTTTTTTGTATTTTTAGTAGAGACGGGGTTTCACCGTGTTAGCCAGGATGGTCTTGATCTCCTGACCTCGTGATCCGTCCGTCTCGGCCTCCCAAAGTGCTGGGATTACAGGCTTGAGCCACCGCGCCCGGCCGAGTTTCTTGTTAATAAACATTTGTCTTTGCTTTTGTGTAAATTTTTCAGCGTCATCCTCGATCATGTCAGACAGCCTTTCCCACCAATTTCTTATCCAGAATATTGAGTCAAAGAAGATTATTCTTGTATGAAAGTTACCTTCTGGGTTTTGTCTTGCTTGGGAACTGTCACCACTTCCTCCTCTCATATTTCTCTTCTTTGAAATAGAAGTGTTTTCCTAAGCCTGTCTCAACACTAGGCCACACAACCCGTTTGTTTCCTAAGGCTCGCATTTGGAAAAGAATGTTGCCTCAGGATGAATGTTACCTCAACTCTCACCCATATCTGATTCAGTTGATATTTAATTGAGTTTGAGTTTAGGCTTTACAGCTCATTGTGGACTGACTCAAGACTTTTGATGCTGTTGAAACGAAATAAATGTATTTTACATGTAGGGATATAAATTTGGGGAGGCAGGGTAGAAAGTTACTGAGTTTGTCTCCTGAAATTCAAATATTGAAGCCCTACTTCCTAATATATGGAATGAAGATATGGGATCTCGGGGAAGTAGTTAGAATTAGATGAGATCATGAGGGTAGTCCTTTATGAATGGGCTTATACGTTTCCCTAAGTAGCTCTCTTTTGCTCTTCACCATGTGAGAACTCAATGAGATGACAGCCTTGCTTGTATCATGAAGCAGACCCTTACCAGGCACTGAATCTGCCACTACTTTGACCTTGGACTTACTTAATAGCATCTTGTACAGTGAGAATTAAAAGTTAGTGGGTTCAGTCGGCTGGGCACAGTGGCTCACGCCTGTAATCCCAGCACTTCAGGAGGCCGGGGAAGGTGGATCATGAGGTCAGAAGATCGAGACCATCCTGGCTAACATGGTGAGACCCTGTCTCTACTACAAATACAAAAATTTAGCTGGGCGTGGTGGCAGGCGCCTATAGTCCCAGCTACTCGGGAGGCTGAGGCAGGAGAATGCCATGAACCTAGGAGGAAGAGGTTGCAGTGAACCGAGATTGTGCCACTGCACTCCAGCCTGGGCAACAGAGCAAGACTCCATCTCAAAAAAAAAAAAAAAAGTTAGTGGGTTAATACCCTCAGTAGTTGGTATTTTGTTTCAGCAGTGCATGCTTGGTAAAATACAATTACATTGAAAAATGTGTTAGGGAATTGAATAGACATTCCTCTAATGAAATATACAAATAGGTGATAATCACATAAAGAAATTCAGCATCACTCATGGTTAGGGAAATGCAAATCAAAACCGCAATGACATCCATACACCCTCACCTTCATTATTTTGCCACTATCTAAGAAAAACAAAATAACAAATGCTGGCAACTATGTGAATTAACCAAAACTCTTGTGTGCTACTGGTGGGAATGCAAAATGGTAAAACCAGAGGGAGGATGGAGCAAGATGGCCGAATAGAAACCTTCACTAAATGTGCCCCCTACTGGAACATCAAATGTAACAACTGTTTACGCACACACAAAAATCACCTTCCTAAGAACAAAAAAATCAGGTGAGCAATCACAGCACCTGTTTTTAACTTCGTATCACTGAAAGTGGAACTGAAGAAATTAGAAAAGACAGTCTTGAATCGCTGTCACCACCCCTCCCCATCCCCTGGCAGTGGCCATGTGCCTTGGAGAATCTGTGTGCTTGGTGAAGGAGATGCAGTAATTAGGAGACCCTGCATTTGACTCAGTGCTGGCCTGTCACAATGGAAAACAAAACCAGGCTAAATAGCTGATGCCCACCCACAGAGGGAGCATTCAGACCAACCCTAACCAGAGGGGAATTACCCATCCCAGCAGTTGGAACTTGAGTTTTTGCAAACCTCGTCACTGTGGACTAAAGGGCTCTGAGGTTCTGAATAAACTTAAAAGGCAGGTTAGGCAATAAGGACTGCAATTCCTAGGCAAGTCCTAGTGCTGTGCTGGGCTCAGAGCCAGTGGACATGAGTGGGGAGGGGCTCATGACCTAGTGAGACATCAGCTGGGTGGCTAAGGGAGTGCTTGCACCACCTGTCCCCCAACCTCAGGCAGCACAGCTCACAGCAACAAAAGTGAGTCCTCCCTTCAATTTGAGGAGAGGAGAGGGAAGACTAAAGAGGACTTTGTCTTGCATCTTGGGTATCACTTCAGGCACAGTACAATAGGGAACTGGGCAGAGTCAGCAGAGCCCCTTTCCAGGCCCTGGCTCCTGGGCAACATATCTAGACACACCCTTGATCAGATGTGAACCCACTGCCTTGAAGGGAAGGACCTTGACCTGGCAAGATTCATCACCTGCTGTCTAAAGAACCCTTGAGCCCTGAACCACCAGTAGTAACACCCGGGTAGTATGCTGTGGGCCTGGACGAGACTCTGAGGTGTGCTGGCTTCAGGTGAGACCCAGCACATTCCCAGCTCTGGAAAATACAGTAAGATAATCTTTCTGCTTGAGAAAAACAGAGAAAAGTAGAGAGTACAAGACCTGCATCTTAGGTACCAGCTCAGCCATAGTGGGATAGAACACCAAGCGGGCTCCTGGGGTCTCCATTACCAGGCCTGGGCTCTTGCATGGCATGTCTTGACTTACCCTGAGCCAGAGGGGAGCCCACTGCTCTGAAGGGTGAGTTCCAGGCTGGCAGCATTCACCACAGGCTGACTGAAGAGCCCTTAGGTTTTAAGTGAATATCAGTAGCAGCCTGGCAAGATTGCCCATGGGTTGTGATGTTGGTGACCATAGTGGGAGAGGCTTCCCTGCCTGTGGAAAGGGGAGAGAAGAGTGGGAAGACTTTGTCTCATGGTTTGAGTGCCAGCTTAGCCACAGTAGAATAGGGAATCAGGTAGGTTTCTAAGATTTTTGACTCCAGTCCCTGGCTCCTGGATGCCATCTCTGGACCCAGTCAGGGACTGGGGGAACTTGGTGCCCTGAAGGAAAGGACACAAACCTGCCTGGCTTCCCCATCTGCTGATTGCAGATCCCTAGGGCCTTGAGCAAACATAGGCTTTAGCCAGGTAGCCAGGGCTTTGGGTGAGACTCAGTGCTGTGCTGGCTTCAGATGTGACCCAACGCAGTCCCAGTGCTGGCGAACATGAGGCACTTGTGTCACCCCACCCCCAGCTGCAATCGTCTCAGCACAGAGAGACTCCATTTATTTGGGAGAAAGTGAGGGAAGAGAACAAAAGACCCTGCCTGGTAATCCAGGGAATTCATCTGGATCTTATCTAAGACTAGCAAGGTGGCACCACTGTGAGTCTGCAAAAACCAGGTGTAACTAGGCTTGGGGTACCCCACAAAGCAGAAATAGCTTAGACAAAAACACCCAAGTCCCTTTGAATACCTAGAAAGCCTTCCCTAAAAGATGGGTCCAAACAAGCCCGGACTGCAAAGACTACAATAAATATCTAGTGCTTCAATGCCCAGACACCAACGAATATCCACAAGCATCAAGACCATTCAGGAGCCAGGCACGGTGGCTCATGCCTGTAATGCCAGCACTTTGGGAGGCCGAAGTGGGCAGATCATGAGGTCAGGAGTTCGAGACCAGCCTGGCCAACATGGTGAAACTCAGTCTCTACTAAAAATACAAAAATTAGCTGGGCGTGGTGGCATATTCCTGTAATCCCAGCTACTCAGGAGGCTGAGGCAGGAGAATTGCTTGAACCTGGGAGGCAGAGGTTGCAATGAGTCGAGATCACCCCACTGCACTCCAATCTGGCAACAGAGCAAGACTCCATCTCAAAACAAAACAAAACAAAAACCATCCAGGAAAACATGACCATGACCTTACCAAGTGAACTAAACAAGACATCAGGGGCCAATCCTAGAGACACAGAAATATGTGACCTTTCAGAGAGAGAATTCAAAGTAGCTGTTTTAAGGAACACAGTGAAATCAAGATAACACAAAGAGGGAATTCAGAACCCTATGAGGTGAATTTAACAAAAATATTGAAATAATTAAAAAGAATCAAGCAGGCCAGGCACAGTGGCTCACTGTAATCCCAGAACTTTGGGAGGCCAAGGCAGACGGATCACCTGAGGTGAGGAGTTCAAGACCAGCCTGGCCAACATGGTGAAACCCTGTCTCTACTAAAAATACAAAAATTACCCAGGTGTGGTGGTGTGTGCCTGTAATTCCAGCTACTTGGGAGGCTGAGGCAGGAGAATTGCTTGAACCTGGGAGGCGGAGGTTGCAGTGAGCCAGGATCATGCCACTGCACTCCAGCCTGAGCAACAGAGTCAGACTCTGTTTTGAAAAAAAAAAAAAGAATCAAGCAGGAATCTTGAGCTGAGGATTAAAATAATTAAAAAGAATCAAGCAGAAATCTTGAGCTGAAAAATGCAATTGACATATTGAAGAATGTATCGTAGCCTCTTAACAGCAGAATTAATCAAGCAGAAGAAAGAATTAGTGAGTTTGAAGATAGGCTATTTGAAAATATTGTCAGAGGAGACAAAAGAAAGAATAAAAAAGAATGAAGCGCACCTATGAGATCTAGGAAATGGCCTCAAAAAGGCAAATCTAGGAGTTATTAGCCTTAAAGAGGAGGTTGAGAAAGAGATAGGGGTAGAAAGTTCATTCAAAAAGATAATAACAGAGAACTTCCCAAACCTAGAGAAAGGTATCAATATCCAAGTACAAGAAGGTTGTAGAACACCAAGCAGATTTAGCCCAAGGAAGAATACCTCAAGGCATCTAATAATCAAACTCCCAAAGGTCAAGTATAAAGAAAGGATCCTAAAAGCATCAAGAGAAAAGAAACAAATGGAACACGATGGAATTCCAATGTCTGGCAGGGGACTTTTTCAGGGAAACTTACAGGGCAGGAGACAGTGGCATGGCCATATTTTAAATGTGCTGAAGGAAAACACTTCTACCCTAAAGTAGTATATCTGGTAAAAATATCCTTCAAACATGAAGGAGAAAAAAGGCTTTCCAAGACAAACAAAAGCTAAGGGATTTCATTAACACCAGACTGTCCCACCAGAAATACTAAAGGGAGTTTTTCAGTTAGAAAGAAAAGGATGTTAATGAGCAATAAGAAATCCTCTGAAGGTAAAAACAAAAAGTCCCTGGTAGTAGTAAGTACATAGAAAAACACAAAATGTTAGTATTATAATACTGTAATTGTGGTGTGTGACCGAATCTTAAGTAGAAAAACTAAAAGATGAATCATTCAAAAAATAATAACTATAATTTTTAAGACATGGACAGTACAGTAAATATAAATAGAAACAACAAAAAGTTTTAGGGACAAAGTATAGCGTTTTCATGAGTTTTCTTCTCTTGTTTGTTTACACAATCACTGTTAAGTTGTCATCAGTTTAAAATAATGGGTTCTGAGATAGTATTTGCAAGCCTAATGGTAACCTTAAATTTTAAAAAATGTAAAACAGATACATAAAAAACAAAAAGCAAGAAATTAAATTCTACCACTAGAAAAAAATTACCTTCACTAAAAGGAAGATAGGAAGAAAGGAAAGAAGAAAGAGAAGACTAGAAAACAAATGAAAAAAGAGCAGGAGAAGTCCTTACTTATAAAAAATAACATTGAATGTTAATGGACTAAATTCTCCAATAAAAAGACATAGATTGGCTAAATGGATAAAAAAGCAAAATTCAATGATCTGTTGCCTACAAGAAACACGCTTCACCTGTAAAGACACACAAAGACTGAAAATCAAGTGATGGAAAAAGATAGATATGACATGCCAATGGAAGCAAAAAAAGAACAGGAGTAGATATATCAGATAAAATAGATTTAAAGACAAAAACTATAACAAGAGACAAAGAAGATTATGATATAATGATAAAGGGATCAATTTATCAAGAGGATATAACAGTTTTAAACACATATGCACCCAACACTGGAGCACCCAGATATATAAGGCAAATATTATTAGAGTTAAAGAGAGAGATAGACACCAATACAACAATAGTGGAGACTTCAACTCCCCACTTTCAATATTGGATGGATCTTCTAAACAGAAAATCCACAAAGAAACATCAGAATTAGTCTGCACTGTAGACCAAATGGATCTAATAGATGTTTACAGAACATTTCACCAAATGGCTGCAGAATACACATTATTTCCCTCAGCATATGGAGTATTCTAAAAAAAAAGACCATATGTTAGGTCAAAAAACAAGTCTTAAAACATTCAAAAAATTTAAATAGTATCAAGCATCTTCTCTGGCCACAATGGAATAAAACTAAAAATCAGTAATGAGGCATTTTGGAGACTATACAAATAAGTGGAAATTAAGAATATGCTCCTGAATGATCAGTGAGTCAAAAAAGACTTTAAGAAGAAAATTTGAAAACTTTCTAGAAAAAAGTCCTAATGGAAATACAACATACCAAAACCTATAAGATATGGCAAAAGCAGTACTGACAGAGAAGTTTCTAGCTATAAGTTTATAAGCTATAAGTCAAAAAAGAGAAACTTCAAATAAATAAAATGCATCTTAACAAACTAGAAAAGCAAGAGCAAACCAAATCCAAAATCAGTAGAACAAAATAAATAATAAATACCAAAGCAGAAATAAATGAAATTGAAATGAAAACAGCACAAAAGATCAATAAAACAAAACGTTAGTTTTTTGAAAAGTTAAACAAAATTGGCAAATTTTTAGCCTGACTAAGAAAAAAGAGAGAAGATCCAAATAAATAAAATAAGACATGAAAAAGGAGACATTACAACTGATACCACAGATACTCAAAGGATCATTAGTGGCTACTATAGCAACTATATGCCAATAAATTAGAAAATCTAGAAGAAATGGACAAATTCCTAGACACATAACCTACCAAGATTGAACCATGAAGAAACCCAAAACCTTAACAAACCAGTAACAAGTAATGAGATCGAAGCTGTAATAAAAATTCTCCCAGGAAAACAAAGCCAGTGGTTCTGCTGGTGAATTCTACCAAACATTTAAAGAAGAACTAATATCAATCCTACTCAAACTATTTCCAAAAAAAAAAAAAAACAGAGATGAAGGAAATTCTTCCAAATCCATCCTATAAGGCCAGTATTACTCTGACACAAAAACTAGAAAAAACAACAGAAAAAGAAACTACAGGTCAATATCTCTGATGAGATTGCTGCAAAAATCCTCAATAAAATACTAGCAAACTGAATTCTACAATACATGAAAAAGATTATTCATCATGACCAAGTGGGATTTATCCTTGGGATGCAAGGTTGGTTTGACATACTGAAATCAATCAATGGGATACATCATACCAACAGAATGCAGGACAAAAAAAACAAATAATCATTTCAATTGATACTGAAAAGCATTTGATAAAATTACACATCCCTTAATGATAAAAGCCCTCAAAACATTCGGTATAGAAGGAACATAGCTCAACATAATAAAAGCCGTATATGACAGACCCACAGCTAGTATCATACTGAATGGGGGAAAAACTGAGTCTTCTCTAAGATCTAGAACATGAAAAAGATGCCCACTTTCATTGCTGTTATTCAACAAACTACTGAAAGTCTTAGCTGGAGCAGACAACAAGAAAGACAGAAAGAAAGAAATCAAGGGCATCCAAATTGGAAAGAAGAAATCCAGTTATCTTTGTTTGCAGATGATATGTTCTTATATTTCGAAAAACCCAAAGACTACAAAAAACTGTCAGAACTGTGAACACATTTAGTAAAGTTGTGGGATAAAAAAATCACATAGTCAGTAGCATTTCTGTATGCCAACATACATAGTAGAGACGGGATTTCACCATATTGGTCAGGCTGCTCTTGAACTCCTGACCTCAGGTGATCCACCCGCCTAGGCCTCCCAAAGTGCTAGGATTACAGGCATGAGCCACCATGCCCAGCCTGCCATTTTCGAAAGAAAACGTACAAATGGTAAACAGGCATATGAAAAGGTACTCAACAACACTGATCTTTAGAGAAATCCAAATCAAAACTACAGTGTGATATCATCTCACTCCAGTTAAAATGGCTTATATTCAAAAGACAAGCCAGGTGTGGTGGTCTACGCCTGTAATCCCAGCATTTTGGGATCATGAAATCAGATCGAGATCATCCTGGCTAACACGGTGAAACCTGTCTCTACTTAAAATACAAAAAATTAGCCAGGCATGGTGGTGGGCGCCTGTAGTCCCAGCTACTCAGGAGGCCAAGGCAGGAGAATGGTGTGAACCCTGGAGGCGGAGCTCGCAGTGAGCCGAGATGGCGCCACTGCACTCCAGCCTGGGCGACAGGGTGAGACTCCATCTCAAAAAAAATATATTAAAAAAAACAATAATAAGACAAGCAATAAGAAATGATAGAGAGGATGTAGAAAAGAGAAACATCATGGACTGTTGGTGGGAATGTAAATTAGTACAACCACTATGGAGAACATTTTTGAGGTTCCTCAAAAAATGAAAAATAGAGCTACTATATGATCCAGCAATCCTACTGCTGGGTATATACCCAAAAGAAAGGAAATCAGTATATTCAAGAGACATCTGCACTCTCATATTTGTTGCAGCACTGTTCATAATAGCTAATATTTGGAACCTAAGTGTCCATAAACAGATGAATGGATAAAGAAAATATGATATACATACACAATGGAGTATTTTTCAACCATAAAAAAGAATGAGACTGCTCTACCTATGGAGTGGCCATTGTTTTATTCCTTTACTTTCTTAATAAATTTATTTTCCCTTAAAAACAGAATGAGATCCTGTCATTTGCAACAAATGGATGTGACTGGAGATCATTATGTTAAATGAAATAAGCCAGACACAAAAATACAAACATTGCATATTCTCACTTATTTGTGGATCTAAAATTCAAAACAATTGAACTCATGGAGATAGAAAGTAGAAGGATGGTTACTAGAGGCTGGGAAGAGTAGTGGAGTGGTGATGGAGAGGTGGGGATGGTTAATGGGCACAAAAATAGAAAGATTAAGTAATACTTACTATTTGATAACATAACAGGATGAGTATAATTAACAATAATCCAGTTATACACTTTAAAATAATTAACAGCATAAAATTGGATTGTTTGTAACCCAAAGGATAAATACTTGAGTGGATGGATACCCCATTCCACATAATGTGGTTATTGGACTTCGCATGCCTGTTTCAAAATCTCTCATGTGACTCATAAATATATACACCACTATGGCCGGGCGCGGTGGCTCACGCCTGTAATCCCAGCACTTTGGGAGGCCGAGGCGGGCGGATCACGAGGTCAGGAGATCGAGACCAGCCTGGCCAACACGGTGAAATCCATCTCTACTAAAATTTCAAAATATTAGCCAGGTGTGGTGGTGGATGCCTGTAGTCCCAGGTACTCGGTAGGCTGAGGCAGGAGAATGGTGTGAACCCGGGAGGCAGAGGCTGCAGTGAGCCGAGATCGTGCCACTGCATTCCAGCCTGGGTGACAGAGCAAAACTCCGTTTAAAAAAAAAAAGAATCAGAATTAAACAGGCAGAGATAGGTTTTACAGGACTTCTGATGTAGTGAAGGAGAGTCAAGGATAAATTTTATTTTCCAGAGCCCCTGAATGCTGCCTCTTACTCAGAGGAGGAAGACTCAAGGAAGATTACTGGAGGGGAAGTCCAGGGTTATGTTTATGTCTGGCCATAATAAGTTTGAGCCAAATGACGGAGGTGTTGTGCAGGCCTAGGAGTCTGAAACCTGAGAGAAAATTCTGGATGCCACTTTGAAAGTCCTTAGTGGCCGGGCGTGGTGGTTCACGCCTGTAATCCCAGCATTTTGGGAGGCCGAGGTGGGCAGATCATGAGGTTAGGAGATCGAGACCATCCTGGCTAATACAGTGAAACCCCATCTCTACTAAAAATATGAAAAAATTAGCCGGGCATGGTGGCGGGTGCCTGTAGTCCCAGCTACTCAGGAGGCTGAGGCAGGAGAATGGCGTGAACCCGGGAGTCAGAGCTTGCGGTGAGCCGAGATCATGCCACTGCACTCCAGCCTGGGCCACAAAGCGAGACTCCATCTCAAAAAAAAGAAAGAAAGAGAGAAAGAAAGTCCTTAGCATATGGAGACCATTTAAAGCCCTGGTTCCAGAAGAAGTCACCTGGTTTCAGGGTGAGGGACAAAATATAGCGGAAGAAAAGGGTTCAGAAGGAGACCAGAGGCTGCCCACCTCTGAGTGCAGCAAGAGGAAGACCCTGCAAAAGACTGGGCAGGCCAGTGAGGTGGGAGGGAGAATAGGTGGGTGTCCTCTCCTGGAAGCTTGCAGAAGGCATTTCAAGCTGGGGATAGTGGTCAACTGTGTCACAGGTCACTGAGCGTTTGAATAAGATAAGGAATGCAGGTTAACTGTAGAGTTTGGCAAGTGCTTGGTCACTGCGGGCCTTGGAGAGCTGTTTCATTAGAGTATTCATGAGAATACTTTATATTGAAATGTACTCCAAATAAATGGTAAGATGTTGCCTAGGGGGCAGTGTTACCCTCGGAACTGCCAGGTGTAATCACTGCAACTGCCCTTCTGTGAGACCGCTTCTTTTTTTTTTTTTTTTTTTGAGACAGAGTTTTGCTCTTGTTGCCCAGGCTGAAGTGCAATGGCGCCATCTTGGCTCACAGCAACCTCCACCTCCCGGGTTCAAGCAATTCTCCTGCCTCAGTCTCCCGAGTGGCTGGGATTACAGGCACATGCCACCACGCCTAGCTAATTTTTTTGTATTTTTAGTAGAGACGGAGTTTCTCTATGTTGGTCAGGCTGGTCTCGAACTCCCGGCCTCAGGTGATCCGCCCGCCTCGGCCTCCCAAAGTGCTGGGATTACAGGCGTTAGCCACTGCTCCCGGCCTAGTCCTCCAGTTTTTTTGTTGTTCGTTTGTTTTGCTTAGAATTGTTTGGCTATTTGTTTGCCGATTGCAGCTCCTTTCCATATTGATTGTGTAACGCCATAATAAATTGCTATTTGTTTTTCATTTTCTTACCCCCAAATCTAGTTTTTTCTTTCTTTTTTTCTTTTTTTTTTTTTTTTTTTTTGCAGATTCAAAGATCTTTTATTTTAAAAATAGACAATAGTAAAATCTCCTTTGTATCTACTCAAGTAGTTAGCATTTCTGGTGCTTTTCATTCTTCACAGATTTCCATCAGGTAACATTTTTCTTCTGCCCCGGGAATTCAGTTGACAATCAGCAAGTATGCTGATTACAAACACTGTTACTATGACTGGATAAAGTATTTATTTTCCCTTTATTTGGAAAGGTATTTGCTGAACATAGAATTCTTGGTTCGCATATTTGGTTTTTTAGTTTCTTAAACATTTTTCTCCATTGTCTTCTAGTTTGCATTGTTTCTTTTTTTTTTTTTTTTTTTTTTTGAGACAGAGTCTTGCTCTGTCTCCCAGGCTGGAGTGCAGTGGCCGGATCTCAGCTCACTGCAAGCTCCGCCTCCCAGGTTTAAGCCATTCTCCTGCCTCAGCCTCCCGAGTAGCTGGGACTACAGGTGCCCGCCGCTTCGCCCGGCTAGTTTTTTGTATTTTTAGTAGAGACGGGGTTTCACCATGTTAGCCAGGATGGTCTCAATCTCCTGACCTCGTGATCCGCCCGTCTCGGCCTCCCAAAGTGCTGGAATTACAGGCTTGAGCCACCGCGCCCGGCCGCATTGTTTCTGATAATAAGTATGTAATCAATTTTTGCATCTCTGTGGTTAAGGTGTCTGTTTTTCTCCAGTGGTTTAAAAAATTTTTCATTATCCCTGACTTTCAGCAGTTTGATGATGATGTGCCTTGGTGTAAATTTTTTCATACATTTTGTGCTTGTGGTTTGTTGAGCTTTTTGTATTTCAAGGTTTATAGTTTTCGTCTAATTTGGAAAACGTGTGGCTGATTTATTTTTGTTTATTTTTTATTTCTTTATTTATTTTTGAGACAGGGTCTCATTCTGTCACCCAGGCTGGAGTGCAGTGGCACAATCTCAGCTCACTGGCAGCTTCCATATCTCAGGTTTAAGAGATTCTCGTGCCTCAGCCTCCGGAGTAGCTGGGATTACAGGCATACGCTACCACACCTGGCTAATTTTTGTATTTTTTAGTAGAGATGGGGTTTCGCCATGTTGTTGGCCAGGCTAGTATTGAACTCCTGGCCTAAAGTGATCTGTTATCCTTGGCCTCCCAAAGTGCTGGGATTAGAGGCGTGCACCACTGCACCTGGCTGTGGCTGATATTTTTTTAACAGAAGTTTTTATTCTATGTTTCCTCCTGCTTTTTGAGGAGTCTTTGTAGTTGTCCCATCACACAACTTATTGATATTCTAATTTTTTTTTTTTTTTTGAGACAGAGTTTCGCTCTCGTTGCCCAGGCTGGAGTGCAATGGTGCAATCTTAGCTCACTGCAACCTCCACCTCCTGGGTACAAGCGATTCTTCTGCCTTAGCCTCCCAAATAGCTGGGATTACAGGCATGTGCCACCACACCCAGCTAATTTTGTATTTTTAGTAGAGATGGGGTTTAACCATGTCAATCAGGCTGGTCTCGATCTCCTGACCTCAGGTGATACACCTGCCTTGGCCTCCCAAAGTGCTGGGATTACAGGCGTAAGCCACCACACCCAGCCTCTGATTGTTTTTTAAAAGTTACTTGTTGGTCAGGTGTGGTGGCTCACGCCTGTAATTCCAGCACTTCCGGAGGCCAAGGCAGGTGGATCATGAGGTCAAGAGTTTAAGACCAGCATGGCCAAGATGGTGAAACCCTGTCTCTACCAAAAATACAAAAATTAGCCAGGTGTGGTGGTGGGCACCTGTAATCCCAGCTACTCAGGAGGCTGAGGCAGAGAATTACTTGAACTCAGAAGGTGGAGGTTGCAGTGAGCCAAGATCACGCCACTGCGTTCCAGCCTGTGTGACAGAGTGAGAGTTCATCTCAAAAAAAAAAAGTTACTTGTAGCTGTGTAGTCACCATCACACAGTTCGTTGATGTTCTGTTCATAGTTTTTGGTCACTTTTTTTTTTTTTTTTGGTGGGTGTTTCATTTTAAATACTTTCTACTGCTATTCTCTCTCTCGCTCTCCTTTTTTTTTTTTTTTTGAGTCATGGTCTTGCTTTCTCACCCAGGTTGGTATACAGTGGTGTGATAATGGCTCACTGAAGCATCAAATTCCTGGGCTCAGGTGATCCTCCCACTTCAGCCTTCAAATTGCTGGGACAACAGGCATGCAACAGCACACTGTACTAAGTTTTAAAATTTATTTAGAGACAAGGTCTCACTATGTGGCCCAGGCAGGTCTTGAACTCCTGGCCTGAAGGGATCCTCCCACAGCATCCTCCCAAGTAGCTGGAATTACAGGAATGAGCCACCATGTGTGGCTTCAGCCAGTGTATTATTATTATTTTATTATTATTATCTTTAGAGGTGGGGTCTGGCTATGTTGCCACAGTTGGATTTTAATTCCTAGGTTCAAGTCATCTTGCCACCTCAGACTCCAGAGTAGCTACAGGTAGACACCAATATGCACAGTCCTATCCAGTGTATGTTTTCATCCCAGATATAGTTATGTTCCTCTCTAATAACTGGAATTGTGTCATCTTTCGTTTATAAATTGTGTTGAAGTAACACATAGTAACATAAAATTTGCCATTGAATTTTTTTTTTTTTTAGAGGGAGTCTCACTCCATCACCAGGCTGGAGTGCAGTGGTGCCATGTTGACTTACTGCAACTTCCGCCTCCCAGGTTCAAGCAATTCTCCTGCCTCAGCCTCCCAAGTAGCTGGGATTACAGGCGCCCACCACCATGCCCAGCTAATTTTTGTATTTTTAGTAGAGATGGGGTTTCACCATGTTGGCCAGGATGGTCTCAATCTCCTGACCTCGTGATCTGCCCACCTCGGCCTCCCAAAGTGCTGGGATTGCAGGCATGAGCTACCGCGTATGCAATTCAGTAGCATTAAATATATTTATGACGTAGTGTGACCACCGCAGCTATCTCCAGAACTTTTCATCACGCCACACAGAAACTCATTACCCAGTAAATAAAAGAACTCATTCTGCCTTATTGTCAAGCCCTGATAATCTCTCTTCTACTGTCTTGCTCCATGAATTTGACTATTCTAGGTACTTCATAAGTAAAAGTCTACAATATTTCTCCTTATGTGTCTGACTTATGTCACTTAGCAAAATGTTTTCAAGGTTCTTCCATGTCGCAGAATGTACCAGTGATTCAGTTTTTTATGCCTGAATATTCTATTTTATGGGTAAACCACACTTTGCTTCTTCACTCAGAGGCTGATGAACATGTGGGTTACATCCACAATACTGTTTTGGGAATTGTGAATAAGGCTGCCATGAAATTGGGGTACGTGTGTCTGTGTGTGTTTCTGATTTCTATTTCTTTGGATGTATACTTAGGAGTTGAATGGCTGGCTTACAGAGAAATTCTAAGTTCACCTTTTTCAGGAATACTTATACTGTTTTACACAGTGACTGCAGTATTTAACATTCTTCCCAGCAATGTACAAGGGTTGTCATTTCTTCCATTCTCTCCCACATTGGCTGTACAATAGCCATGCTAATGGGTGTGAATTGGAATTTCATTGTGGTTTTGATTTACATTTCCTTAATGACCAATGATGGTGAGCATCATTTCGTGTACATAATTGTCTTTTATATATCTTCTTTGAACAACTTTGTTAATTAATTAATTTATTTATTTACTTATGTATTTATTTTGAGCCAGAGTTTCACTCTTATTGCCCAGGCTGGAGTTTAGTGGCATGATGTTGGCTCACCACAACCTCCGCTTCCCGGGTTCAAGCAATTCTCCTGCCTCAGCTTCCTGAGTAGCTGGGATTACAGGCATGCGCCACCACGCCTGGCTAATTTTTGTATTTTTAGCAGAGATGGGATTTCTCCATGTTGGTCAGGCTGGTCTCGAACTCCCAACCTCAGGTGATCTGCCCACCTCAGCCTCCCAAAGTGCTGGGATTACAGGTGTGAGCCACTGCGCCCAGCTGAACGACTGTATTTCAAGTCCTTTGTTTATCTTGAATCAGGTCATTTTGTTTGTTTGTTTTTGTCTATATGTTGTGATACCATTTATTTCTGGAGCCTGGGAATTGGCTCTGATGATCCTTCTTGGTGGTTACCTGTAGAAATGGTCTTCCAATTGTCCTTGAAATGCTGATACATGTCAAGTTTCACATGGCTTACGTGAATTCATGGCTCTTATATATAAAACATGGTTCTCATTTTGAATGACGATGGCTCTTACTTTGATGGCAGGCAGGGGTACATCATAATGTTCTGCCCCGCAAGATGTCAGTTCATATTTTGTTCTTCTGGCCATTGATGTCCAGTGTTCTGACAGATACTACCGTAAAGCCCCTCTTGCCCTGTATGTTTAGATTTTTACATTTGCCCTGATGATTAAGGATGGTGTAAAATTTTAGTAAGTCCTCCATAGTTTTTGGAAGAATGTGTTTTACATCAGCTATAAAATTACTTCCATGGTCTGATTCAGTCTACGAAGGAATGCCAAACTGAGAAATAATTTCAGTTATCAATTACTTCACCATTCACACATGAGCATGTGTAGCTGTACAGCCACTGAGCCCATCCATTAAACACGCAGACAATCTCCAAACAATGGGAATGGCCTCAAGCTGGAGAGAAACTAATCCATTTGGAATACTGTGAGGGGCAGCATGGGCATTGGAGTATTCTCTGAGATATGTTGGTTTCATGCAACATATAGTTGGGTCATAAATTTTGTGCATGCCAAGGCAGCCAGCCAGTTACCTTTTAGATTATTAAGTATCCATCATCTGCATCTATGTCCAACCCAGTGGAAGATTAGCACAAAGCAAAGCATCAAAAGAAAGGAGCTACAGGCCAGGTGCGGTGGCTCAAGCCTGTAATCCCAGCACTTTGGGAGGCCGAGACAGGCAGATCACGAGGTCAGGAGATCAAGACCATCCTGGCTAACATGGTGAAACCCCGTTTCTACTAAAAAATACAAAAAAATTAGCCGGGCGTGGTGGTGGGAGCCTGTAGTCCCAGCTACTTGGGAGGCTGAGGCAGGAGAATGGCGTGAGGCGGAGCTTGCAGTGAGCTGAGATCCGGCCACTGCACTCCTGCCTGGGCGACCGAGGGAGACTCTGTCTCAAAAAAATAAAAAAAGAAAGAAAAGAAAAGAAAGGAGCTACAGTGTGATTGGCCTAATGTATAATCTGTGCAATAGTTGTCTCCCCTTCGTACCTATTGATGTTTTTCCGATTATTGAGTTTTACTTGATAATATAAATCAAGGATAACGGCAGGTTTGTAAATTCAGCAGAGATAAGGTGCCATTTTTGGTTTCCTGTTTAGCAGTCTTTTCTTGTTTTTTTTTTTTGGCTTTGTTTTTGAGATGGAGTTTTGCTCTTATTGCCCAGGCTGGAGTGCAATGGTGCGATCTCAGCTCACCGCATCCTCTGCCTCCCAGGTTCAAGTGATTCTCCTGCCTCAGCCTCCCAAGTAGCTGGGACTACAGGCATGTGCCATCATGCCCGGTTAATTTTGTATTTTTGGTAGAGATGGGGTTTCTCCATGTTGGACAGGCTGGTCTTGAGCTCTTGACCTCAGGAGATCCACCTGCCTCAGCCTCCCAAAGTGTTGGGATTACAGGCATGAGCCACCCCGCCCCACTCTGTTTAGCAGTCTTTTCATGCCCGGAGATGTAGTAGAAGTCTCCTTAGCATGGGCTAGAAAGTGAACAATAGCCATTTTAGTAGAGAGGTGAACAACCTCTAATAGTGTCCCAGTTATGTATGTTCATTGGCAATGGGTGTACCAGAACAAGTTGTAAATGCAAAGGATTTTCAGATTGTGCCAACAGCAAAAAATACTCCCAAAGCATATCTGGAATCAGTGTCAATGGTAGTAGTTTCCCCTCTGCCAACATGCAAGATCTAGTAAGAGCAATGAGCTAGAGGCGCAGGCTGATTTTGCAGTGAGTAAAGAGTATGCCTCAATTGTTTCATGTGGAGAAATTATGACAAAACCAGTTACTATGTTTTCCCCACATTTGTGTTAAGAGGGGCCTTCTCAAAATGATAGTAAGTCTAGGTCATCCACGGAGGTGTGTAGGAGATCTTCCTGTGGCTTTAGGACCATTTCTATCTGTGCATGACAGTCATGTGAAATGGGGTGGGGCTCTCCAACATCAGGTCAAGGTAGTATAGTGGCCAGATTTACTGGGAAGATGTCAGAAATAAATCAATAAGACAGAACTGAGAGTCTGGAAATAACCCCCTTTGCTATCATTTGAATGTTTGTGTTCCCTCAAAATTCATAGGTTAGAACTCAATCCCCAGCACCACAGTTTTGGGAGGTGGGGACTTTTGGTCTTTTGGCAGAGCCCTCATGAATAGACTAATGCCACTATGACGGGTTTGATGGATGCTGTTCGCCCTCTCTTGCCCTTCTGTCTTCTGCTCTGTGAGGATGCAGTGTTCCTTCCCTCCAGAAGATGCAGTAAGAGGGCCTTCCCTAGGTGCCGGCACCTTTATCTTGGAATTCCCAGCATCCAGAACTATGAGAAAACTAATTAATATTCTCTATAAATTGCCCATTTGGCAGTATTTCATTATAGCAGCACAAACGGACTAAGACACTCTTCATGGATAGTTAATTAATTTTCAACATATAGACCAAGATAAATTAAAGGGGAAAGTCTTTTCAACAAGTTACTAGAGAAGTTGAATATTGACCTTCAGAAACATGAACTGAGCTCCTGACAGCATGCATTAAAGTTAACTCACACTGAAATGGTAAAAATATATATAAATTCAGCAGCAGATATTAGAGGATCTTTGTGACAGAGGGTTGGGAAAGGAGTTGTGTTTCATTTTCTTTAAAAAAAAAAAAAAAAAACTCAGCAGGGCATGGTGGCTCACGCCTGTTATCCCAGCACTTTGGAAGGCCAAGGCAGGCGGATCACAAGGTCAGGAGATAGAGACCACGGTGAAACCCCGTCCCTACTAAAAATACAAAAAATTACCTGGGCGCGGTGGCGGGTGCCTGTAGTCCCAGCTACTCGGGAGGCTGAGGCAGGAGAATGGCGTGAACCTGGGAGGCAGAGCTTGCAGTGAGCTGAGATTGGGCCACTGCACTCCAGCCTGGGCTACAGAGCGAGACTCCGTCTCAAAAAAAAAAAAAAAAAAAGAAAAGAAACTCAGAAATAAACATCTTAACTCAGAAAAGCGTAGTGTTGCCATAGAACTGACTGTGAGGAAACTAACAGCAATAATTTCTATATTGTGTTTAAACTTGCACACACAAATTTTGAGCTTTCTAGCTTCTCTTAGGATTTCTTTTATCCTTTCTCCCTGTTGGGGGTTGGGGAGAGTGAGTCTCACGATTGTTGATTTTTCCTTCATCATGGTATTGTGAACAGCTATTTTTGTCTGGAAGCTTTTATATGTATTTAAATCATTGCAGAAATCAACTACTTACTTGTTGCCATTTGTAAAAATATACAAAATCTGTATATAAACCCCTGACAATCAGTTAGTTTGATACATTGTGCTCTCTTTTAACATGTGTGGAAACAAATAAATAGAACATTGTTCCAGAAGCAGTTAATGTGAGGAGTGAGGGGTGGAGCATTTCATAGAATAGTAGTTTATCCTTCAGAAAGCAGTTTCTAGCATAACAGACTGGGAGTGTGTGTGTATGTGCGTGTGTGTGCGCTTAATTTTTTTTTTTTTTTTTTTTTTTTTTTTTTTTTTTTTTTTTTTTTGAGACGGAGTCTGGCTGTCTTCCTGGCTGGAGTGCAGGGCCCTGATCTCGGCTCACCACAACCTCCGCCTACCGGGTTCAAGCGATTCTCCTGCCTCAGCCTCCTGAGTAGCTGGGATTACAGGCGCGTGCAACCACCCCCGGCTAATTTTTTGTATTTTTAGTAGAGACGGGATTTCACCGTGTTAGCCAGGATGGTCTTGATCTCCTGACCTCATGATCTGCCCGCCTCAGCCTCCCAAAGTGCTGAAATTACAGGCGTGAGCCACCGCACCCGGCCGAGACATCATTTTTTTCATTCATTTTCTAAACATGTCCATTTGTCCAGGCAGAAAATGCTATAGTTTCTAGAAGTTGACTGAAGATTTCATTTCATCTATTGACATCTCATGTTCAGCTCCTTTCTATTTCGCCATGGGTACCAGCTTCTAGTTTATAACAATTCTTTTTTCTTTTTTCTTTTTTTTTTTTTTTTGAGATGGAGTTTTGTTTTGTTTTGTTTTTTTCTCGCTCTGTCGCCCAGGCTGGAGTTGCAGTGGTGTGATGTTGGCTCACTGAAACCTCTGCCTCCCGGGTTCAAGCGATTCTCCTGCCACAGCTTCCTGAGTAGCCGGGGTTAAAGGCGCGCGCCACCACGCCCAGCTCATCTTTGTATTTTTAGTAGAGACGGGGTTTCACCATGTTAGTCAGGATGGTCTCGGACTCCTGACCTCGTGATCTTTATTATTCTTTTTTTCTTTTTTTTTTGAGACGGAGTTTCGCTCTTGTTGCCCAGGCTGGAGTGCAATGGCACGATCTCGGCGCACCGCAACCTCCGCCTCTCGGGTTCTCCTGCCTCAGCCTCCTGAGTAGTTGTGATTACAGGCATGGGCCATCACACCCGACTAATTTTGTATTTTTAGTAGAAACGGGGTTTCACCATGTTTGTCAGGCTGGTCTCAAACTCCCGACCTCAGGTGATTCACCCGCCTCGGCCTCCCAAAGTGCTGGGATTACAAGCGTCAGTCACCGCGCCCGGCCATAACGCTTTTAAGTCTAGTATTCTTACTTCATAAATATATGGAGAAAGGCTAGTGTTTTCAAATTCAAAGTCTAATGTCTTGGCTTTTGATTGAAGCGTTTAATTTATTAACATTTAATGACATAAGGAGGGAGAATTTCCACGCTGTCCAGAGGGGACAGGTATTTTGAGATCTCAGAGTTAAATTCTCAACTGTCCCTCCCGTATCACCAGCTTCTGATCCACCCCGGGGCTCCATTTTAGGAATCATTGTCTGGCTTCCCAGCTTGGGGATACGTTTGACCTCCTGAAAGGGCTTGTGAACTGTTGGTGCAATAGGCTGCTTCTCTGAGCTAGTTCAAGTTTTTGCTTTTCTTCTCTTTTGATTCTTTAGAAAATATTGCTGCCATATAATTCCAGTTTTTCCACATACTTAACAATTTTATTTTGTTGTCGTGTTTTTATCTTCTGGGCTGAACATGAGTAGATTGTGAGATAAGGTGAGGGAACGGCTTGACCACGTCGCCAACAGCCTCATCCCAAATTCCTGATCCCTGGAGGACATCAGGCCCTCCCTCCTGCTCCAGGGTGGCCTGTGTGCCCTGGGATCCCCTCCTGCTCCGAGGTCCGGGAATGGCCCCACCGGACAGGGAGCCTCGAATTCCCTGCACACACTTGCGAGTCCCTGTCGAGGAGAAAAAAGCAGGTAGAACCCACTGAGTACAATCAGGAAATTCTAAAATGCAAACGTCACTTCGGGAGGGGTCAGGTCACTGCGTTGGGAGGAAGCCCGCCTTGCCAAGGGCAGTGTCTGGAACGGGTTCATCCGGCTCCACTCAGCACTGTGAGATCGCTTCTTCTGTCAATCAGTCGCCAAGGGGCGGGATCTGGAGCACTATCCAATCAGGGCCGAGGGGGCGGGGGGTGTGAGAACTGTCAATCAGGCACGCTGCAGGGAGGAGGGTGCGACGTTCAAAGAGCCCGCGGAGTCTTCTCCACGCCCCTGCGCTCTGAGTCCTGGGTCTGTCGCTGAGAGAGAGACGCCCTGAAGGTCTCTATCAGCGTCTGTCGCGCCGAGACCCACACTGGACGCTGGCTTATAGGGAGGACACCCGGACACCAAGAAGCCGGGAAATGGTGAGTGTGCGGGGCCCGGCGTCCCGAAGCAAAGAAGGGGCAGGTTGGAACTGGCCGGAACCGACCGTGAGGGGACCCGGGCCTCGTCGTGGGCGACTCCGGGGTCTGCAAACCAGAGTGCCCCTAGCGCAGCTCGGCCCTTGGTCCCCTCGGCCGCAAGATGGGGCTGGGGCGGCAGCCGGGACCCCGGGCGTCCTGTCCCGTCCCTGCGCGGCCGCTGCGGCCCCGGCCCCGGCGCCCTCTCTGGGCAGCTCCGCGCCCGCAGCTCTGCGTCTGCCCAGATTGTGCGGCTGTAACCGGCACAGGTTCGCGGCCCGAGTCACTGCACCGAGACGCCGAAGGCTACATCAGAAACAGTTTAATATGGGGAGAGGGGAGGAAACCCCAGATCCGCGTCCCTGAGAGGTTTGGGGATGGGGTGTTTGGGGGTGTGGACAGGGGCGGCTGGGGTGTGGGGTCGCTGGTGAGGGGTGACTCCTGGGACTGGAGGTGAAGAAACCTTATTTTCCTGCTGAGTGGGCTCCCTCTTGGGGTCTTCAGCCTGCTTGGCGCCAGCCTTTCCGCTGCAATTCAGGATCCGAGAAAGAACTCAGGCGACTCTTGAGCAACTCTCAGAGATCTTATCCCAGGCACAGTGGGGAAGCCGGCGGTCAGCGTCTGCTGTGACCTGACTCTCAGGGAGGCGGCCCCGTGAGGCAGCGGGGCTGAGGGCACCTGGTTAATATCTAACTGCAATCTCGCCTCCAGCCTGGCTCGCAGTTCCTGTGAACCCGGTAAGGAGGCTGCACGGTGACAACGGAGGGTCACCAGGCAGAATCCAGACTCGTGTGTGTGAGCTTTGTGCTTGGGAAGAGGAGCTGTGGTCTGTGGATTCCTCGGTCCCTTTTTTCTTCCCAAGGGTGACCGGTTCCCCTCCGAGTCTTCCACAGATGTGGGCAGCAGGGTCTCAAATCCACCACCCTGTCCCCCATCCTAACTCCTCCTAGGGCTGGCAGCAAATCCCTTGGTTTCAGAGCCTTCCCCAGGCTAACTTTCTCTCAATACACAGCAACTTTATGAACTGTTTGTCCCTTAGGCAATATTTCAAACAGAGGCATTATTTTAATTGTCACTTTCTTTTCACATAGCAAGTATGGCTCTTTTTAAAAGATTTGTTTTGGGTTTGTGAACATTTCACATGTGAGGAAGGAAAGAATGCCCTCTTGACTCCAGTGCAAAAAAAAAAAAAAAAGTGTATGTGTGACTGTCCTTTATCTTGTCTACATAGAGATACCCGAATATTTTCAGTTGAGGTTCCTCTTTGCAAATGGCATAGGGTGATCTGTCCTCAGCCCAGTCTCTGTGGTGTCCTGGTCCTGGGTTACAGAACTGTTTGGGGCTGCTCCAAGATGCTCAGAGCTGCTAGGTCTTTGGTAGTGTCTAGTGAATATCAGCTTTGAGTAACTCCTCCCAGAGGACAGCCTGAGGTGGGGGGTGGGACCTTATAGGGAAGCGGCGGGATGCCTTGGGATGGCAGGAGTTCCCTGGTATACTGTTCCTCAAAAAGCGAAGCCCTTAACACATTCAGTTTTTCTTCCCCAACCCCAGTTTCCATTCCTTGGGGACACGTGGCTGGTGAGCCAGCTGGTTGGCGGTATTGAGGGAGCTTCTCCTGGGAGGGTAATTACTCAGCAGTTCATGGGGGTGGAAGATGTCCCAAGTGATAGGAGGACCTGACCTGACACTTGAGTCAGATTTGTCTGTGTTCCAGTCAGCCCCTCCCTGCATTTGTCATCTTGAAAAGATTTGTTCACTCATTTCAGCTTCAGCTTTTTATTAACTGCTAAATGCATTTTATCATTAGAGCTCAATAAAGAAGGTAAAGTATGTTCAAAACGGCAAGAACAAGTTGGGTTTCAGAAAACTAATTACATATTTAGTCCTATATTTTATTTCTTTTTTAAACTTTTATTTACTTTTTTTTTGAGACGCAGTCTCACTCTGTTGCCCAGGCTGGAGTGCAGTGGCGCAATCTCGGCTCACTGCAGCCTTAACCTCCTGGGTTCAAGCAATCCTCCCACCTTGGCCTCCTGAGTAGCTAGGATTACAGACGTACGCTACCACGCCCAGCTAATTTTTTGAATATTTTTAGTAGAGACAGACTTTCACCATGTTGGCCAGGCTGGTCTCGAACTCCTGACCTCAAGTGTTCCACCTGCTTTGGCATCCCAAAGTGCTGGGATTACAGCAGTGAGCCACCACGCCTGGCCTCAGGTCTGTTTTTTTATTGGATGATTTCAAATGGAATTTCAGGGCCTAGCAGTGAAAAGAAATTGGGAAAAACTCTTTTCCTTTATGACTGCAGAAAAATGAATACATTTGTGCAAGGAAGTGTGGTGGATATATTGATGAGTTATAAAGATTTACCAAAATGTTAGTTCCTCTCCTTTGTAGAGTGGAGAATCTGAGACAGTGGATAACTCTATTCTGTTCCTGTTATGTGGACTTGACAGATTAATGCTAAATCCTGTGGGACAGGACTTTCCAACAGCTAAAGAACTCAAATCTCATTATTCATTTATTAAATGATTTATTATTATGGAAAATGATAAATTAATGACATTTGTTTTCTGAAACGGATAGATACTTGTGCTTTTTCTATTGAGCTATAAAATATAGATGCGTTGTGGTTTTCTTCCCTCCTATAAATATAAACGCTGGATTGGAGGAGTGATTTTGCTGAACTCATCACACATGGGTATGTTTTTTTTAAATACCGGTGTAAGGCAGGTAAGGGTAAGTGAGTAGCCTTGACTGGGGTGGAGAAGCCTGAGGCCACTGACTCTGAGCTAAGGTCAATCTGGAGCCTGCAAAGGGAGGTCATTGAAGACCCAGTTGAGTTGGTTCTTCCTGGGGAACCTCCCTGGCAGGTGTCCCAACCTGTTCCTTCCAAACATGGGAGGAGCCCTTTATACTGAGAGAAGCTACAGAGCACTGGAAAGTTGGAGATCCACAGGCAGAGACATTTGGGGTGATGCCCTGTCTGAGGTAGTCTTTGTTACTGTTATAGGGATGTTGCTAGACATTCTCAAGTAAAATGAATCTGGATTTGGGCAAGAAGTGACTTCATTCTAAAAGCATATTGCAAAAGGAGAAAACTACCAACTATAAGATCTGCAAGGATCTCAAAGCTTAGGCAGAAAATTGCTTTCCTTTTTCTTTTTTGAGACGGGATCTTGCTCTGTTTGTTGCCGAGGCTGGGTGCAGTGGTGCGATCTCAGTTCACTGCAACCTCCGCCTCCCAGGTTCAAGTGATTCTCCTGCCTCAGCCTCCTGAGTAGCTAGGATTACAGGTGCCCACCACCGTGCCCAGCTAATTTTTGTATTTTTAGTAGAGATGGGGCTTCACCGTGTTAGCCAGGATGGTCTCAATCTTCTGACCTCAAGTGATCAGCCCGCCTCAGCCTCCCAAAGTGGTGGGATTACAGGCATGAGCCCCCACGCACAGCCAGAAAAATTGCTTTTCAAAGTGAAGAGCAAACAATATTAGAAAGAAGGTAGGAGAGAGAGCAGGATGGAAGGTGAAAATCAGATCCTACATCAGAGAATGTTTCACCTTGACTTCAGTCAGTTCTTAGGAGAGGTTAAAAAGGAGGGATTGTGGCCAGGCACATGGCTCACACCTGTAATCCCAACACTTTGGGAGGCCAAGGCAGGTGGATCACCTGAAGTCGGGAGTTCGAGACCAGCCTGGCCAACTTGGCAAAACCCTGTCTCTCCAGCCTGGGTGACAGAGCAAGACTCCATCTCAAAATAAATAAATAAATTGATTAATTAAAAAGAGGAATTGTATGCTGGCTCAGACTAAGTCCAGCAGGGAGAGAAACTTAAGGAAGGTTTGCTCTATATTAATTTTGTGCAGGCTGGTTAGTGAAGACAAAATTGTTCGGCTAATCATTTCTGAGGCAAAAGTGGGAATTTGGTGGGGTTTTTGTCTGGTCTTTTTACAGGTTAAAAAGGAGGCATAGTTGAAGCAATGCAGAGGGTGTTACATTGCATTCAGTTGCTTGTTCAGAACACACAGGACTTAGGTGGTAGAAGGCTGAGGTGATTTCTTTTCTTTTCTTTTCTTTTCTTTTCTTTTCTTTTTATTTTTTGAGGCAGAGTCTCACTCTATTTCCCAGGCTTGAGTGCAGTGGCATGATCTCAGCTCACTGCAACCTCCACCTTGCCTCCCAAGCTCAAGCGATCTTCCCACCTCAGCCTCCCCAGTAGCTGGAACTACAGGCATGCGCCACTAGGCCCAGCTAATTTTTATATTTTCCTAGAGATGGGGTTTCGCCATGTTGCCCAGGCTGGTCTTGAACTCGTGGGCTCAAGTGATCCAGCTGCCTCGGCCTCCCAAAGTACTGAGATTACAGGTGTGAGCCACCTAACCTGGTCTGAGGTGATTTATTTAATTCTAGCTATTAACCGAGATTACAGAGCTGGGGTTAAATTCAACATTATTAGAAGTCTGGTTTTACATTCACTGTGTTTGTTTAATCAGAGTATTGTATAAATTTAAAAGTCTGTTGGGGCTGACTTAGAGAAAGACTCCTTTTGGTTCTGCCTGCTGGATGAAGGGTTTATGAATCTGAGAGTTTATTTGGGTCTGTGATATAATTTTTAAAAATATTTGGTCTTTTTAAATTTTTGAGACAGAGGCTTGTTCTGCCATCTAGGCTGGAGTGCAGTGGCATGATCTCAGCTCACTGCAACCTCCGTCTCCTGGGCTCAAACAATCTTCTTGCCTCAACCCCCCAGGTAGCTGGGACTACAAGCGTGAACCACCATGCCCAGCTAATTTTTGTATTTTTTGTAGAGACAAGGTTTTGCCATGTTGCCCAGGCTGGTCTTGAACTCCCAACCTCAGGTGATTCTCCTACCTTGGCCTCCCAAAGTGCTGAGAATACAGGTGTGAGTCACCGTGCCCAGCCTAAAAAAAATTTGGTAGTTGTTTCTTTTTTTCTTTTCTTTTTTTTTGAGGTGGAGTCTCACTCTCTCTCCAGGCTGGAGTGCAGTGGCGCCATCTCGGCTCACTGCAACCTCCGCCTCCCAGATTCAAGCGATCCTCCTGCCTCAGCCTCCCAAGTAGCTGGGACTACAGGCATGCACTACCATGCCTGGCTAATTTTGCCTTTTTTGTAGAGGTGGGGTTTCTCCACGTTAGCCAGGCTGGTTTCGAACTCCTGACCTCAGGTGATCCACCTGTCTTGGCCTCCCAAAATGCTGGGATTACAGGCGTGAGCCACTGTGCCCGGCCTTTAGCCAATTACTGAACTGGAGGATGGTGCTGTTGTATTTATACACAGTTGGTTAAAAGGTTAGAAAGGTTAGTTCCTGGGGCTTATAAATGACATCTGCAGTGGGGGCCTGTTGTGGGACTGAGCCCTCTAGTAAGAAACTTAAGGGATCTGTGTTAATTCTGGGTAGGGTAAGAATTGAATTATCGGACACCCAATTGTTGCTGGAGAATTGGTTGGTGTTCAGCGAACAGCACACCTTTGTTATGAGAAGTCAGGGGCACCACAGGTCAAAGCCTTAAACTGACTGTCTATTATTCATTATATGTTTATACATGTATGAATCCAGATGCATAGTTTTCTCTCTTCTGAGTTTTCAGTTAATTGATATTACACTTAATATTCCATTAACGGCCGGGCGCGGTGGCTCAAGCCTGTAATCCCAGCACTTTGGGAGGCCAAGACGGGCGGATCACGAGGTCAGGAGATCGAGACCATCCAGGCTAACACGGTGAAACCCCGTCTCTACTAAAAAATACAAAAAACTAGCCAGGCGAGGTGGCGGGCGCCTGTAGTCCCAGCTACTCGGGAGGCTGAGGCAGGAGAATGGCATAAACCCGGGAGGCGGAGCTTGCAGTGAGCTGAGATCCGGCCACCGCCCCCCCCCCTGGGGGAGAGAGGGGGAAACCCCCTCTAAAAAAAAAAAAAAAAAAAAAAAAAAAATTCCATTAATATGATGCTGAAAAGGTTTTTTGTTTTTTTGAGACGGAGTTTCTTGTTGTTGGCCAGGTTGAGGTGCAATGGCACAATCTCGGCTCATGGCAACCTCTGCCTCCCGGGTTCAAGTGATTCTCCTGCCTCAGCCTCCTGAGAAGCTGGGATTACAGGCGTGCACCACCACACCTGGCTAATTTTGTATTTTTAGTAGAGACAGGGTTTCTTCATGTTTGTCAGGCTGGTCTCGAACTCCCGACCTCAGGTGATCCACCTGCCTCAGCCTTCCAAAATGCTGGGATTGCAGAGTGAGCCACCGTGCCTGGCCGGTTTTTTTTTTAGTTTCTTTGCCTCCGTCTGTTTGATACATGCTGCTGTCTGAGGCGTGGGTCACCCACTTCACTCTCATATTCCACAGCTCATGGGATTTGAATTGTTTCATTTTTGTTGGACTTTGTTGACAATGTCATCTTTATTTTTGTCTCCAAATGATAACACTTTATAAATTTTGTACATATGGGGGGAAATGTGCTGGGTTGTAGATTATGGATAAATTTAAATGTACTAGGAAAACCTGTTGGCACATATGGATTAACTGGCAGACCATGTGTGCATGTGTGTTTATTCCTTACAAATATTTATCTCCATGTGATTATATGTTGCTTTTTATTGATTAGCTGAGCATTTTTTCTATATGGTCTTTCATCTTCTGTGAAATAATTTTCAGCCATTTTCTCATTAATTAATTAATTAATTTTTAAGTCAGGGTCTTGCACTGTCACCCAGGCTGGAGTGCAGTTCTGGGATCATGGCTCACTGCAGCCTCAGATTCCTGGGCTCAAACAATGCTCCTGCCTTAGTCTCCTATGTAGCTGGAACTACAGGCACATGCTACCATTCCTGGCTAATTTTTAAATTTTTTTGTAGAGATGAGGTTTTGCCATGTTGCCTAGGCTGATCTCAAACTCAAGCAGTCCTCCCGCCCCAACCTCCCAGAGTGTTGGGATGACAGGCGTAAGTCACGCACAACTCTTCTTAATTTTCAGAGTTGAATTTCTCAGTTCCTTCCTTTAGGACCTACTTACATAAGAAAACGGCCGGGTGCGGCGGCTCATGCCTGTAATCCCAGCACTTTGGGAGGCTGAGGCGGGTGGATCACCTGAGGTCGGGAGTTCAAGACCACCCTGACCAACATGGTGAGACCCTGTCTCTACTAAAAATACAAAATTAGCTGGGCAGGGTGACACAGGCCTGTAATCCCAGCTACTTGGGAGGCTGAGGCAGAAAAATCACTTGAACCCAGGAGACAGAGGTTGTAGTGAGCCGAGATCACGCCATTGCACTCCAACCTGGGCAACAAGAGTGAAACTCTGTCTCAAAAAAAAAAGATTCTTGCCGGGCGCGGTGGCTCAAGCCTGTAATCCCAGCACTTTGGGAGGCCGAGACGGGTGGATCACGAGGTCAGGAGATCGAGACCATCCTGGCTAACACGGCGAAACCCCGTCTCTACTAAAAATACAAAAAATTAGCCGGGCGAGGTGGCAGGCGCCTGTGGTCCCAGCTACTCAGGAGGCTGAGGCGGGAGAATGGCGTGAACCCGGGAGGCGGAGCTTGCAGTGAGCTGAGATCCAGCCACTGCACTCCAGCCTGGGCGACAGAGCAAGACTCCGTCTCAAAAAAAAAAAAAAAAAAAAAAAGATTCTTTACTCAGGGGCAAGATGTAAGCCCTAAATCATAAGACCTCCCCAAACAGGTTAATTTCCAAACGTAACCTGTAGGATAGTACTTCTTTATCTGGCCAGGTGACCTAATTGTTTTTCCTGGTAGACACCTTATGGCCCATTGTCTGACCTGTTTTTATTTTATTATTACCAAGGTAGCCACTGCCAAAATAATCTTACAAAGAAAGCCCTGACTGGGTAGAAATTAGATTCAGGTATATTGGTCAGGTAAGACACAGAGAAAGCAACTCAACAAAATGCAAGAAATAACAGAAACTATGTATTACTTAGAGATCCCAGAAAGAAGAGGTTAGCAAGCATTGAATGCCAGTAGGTACTGGGAAGCCTTCTAGGGCATGTGTATTTTGCCACGTGGTTTTATAAGTTTTGCCTTATGTATTTTGATGATTTGTTTTATGAGCATAGATATTAAGGATTATTATGTCTTCTTGTAGAATTGACCTCTTTATCTTTATGAAATCTCTTCATCCCTTGTATCTTTCCTTGACCTAAAACGTGATTTATCTGAATTTAAAATAGCTATTCCATATTTCTTTTGATTAGGGTAAGAATGGCATATATTCCTCCATATCTTTATATTTCATGTACGTGTGTCTTTCAGTTTAAAATGGTTTTCATGTACACATTGCTGAGTCTTGTTTTATTTGTTGGTTTTTTTTAGAGACAGAGTCTTGCTGTCTTGCCCAGGCTGGAGTACAGTGGCACAATCTCAGCTTACTGCAGCCTCCGCCTCCTGGGTTCAAGTGAATCTCATGCCTCAGCCTCCCAAGTAGCTGAGATTATAGGCATGCATCACCACGCCAGGCTAATTTTTTTGTATTTTTAGTAAAGACGGGATTTCACCACGTTGGCCAGGCTGGTCTCAAACTCCTGGCCTCAAGCAATGCACCCGCTTCAACATTCCAAAATGCAGGGCTTATAGGCATGAGTCACCGTGCCGACCAGCCTTGTTTTTTTAATTCTATTCGGCCAGTCCATGTCTTTTTAACTGGTATATATAGCTAATATGCATTCAAAGTGGTATTGACATAATTGGTAATATGTATACATGTTATTATTTTCTATTCTTATACTTGACTGTTTTTTTCAACTTCTTCACTTTTTCTGCTTTCATTTTAACTGAGCATTCTGTATGATTCTTTTTTTTTTTTTTTTTTTTTTTTTGAGACGGAGTTTTGCTTTTGTCACCCAGTACAATGGCACGATCTCGGCTCACTACAACCTCCGCCTCCCAGGTTCAAGCGATTCTCCTGCCTCAGCCTCCCAATAGCTGGGATTACAGGCATGCCACCATGCCCGGCTAATTTTTTTTTTTTTTTTTTTTTTTTTTTTTTTTTTTGAGACGGAGTCTCGCTCTGTCGCCCGGGCTGGAGTGCAGTGGCCGGATCTCAGCTCACTACAAGCTCCGCCTCCCGGGTTTACGCCATTCTCCTGCCTCAGCCTCCCAGGTAGCTGGGACTACAGGCGCCCGCCACCTCGCCCGGCTAGTTTTTTGTATTTTTTAGTAGAGACGGGGTTTCACCGTGTTAGCCAGGATGGTCTCAATCTCCTGACCTCGTGATCCGCCCGTCTCGGCCTCCCAAAGTGCTGGGATTACAGGCTTGAGCCACCGCGCCCGGCCGTAATTTTTGTATTTTTAGTAGAGACAGGGTTTCACCATGTTGGTCAGGCTAGTCTTGATCTCCTGACCTCGTGATCCACTTGCCTCACTTCCCAAAGTGCTGGGATTACAGGCGTGAGCCACCGCACCCAGCCATAAGTCTACTTGTTTCTTAAATTTTCTTAGTGAATTCCCTAGAGTTTGTAGTATACCATTTACAGCTAATGGACCTTCAGTTTCAAATAATGCTATACTGGCTTTGAGAGTAGCACTGGTATTACTTACTGTTCCAAATTCCTTCCTCCCATCCAATATAACATCACTGTCATTCATTTGCCCTATTGGAACCTGTTACTACCCAATACATTGCTAGTATTATTTCAAACAGGTTTGTATCTGTTAGATCAGGTAGGTATAACAAAAATATTCCCTAATATAACTGGGTGCTTTTCAGTACCTTAATTTCTTTTTTTTTTTTTTTTTTTTTCGAGATGAAGTCTCACTCTGTTGCCCAGGCTAGAGTGCAGCGGTGCGACCTCAGCTCACTGCAACTTCCGCCTACTGGGTTTTAAGCAATTCTCTCTGCCTCAGCCTCCTGAGTAACTGAGATTACAAGGAGCTCACCACCACGCCCAAGCTGGAGTGCAGTGGCTCAATCTTGGCTCACTGCAAGCTCTGCTTCGCGGGTTCACGCCATTCTCCTGCCTCAGCCTCCTGAGTAGCTGGGACTACAGGCGCCCGCTACCACACCTGGCTAATTTGTTTTTTGTATTAGGAGTTTCACCGTGTTAGCCAGGATGGTCTCGATCTCCTGACCTCGTGATCCACCCACCTTGGCTTCCCAAAGTGCTGGGATTACAGACGTGAGCCACCGCACCTGGCCAATTTTTTTTGTATTTTTAGTAGAGACGGGGTTTCGCCATGTTGGCCAGGCTGGTTTTGAACTCCTTACCTCAGGTGATCCACCTGCCTTGGGCTCCCAAAGTGCTGAGATTACAGGCATGAACCATCGTGCCTGGCCTTCAGTACCCTAATTTCAGAAGGAAATTTTATGTCCAGCTTTTCTTCCCACGACTTAGTAGGTCTGCTGTGCGTCTTAACTGTAATCTGTTGTTCCAGGAGATTGCAGGCTTTCTGTGTATTTTGCAACATTTTGAAGCAGTTCTTGACACATTTGACCCTGATTGGGTTCCATTACTGATGAAGTAGAAAAGAGAACCTCCTTTCAGATCTTTGGATAGTCCCCGTACCGATTGGAAAATACAAAGGCAATAATTTGCAAATAAGACCTGATCTGCTGCCTCTAGGGATCCACACTGAAAACTTGGTCTGCTGTCTTCGAGATTGGCTCTGATGTGAGGAGGGATTGGGCCAAGGACAGATAAAAACTCCACTAAGCTCTTCTACCATTTTTTGCTTTCCTTCTTCTGTCTGTTTATCTCCCTGTTAATAGTATGGGATGCCAAATATTATAGTTTCAAAATCCTTTATCTGTTTTTGGAAAGCTATAACTTTCTTGGTTAGAAGGGTTTTTTGGGGGATTTCTTTTTGTTTTTTTTGTTTGTTTTTTTTTTGTTTGTTTGTTTTTGAGACGGAGTCTCACTCTGTCACCAGGCTGGACTGCAGTGGCGCGATCTTGGCTGATTGCAGTGTCCGCCTCCCAGATTCAAGCAATTCTCTTGCCCCAGCCTCCTCAGTAGCTGGGATTACATGCCCACACACCACCACACCCAACTAAGTTTTTTGGTATTTTTAGTAGAGACAGAATTTCACCATGTTGGCCAGGATGGTCTCAATCTCCTGACCTTGTGGTCCGCCGGCCTCGGCCTCCCAAAGTGCTGGGATTCCAGGCGTGAGCCACCGCGCCCGGCTGGTTAGACGGTTTTTAACCTTTTCAGACATTGGTGACTTTTATTAGGTTTGGCAATATAATCTTTGTTGACTACTAAAAGTCTCTTTAGGAATTTAGGGAATATTATAGATAATCATGAGAGGTAACATTGAGTTTTTTCTTAGAACATGTGCAATCTTTCCCCGTCTTTCCTTCTCCTTTGTCATTATCCAATGCAAAATTTGTAATTTTTTTTTTTTTTTTTTTTTGAGACAGAGGCTTGCTCTTTTCCCCAGGCTGGAGTCCAGTGGCGCGATCTCAGTTTACTGCAACCTGTCTGCAATTCTGCGATTCAAGCAATTCTGTCTGCCTCAGCCTCCCAAGTAGCTGGGATTACAGGCGCCCGCCACAATGCCTCCCTAATTTTTGTACTTTTTAGTAGAGACGGAGTTTCGCCGTGTTGGCCAGCCGGTCTTGAATTTCTGACCTCAGGTGATCCGCCCATCCGGCCTCCCAAAGTGTTAGGATTACAGGTGTGAGCCACCATGCCCGGCCTGCAAAATATTTTTAATAGTCTTTTGTCATGCTTAACTACGTTTGGTCTAGAGGAAACCAGTTGCCAGTTTCCAAATGTTGTCTCTTAGTGTAATTACATAGGATGGGCTGAATATCCCATGTAACAAATTGCAACCAAACATGTGAAACGTTAGCTACTAGGGTCCCTCAGTAGCGATCCAGTGTCCAGAGTGTTTTCTCATAACTGTCTTAGTCTGATTTGTTACTTATAACAGGATTACCTGAGCCTGGGTAATTTATAAAAAACACTGTTTTTTATACTTCTGGAGGCTAGGAGGCCCAAGATCAAGGCTTAGCATCTGGTAAGAGCCTCCTTGCTGGTGGGGACTCTGCAGAGTCCCTAGGTGGCACAGGATATTGCATGGCCAGGGGCCCAGTGTTTAGTTCAGGTCTCTTCCTCTTCTCATAAGGACACTAGGCTTACTCCTGAGATACCGTATTTATTCATTAAGCCATTTATCTACGAATGGATTAGTCCATTCCTGAGGTCCAAACCCTCAAGATCCAATCAACTCTTTTTTTTTTTTTTTTTTGAGACAGAGTCTTGCTCTGTCGCTCAGGCTGGAGTGCAGTGGCACGATCTTGGCTCACTGCAAGCTCCGCCTCCCGGGTTCACGCCATTCTCCTGCCTCAGTCTCCCAAGTAGCTGGGACTACAGGCGCCCGTCACCACGCCCGGCTAATTTTTTGTATTTTTAGTAGAGATGGAGTTTCACTGTATTAGCCAGGATGGTCTCAATCTCCTGACCTCCCAAAGTGCTGGGATTGCAGATGTGAGCCACCGCATCCAGTCCCAATCAACTCTTTTTTTTTTTTTTTTTTTGAGACGGAGTCTCACTCTGTCACCCAGGCTGGAGTGCAGTGGCCGGATCTCAGCTCACTGCAAGCTCTGCCTCCCGGGTTTACGTCATTCTCCTGCCTCAGCCTCCCGAGTAGCTGGGACTACAGGCGCCCGCCACCTCGCCCGGCTAGTTTTTTGTATTTTTTTTAGTAGAGACGGGGTTTCACCGTGTTAGCCAGGATGGTCTCGATCTCCTGACCTCGTGATCCGCCCGTCTCGGCCTCCCAAAGTGCTGGGATTACAGGCTTGAGCCACTGCGCCCGGCCTAAACTCCTGTTCTTTTTTTTTTTTTTTTGAGACGGAGTCTCGCTCTGTGGCCCAGGCTGGAGTGCAGTGGCCGGATCTCAGCTCACTACAAGCTCCGTCTCCCAGTTTTACACCATTCTCCTGTCTCAGCCTCCCGAGTAGCTGGGACTACAGGCGCCCGCCACCTCGCCCGGCTAGTTTTTTGTGTTTTTTATTAGAGACGGGGTTTCACCGTGTTAGCCAGGATGGTCTCGGTCTCCTGACCTCGTGATCCGCCCGTCTCGGCCTCCCAAAGTGCTGGGATTGCAGGCCTGAGTCACCGTGCCTGGCCCCTATATTTTTGCATAAACAGTTTAGGTACGCTCAGCCTCTGCTTTAGTTACGTTGGTGGGACCCCGTTCTTAGTCCAGTGCCTAGACACCATGAAAGATCCAAGTTTGCAAATGAGCCTTTGTCAGGATATGCAGTTTCAGGACTGGGAGTGGTAATTCTTCTACACAATAGGTAGTTATACGTTGTCATGACAAGAACTACACAAACCGCTGTAGAAATAGACATCGGGGTGACACAGGCAATAAGACTCACTCACTTAACTCACCAACAAGAGGCAGGTTCCTATTCGACTGTTACTTTACCAAACACATTCAACTAAAGCATCACAATGGTTTTGTGGGGGAAAAGTGAGTGTAGACAGAATAAGAGTGGGTTTACTATGTCATTGAATAAATGCTTGGAAACCACAGCATCATGCAAAGTTTATGCAGTGAGTATGGATTCTCAGTGCTGTCTGTCTCAACCTTCCTCCTCTGCACATGTGGAATGTTTCAGGACTCAGTGGCCTTTGAGGATGTGGCTGTGAACTTCACACAAGAGGAGTGGGCTTTGCTGGGTCCATCACAGAAGAGTCTCTACAGAAATGTCATGCAGGAAACCATTAGGAACCTGGACTGTATAGGTAAGGATGACGTCATCTCTTCACTCAGTCAATTGGAGACATTTGTTTCCTGGTCATCAACCCTGTTCATGGATTGAAATATGGAAAGAGCATATGGTTGGCCCTTGAACAACACAGGGATTAGAAGTGCCAGCCCCTCAAACAGACTTACATCCTTTAAGAATTTTTTTTGTCCCCCACAACTTAACCACTAATAACCTATTGTTGACTGGCCCACTTATCGATAACATAAACATTAGATTAATCCATATATTGTATGTCTTGTACTCTCACAATAAAGTGAGCTAGGGAAGGACAATGTTGATGAGAATCATAAGAAGAGAAAGTGGCCGGACGCGGTGGCTCACGCCTGTAATCCTAGCACCTTGGGAGGCCGAGGCGGGTGGATTACGAGGTCAGGAGATTGAGACCATCCTGGCTAACATGGTGAAACCCCGTTTCTACTAAAATTACAAAAAAAATCATCTGGGCATGGTGGTGGGCGCCTGTAGTCCCAGCTACTAGGGAGGCTGAGGCAGGAGAATGGCGTGAACCTGGGAGGCGGAGCTTGCAGTGAGCTGAGATCGCGCCGATCGCGCCACTGCCCTCCAGTCTCAGAGACAGAACGAGACTCCGTCTCAAAAAAAAGAAGAGCAACTATATTTACTATTCATTAAGTGGAAGTAGATCATCATAAAGGTTCTCACCCTTGTCGTCTTCACATTGAGTGGGCTGAGGAAGAGGAGGGATTGGTCTTGCCATCCCAGGGGTAGCAGAGACTGAAGAACATTCATGTATAAGTGGAGCTGTGCAGTTCAAACCCGTGTTATTGAAGACTCGCGTGTACTTTGGGGAGTGAATCATGCATGATTGCAGTACACGTAAAATCTTAAGAGTTTTTCTACAATTTTGTAAAAATTTTTAGTGATTTTCCTGGGTCTACCTTTTAGAAACGAAATGGGAGGACCAGAGCATTGGAGATCAGTGCCAAAATCCCAGGAGAAATCTAAGGTAATTTGCGCTCACAAAAGAAAGCTATGCCCCTACAGTGGTTCATAGAATGATAAGAAAATTTTAAAAACAAGCAGAGAAAATAAACAAGCCCAGCTTAAATTTATTCATTCTAATAATTCTTTTTCTGACCAAGCACAGTGGCTCACACATGTAATCTCAGCACTTTGGGCGGCCAAAGTGGGAGGATTACTTGAGTCTAGGAGTTTGAGATCAGCCTGGGCAACATAGTGAGATCCCCATCTCTATAAAAAAAAATTTCCCCAGGAACATATAGTTAAATGTGACATAGCTATTCAGTCTTTGCAAAACAGTTCCCTTGGAAATGGAATTAAGAATCTCCATGTGGGCCAGGAGCGGTGGCTCACGCCTGTAATCCCAGCACTTTGGGGGGCTGAGGTGGGTGGATCACCCGAGGTTGGGAGTTCAAGACCAGCCTGGCCAACATGGAGAAACCCCGTCTCTACTAAAAATACAAAATTAGCCAGCCGTGGTGGCGCATGCCTGTAATCCTAGTTACTTGGGAGGCTGAGGCAGGAGAATTGCTTGAACCCGGGAGGCAGAGGTTGCGGTGAGCCAAGATTGCACCATTGCACTCCAGCCTGGGCAACAAGAGCGAAGCTCTGTCTCAAAAAAAAAAAAGAAAGAATCTCCATGTGAATATCACTGTTTTGCTAATAGCTGTCATGGGACCATCTTACACAGCACTGTCACTTCACATTCAAACAGGGGATGAAGCCTGTACTTTGCATGATAATGTTAAAAATGTAAATCTAGTACTTCAATACACATAAAATCACTTGTAAACAAACCTTTAGTAATGTATTTCTTATTCGTTACAGAAGTCATCCATGTGAAATTAAAGATGATAGTCAATGTGGAGAAAGTTTTGGCCAGATTCCAGATAGTACTGTGACCAAGAACACTCCTCGAGGAAATTCATGTGACAGCAGTGAGTGTGGAGAAGTCGCCATGGGTCATTCATCTCTTAATTGCAACATCAGAGTTGACACTGGACACAAATCATGTGAGCATCAGGAATATGGAGAGAAGCCATATACACATAAACAACGTGGGAAAACCATCAGTCATCAGCACTCCTTTCAAACACATGAAAGGCCTCCCACCGGAAAGAAACCCTTCGATTGTAAAGAATGCGCAAAAACCTTTAGTTCTCTTGGAAACCTTCGCAGACACATGGCGGCACACCATGGAGATGGACCTTATAAATGTAAGTTGTGTGGGAAAGCCTTTGTTTGGCCCAGTTTATTTCATTTGCACGAAAGAACGCACACTGGAGAGAAACCGTATGAATGTAAGCAGTGTTCTAAAGCCTTTCCTTTTTACAGTTCCTATCTAAGACATGAGAGAATCCACACGGGAGAGAAAGCGTATGAATGTAAACAGTGTTCCAAAGCCTTTCCTGATTACAGTACCTATCTAAGACATGAAAGAACTCACACCGGAGAGAAACCCTATAAATGTACACAATGTGGGAAAGCCTTCAGCTGTTACTATTACACTCGACTCCACGAAAGGACTCACACGGGAGAACAACCCTACGCATGTCAGCAATGTGGGAAAACGTTTTATCATCACACCAGCTTTCGAAGACACATGATAAGGCACACTGGAGATGGACCTCATAAATGTAAGATATGTGGGAAAGGCTTTGATTGTCCTAGTTCGGTTCGAAATCATGAAACGACTCACACTGGAGAGAAACTCTATGAATGTAAACAGTGTGGGAAAGTTTTATCTCATAGCTCAAGCTTTCGAAGTCACATGATAACACACACAGGAGATGGACCCCAGAAATGCAAGATATGTGGGAAAGCCTTCGGTTGTCCCAGTTTATTTCAAAGACACGAAAGGACTCACACTGGAGAGAAACCCTATGAATGTAAACAATGTGGTAAAGCCTTCAGTCTTTCCGGTTCCCTTCGAAGACATGAAGCAACTCACACTGGAGTGAAACCGTATAAATGTAAATGTGGGAAAGCCTTTAGTGATCTCTCTTCCTTTCAAAATCATGAGACAACTCACACTGGAGAGAAGCCGTATGAGTGTAAGGAATGTGGGAAGGCATTCAGTTGTTTCAAATACCTTTCTCAGCATAAAAGGATCCACACAGTAGAAAAACCTTACGAGTGTAAAACATGTAGGAAAGCCTTCAGTCATTTCAGTAACTTAAAAGTCCACGAAAGGATTCACTCTGGAGAGAAGCCGTATGAATGTAAGGAATGTGGGAAAGCATTTTCTTGGCTCACTTGCCTTCTAAGACATGAAAGAATTCACACTGGAGAGAAACCCTATGAATGTCTCCAATGTGGTAAAGCCTTCACTCGTTCCCGTTTCCTTCGAGGACATGAAAAAACTCACACTGGAGAGAAGCTGTATGAATGTAAGGAATGTGGGAAAGCACTGAGTTCTCTCCGTTCCTTGCATAGACATAAAAGGACTCACTGGAAAGATACTCTGTAAATGTATGGAATGTGGGAAAACATTCAGTACTTTTACTTAATTTCAGAAACTTGAAAGAACTCACTTTGGAGATAGACCCTATGAATGTAAACACGGGATAAAGCCTTAAGCAGTTTCAATTTTTTAAATATAGTTATCCCCCAATATATTGCAGGGGATTGGTTCCAGCACCCCCTAAATCCACAGATGCCAAGTCCTTTGTTATATGGCATATTTGCATGTAACCTATGCACATCCTCCTGTATACTGTGTAAGTCATCTCTAGATTACTTTTAATACCTCATGCGTTGTAAAAGCTATGTAAATAGTTGTTTGATTGTATTGTTTAGAGAATCATGACAAGAAAAATAGTCTCTACATGTTCAACACAGACACAACCATTGCAGGCCCGCCTACAGAGTATATGTCACCCAGAACATTAAAATTTCTTTGTTTTAACATTCACAGATTGCTTTTGTTTTGTGACCTGAACGAGCATGTTAACACTCATCAAAATCCTGCTTCTCTCTTGATAACCCAAGTATAATGATGGTGATGATGATTGCTGGATGGTGCCTAACACTGTCATGTGTTGTAGCATTATAGATAAGCAGTGAGACACCAGGCTAAGTTGAATCTTGACAGAATGTCAGGATGATCATCAGTGTTGAAAGAACTAGGTTCTGATGCAGATGTTGACTTGTTGGAGGAGATCAAATAATACTACTGTCAAGATCTGTTCAGCTTCAGTGCTGCAGATCCTTAACCATGGAAGGTTCTGTGTTTACGTTTGCAGGTGCTTAGTGAGAAGTGTAGGACTAGTTTTTCTTTTTTTTTTTGAGTCATCAAAAAAATCTTGCACTGTTTGTTGGCATGTTATTCCGTGGGTGACATGGAGGCTTAGTTCCATCAACGGATCTTACTTGAGGATGAGGAACTTTCTTAATATTTTTGTCTATTGAAAAACTGCACATGTTTCAAGTGTCCAAATCTGTGGCCCTGCCTCTTTTAAGTCATCGTCATCATCATCAATCTATACAGCATTTCAGCACATCTTTGAGTTCCTTGTTGTAAGAATTTATGCTCTTCTGTGTGTTCCTCAACATCGTCTTCAGTCCTGTCAGAGATAGCCTTTCTTACCAGCTTCCCTTGCAATATTTAAGATATTCTTGGCCAGGCGCGGTGGCTCATGCCTGTAATCCCAACACTTTGGGAGGCCGAGGAGGGTGGGTCACCTAAGGTCAGGAGTTCGAGACCAGCCTGAGCAATATGATGAAACCCTGTCTTTACTAAAAATACAAAAATTAGCCAGGTGTGGTGGCATGTACCTGTAATCTCAGCCACTCAGGAGGCTGAGACAGGAGAATCACTTGAACCCAGGAGGTGGAGGTTGCAGTGAGCCGAGATCACACCATTGCACTCCAGCCTGGGCAAGAGAGCGAGACTCCATCTCAAAAAAAATAAAGCATAAAAAGTAAAAGATATTCCTAACTACTGCATCAATAGTGGGGAAGCCCCTGAAATCATTGACTCCCTCACTCCATAATGGCTTCCAGCTTGCTTTGGGGTTCTTGAGCTTTGGGGCATCTAGAGCCTCTGCAGTAAGAACTGTTGCATGTGCAATTGTGAAGTGCTTTCATAAATCCACTATGGTACAGTCAGAGTTAGCATCAGGATGGCATGAATCCTCCCGAAGGTCAGGTGAGTATAAGTCACCTTAATCTACTTGATTATACCTTAATTGAGTAGCTGTCACTGTGATGTAGTGTTAGGAGCAGGGACATCACTTCACATTCTTAGTGGAAAAGCAGAGATTGGAGATGACCAGGAGCATTGTCAATTATGAGAAGGACCTTGAGTGGCAGTCCCTTCTCTTCAAGGTATTTCTCTCTTTTGAGATGGAATCTCGCTCTGTCACCAGGCTGAAGTGCAGTGGTGCGATCTCGGCTCATTGCAACCTCCGCCTCCCGGGTTCAAGCAATTCTCCTGCCTCAGCTTCCCGAGTAACTGAGACTACAGGCACACGCCACCAAGCCCAGCTAATTTTTGTATATATATATATATTTTTTTAGTAGAGATGGAGTTTCACCATGTTGGCCAGGATGGTCTTGATCTCTTGACTTCGTGATCCGCCCACCTCGGCCTCCCAAAGTGCTGGGATTACAGGCGTGAGCCACCACGCCCAGCCTCTTCAAGGTATTTCTTCACATCAGGATGAAGCCTTGGTAGAAGTATTCCAAGGACAAGATGGCCATCACCCAAGCCTTCCTGTATTTTTGCCAGAATGGAGGCAGGCAAGTTTTGCTTTTGTTCTAAAGGACCTAGGGATTATTTGCTCAGGAGCCAAGGCCTGGCTTGTTCTTGTGACCTGCCACATTGCCACACTGCACCAGAGTAGGTGATCTTTCCAAGCCCTGAACCCCAGGGCCTCCTTGGCAGTCATGGATGTAGGTACCACTGGACCTCTTTCTTTTTCTAGGGCTTACCCAATTCATTGCAATGGAGGACTTGCTTTGGAAGGTAGACTTTCTTTCTATGAGTTTTGTGAGCTCTGCTGGGAATGCTAATATTGCATTGGCATAAGCCAGTGTCAATTCTCCTGTGGTCTTTAAATGTTTGAGGCTCTGGTGCTTTATGTAGCTAGCACAGCCAGGCAATACTGGCCTGAAACTCCTTTTTCTTGCTCTCCTCAACCTTCTCACAGTGATATTCATAGAGGCTGTTTTTTCACACTTTATTTTATTATCAAAAGGGATGTTGTTTAGCGACGTGTCCTCTAGCCACACACTTAATGCTTTCTCAGTCTTTACACACAGTTTATCATGAAGCAGAGGGGTCGTTTTTCCCATTATAGAGGCAGCTCTAAGACTTCCAAGAATTTCAGCTTCTTTCTGCTTTAGTGTGTGAATGCTTAGTTTGTTCTTACCATGTGGCCCACTTTCAAAAGTGACATGGCATTTTTCAAAACATCTCTCTAAGATTTTTATTTTCTCATTGAGAAATAGCACTTTTTGCTCCCTGCTAGCCTTTTAGGGATAACTTCGACCACTTGATTAGTTTTTAGGACCCATTTTTCCATTTTTTTACATATAGCATCTCAAGGGACTCTGAACAGACAAAACAAGAATTGAAAAACAAGAGCAAAGTTGGTAGACTGACACTTCCTGATTCCAAAACTTAGAGCAAATTTATACTAATAAAAAAAATTTAGTGTCAGCATACTGACACAGAAATAGACCATTGTGACAAAATACACAGGACAGAAATACATGTTTGCCTAGTGAGTCCAACAATTTTTGACACGCATACTATGATGACACAATGGAGGATAAGATCGTGTTTCCATAGAATGATGCTGGGGGAAAATGCACATCCATATGCAACAGAATGAAAATGTCCCCTTCCTGGCCGGGCGCGGTGGCTCACGCCTGTAATCCCAGCACTTTGGGAGGCCAAGGCTGGCAGATCACCTGAGTTCAGGAGTTCAAAACCAGCCTGACCACACCGTCTCTATTAAAAATACAAAATTAGCTGGGCATGGTAGCGCATGCCTGTAATCCCAGCTACTTGGGAGGTTGAGGCAGGAGAATCGCTTGAACCCAGGAGGTGGAGGTTGCAGTGAGCTGAGATCGCGCCACTGCTCTCCAGCCTCGTGACAGAGTGAGACTCCGTCTCAAAAAATAAAAATAAAAAAGTATAAGGCAAAAGCTTTATGAACCTGGATTTTCCAATGATTTTCTGGATATGACCCGTAAGAGAAAAAATAAATGGAAATGTATGGAATTTTAAAACTTTTGGCATCAAAATAGACAACCCATAGAATGAGAGAAAGCATTTCCATTCATGCATCTGACAAGAAATTAATATGCAGACTGCTGAGGGAACTCTAAAAAGTCAACAACAAAAAGCAGACCACCTGTTATGGAATAAATGTGTCCTCATAAAATTCACTCATTCTAATCCGTTTCCCTAATGTGAGAGAATTAGGGAATGTCTTCTTTGGAATATAATACAGACTAGGTTAGATCATGAGAGTGGAGCCTCAATAATGCAATCGGTTACCTATTGTGAATCCTCCCAACAGCTTGCTTTTTTGCTCTACTGCCTTGGGGCATACATTAAGATAGCTATCTATGAGGCTAGGCATGGTGGTTCATGCCTGTAATCCAAGCACTCTGGGAGGCTGAGGTGGGCAGATCACTTGAGCCCAGGAGTTCAAGACCAGCCTGGGCAACATGATAAAGTCCCATTTCTACAAAGAATACAAAAATGAGCTGGGCATGGTGGCACATGCCTGTAGTTCCAGCTACTCGGGAGGCTGAGGTGGGAGGATCACCCAAGCCCAGGGAAGCCAAGGCTGCAGTGAGCCATGATCATGCCACTGCACTGCAGCCTGGGTGACAGAGTGAGACTGTGTCTCAAAAAACAAACAAACAAACGAAGCTATCTGTGAATCAGAAAATAGGCCCTCATCAGACACTAAATCTGCCACTACCTAAATTTGTTGTAATTTTGTCTTTGGACACTGGTAAGAGCTCACAAAAGAGGACAGGCAGGCCGGGCATGGTGGCTCATGCCTATAATGCCAGCACTTTGGGAGGATGAGGAAGGAGGATCGCTTGAGCCCAGGAGTTCAAGACTAACCTAGGCAGTGTGGCAAGACCCCATCTCTAAAACATAAAAATAAAAAGAGGCATAAAGCAAGTTTTCATCTTACTAGGGCACACAAAAAATCATGTACAAAATTTTGGTGGATATATGGACAATAAAGGCAATACTGATGTGGTCTCAGAATTGAGGATAATATGATTAAATAATACAGAAAAGATAAACCGTTGTAGAAAGTGGCAAAGAACTTGTACTTTGCCACTGTACTTCAGTGCTGTTTTGGAGACAGTAGAACTAAGAAGTGATGAAACTTGATATTGAGCTGACAATAGTTCTTGGAAATGTTGAAAAAATCAACTTGGTTCCTCTTGACTGCATATACTAAAATGTGAGGAGAGACCAGGCGCGGTGGCTCACACTTGTAATCCCAGCACTTTGGGAGGCTGAGGCGGGCAGATCACTTGAGGTTAGGAGTTCGAGTCCAGCCTGGCCAACGTGGTGAAACCCTGTCTCTACTAAAAATACAAAAATTCGCTAGGTGTGGTGGTGCGTGCCTGTAATCCCAGCTGCTCGGGAGGCTAAGGCAGGAGATCGCTTGAACTCAGGTGGCGGAGGTTGCAGTGAGCTGAGATCACATCCGTGCACTCCAGCCTGGGCGACAGGATGTCTCAAATAAATAAATAAATAAAATGTGAGTAGAGAAAAATGTTGGAGATGGAAATATTAAGCAAGAAGAAATTGAAATGAAAATGTTTAGAAAAGGATTATTGCAAAGATGAAAAGGCATGTTGGGAAGAGTGCACCAAGGGTGTGTCCAAGACCTTTGGATAGGAAGAGTGGTATGCTTGCCAACCATGGACTTAGCCACCTCAGCAGTAAAATAGCCCCTTTGAACTGAAAGTGAAGGTCACAGGAAGAAAGGAATGAAAGTTGTTGAACCTGTGTTATTTTACAGGACTCATCCATAGAGCTGAATGTGTGGTATTCTTAGAGACAAGAGAAGAAGGATCCCTGTAGCTGTTTAGAGGTCACGAAGGCTGCCTCCTGAGTATAAACAGTAGGGGACATTTTGGAGTGTCCACAAACAAGATGAGCTAAACCCAGAAGTGTGGATGTGGTGCCGTCAAACACTATTTGGGTTTGACCCGTGTCTAACAGAGTTGCTGGGACACAATTGCTGTGTCCCAATTCCTTAAGGGCACAGTACTGAATGAAAAGGGATTATTATTTAGCCTTAAGATCTTAGGAAGTTTACCTTTCTAGGTTTTGGACTTGCTTGGGAACTGTCAGTCTTCCACCTGTTATATTGCTCCCCTTTGGAATAGCATTGTTTATCTCTTAACTGTTCCACCATTATATTTTACAAGCACACAACTGATTTGATTTTACATCTGGAGAAGAATGTTGGCTCAGCATGAATGTGACCTCAACTCTCACCTCTATCTGATTCAGATGCTATTTAAATGAGACTTTGATTTTAGGCTTCAGAGTTAATGATAGAATGAGTCAAGACTTTTGGTGGTATTAGGATGGAATGAATGATGATTCCGCATGTGAGGAAATAAATTGGGGTGGCGAGTACAATATTATTGAGTTTATTTGTTCCCTGAAATTCATACGTTGAAAGCCTACTCTCTAATATATGGAATGAGGAGATGGGATCTCTGGGAGGTCATTAGGATGAAATGAGACCATGAGAGTAGGGCCCTCATGAATAGGGTTAAGAGGGTAAATTTTGGCCAGGCACAGTGGCTCATCCCTGTAATCCCAGAACTTTGGGAGGCCGAGGCAGGGGGATCATAAGGTCAGGAGATCAAGACCATCCTGGCCAACATGGTGAAACCCCGTCTGTACTAAAAATACAAAAATTAGCTGGGTGTGGTGGCGCACGCCTACAGTCCCAGCTGCTCGGGAGGCCAAGGCAGGAGAATCGCTTGAATCCAGGAGGCAGAGGTTGCAGTGAACCGAGATCGTGCCATTGCATTCCAACTTGGTGACAGAGTGAGACCCCGTCTCAAAAAAAAAAAAAAAAAAAGAGAGAGTAAATTTTATTTTATGTGTATTTTTGCACCATAAATACAGTCACGGGAAAAAGCCACAGTAGTGCAGAGACTTGGATTATCAAGATACCAAGGAGCCCTTGGTCACATGTTTCCTTGTCCTGAGCACTTTGTTCATTTTCTTCTGTCCATGAAAAACCTGTTCCCATGCAATCTCTTTGACTGTCAGGCAACCTTTAGATTTGATCCCCAGGCTTAGGTCACCTACTGCCACACAGCTTTGCTCCCAATTTGTGCCATACTGACTTTGGACCCGTGGATGATGCTAACACCTTCCTATTGTCTGTTTAGAAGGAACTGTCTTAATTTCCTCTGCATAATATTCATAAGCTGAAGTTGAGCCACGAAAAAGTTTTATTCATGATTGAGCCTTCTAAAATATGAGAAAAATTAAGCAGCACAAACTAAAAATAACAATAAAGTAGAAAAGAATTTCCTAACTATAAAAAATTGAGAACATATAATGCAACATAAGGGATCATTGAAATGTAATTCTGTACCTGGGCTAGAAGTTCAAGAAATAGATATAGAGAGATCATGACCTGCACAAGAAGCAATTTTCTGATTCTAATTGTAGAGTAAATGGTGAAGGGGAAATATGTAATATAACATGGAAATTTCCAGGTTGGATGAATGAGGGAAATCTTGTCCTCATAATGTTATAGAATGTATGTAGAGTTCATTTTTTAATTTAGGAAGGACAGTAAATTCTGCTTTCATCCTATATGTCTTTACAATGTAGGTTGACTTGAGGTTCTGTCATGTTTACTCAAGTGTTTATCATGTAAATAACTTACCACAATCAGGGTCAATTTTCCAGTGATCTATGGATAAATTCCAGTGATATACAAACATATTTATCCTCTAAAGCCCTATTTTTTTTTTTTTTTTTTTGAGATAGGATCTCACTCTCTTGCCTGGGCTGGGGTGCAGTGGCGTGATCTCAGCTTACTGCAACCTCCACCTCCCGAGTTCATGCCATTCTCCTGCCTCAGCCTCCCGAGTAGCTGGGACTGCAGGCTCCCACCACCACACCCGGCTAATTTTTTGTATTTTTTTAATAGAGATGGGGTTTCACTGTGTTAGCCAGGATGGTCTCGATCTCCTGACCTCGTGATCCGCCCGCCTTGACCTCCCAAAGTGCTGGGATTACAGGCGTGAGCCACTGCGCCCAACCTAAAGTCCTATTATATTTTTGCCTTTCTGAGGTATTTTGTTGCATGTGTTAACAACCTTTAGGTTTACACATCCAACAATACATTCTTTCTACTTTGCTATGGTAGTCATTTAGTTAGCTCACTTTTTTATGGTTTCATTTGTAAATATAATGTACATGTTACATTATTCTATATTGCAGGCCCCACAATCCATTAACTACTTATTATTTTATGCAGTTGCCTTTTAAATCTATAACGAGAAGAAAGATGAAGAAATACACATACTGTTTGTCTTTCCCGCTTACTTAATCTCTAATGGTGCTCTTTGTTTTTCCCTGTAGATTTTGACATGTTTTTATTTCAAATTGAAGACCTTCCTTTGATCTTTCTTGTAGGGCTGGTGTAGTAGGAACACATTCTCTTTATATATATATATATTTTTTAAGCCTGGGATAGTTTTTCTTTTGTCTTCTATTTTGAAGATGAATTTTTTGGATATAGGATTCTTCATTAAGGTATGTTTCAAAGCACAGCATGATGAGGAACTGGTAGGTGAGAGGTTTCCCAGTGAAAGGAGGAACAGAATCTAATGAAAGCAAATATAGCCAGGCGCGGTGGCTCACGCCTGTAATCCCAGCACTTTGGAAGGCTGAGGCGGGTGGATCACGAGGTCGGGAGATGGAGACCATCCTGGCTAACACGGTGAAACTCCCTCTCTACTAAAAATACAAAAAATTTAGCCAGGCGTGGTGGCGGGTGCCAGTAGTCCCAGCTACTCGGGAGGCTGAGGCAGGAGAATGGCGTGAACCCAGGAGGCGGAGGTTGCAGTGAGCCGAGATCACGCCACTGCACTCCAACCTGGGTGACAGAGTGAGACTCCGTCTCAAAAAAAAAAAGAAAGCAAATATGTCTATTTCACCCAAGTCATTTATTATTACAGTAGTCTATATTACTTACTGTCAAAAAATGATCATTATGTTGGGAGGCCGAGGTGGGCGGATCACTTGAGGTCAGGAGTTCAAGACCAACCTGGCCAACATGGCGCAACCCCATATCTACTAAAAATACAAAAACTAGCCGGGTGTGGTGGTAGGTGCCTGTAATCCCAGCTACTCAGAAGGCTGAAGTGGGAAAATCACTTGAACCCGGGAGGCAGAGGTTGCAGTGAGCTGAGATTGCACCACTACACTCCAGCCTGGGTGATAGCGTGAGACTCAGTCTCAAAAAAAAAAAAAAAAAAATCACTATGAAGAACCAGACAGAAGACACAAGTATTGTGATTGGAGGTGATAGCACTGTTTGCCCAGGAAACTAAAAACAAAACACCTGGAAAAGTATTAAACCTGAGAATGGAGTCAAGTTCCTGCTTACGGAATAAACGTATGCTGTGTACACAATAACATAAACTATATACTATTGAATTAAAATCACATTTCTTACAAATATATATAAATTTCTGAGGAATAGAACTAATTCCATGTGCAGCATCTATGTGCTGACAAGTGTGAGAGTTTCCTGATGAAATGACCTGCTTGTCACCTCCATGGATATATGTCTACAACTGTGTTGGATTGAAGGCTCCTCATCTTCACCCAACTGGAGGTAAATGTACATAAGTAATTCAGGAAAGCTTTAACCAAATTAATTCATGTATAATATTCCAGAAAAGTTGCCACATCAAAGAGATGTTATAAAATATGTAAATATTATCTTTCTCAGTCGCTCATTGACAAAGTGGATCTTCACTATGGATTCCTAAGTCTTATATTGATAAATTAATGTGAGGTATCTTTGTAAATTTTCTTTACACAAAGGTTCATCACAGCCATTTAAAAAAAAAAAAAAAAAAAAGCCAGGTGCAAGTGGCTCACGCCTGTAATCCCAGCACTTTGGGAGGCATGTATCACCTGAGGTCAGGAGTTCGAGACCAGCCTGGCCAACATGGTGAAACCCCGTCTCTATTAAAAATACAAAAATTAGCCCAGCGTAGTAGTGCATCTCTGTGGTCCCAGCTACTTGGGAGGCTGAGGTGGGAGAATTGCTTGAACCTGGGAGGTAGAAGTTACAGTGAGCCACTGCCCTCCAACCTGGGCGACAGAGCGAGACTCTGTCTCGAAAAAAAAAAAAAAAAAGAATAAAATCATGTCCTTTGGTGCAGCATGGATGCAGCTGGAGGCTGTTCTCCTAAAAAAATTAACACAGGAACAGAAAACCAAGTACCACATATTCTCACTTAGAAATGGGAGTTAAACAGCCCGGTGCAGTGGCTCATGCCTGTAATCCCAGCACTTTGGGAGGCTGAAGCAGGCAGATCACGAGGTCAGGAGTTCAAGACCAGCCTGGCCAACATGGTGAAACCCCGTCTCTAATAAAAATGCAAAAATTAGCTGGGTATGGTGGCAGGCTTCTGTAATCCCAGCTACTCGGGAGGCTAAGGCAGGAGAATCGTTTGAACCCGGGAGGTGGAAGTCGCAGCGATCCGAGATCGTGCCATTGCACTCCAGCCTGGGCGACAGGGCGAGACTCCATCTCAAAAAAATAATAATAAATGGGAGTTAAACATTGAGTAAACGTGAACATAAAGATGGGAACAATACATACTGGGGACTAGTAGATGGGGGAGGGAGGGAGGTGGAAGGCTGAAAAACTACCTGTTGGATACTATGCTCACTACCTGGGTGATGGAATCAATCATACTTTAAACCTCAGCATCACACAAAATGCCCAAGTGACAAACCTGCATGTGTACTCCCTGAATCTAAAATAAAAGTTGATTTAAAAAAGAGCTTTCATAGGTTGAATAGGTGGTGGGTTTGTTTTGGTAAAGTCAGTTAATAAAATTTTTCTTTCCATTTTGTATTCTCTTGGATCCTTGAGTTGCTTGAAGTTTATGTGTAATAGACAAGTAGATTTATTTCTTTATTATTATTATTATTATTATTTTTTGGAAACGGAGTCTGGCTCTATCGCCCGGGCTGGAGTGCAGTGGCCGGATCTCAGCTCATCGCAAGCTCCGCCTCCCGGGTTTACGCCATTCTCCTGCCTCAGCCTCCCGAGTAGCTGGGACTACAGGCGCCCGCCACCTTGCCCGGCTAGTTTTTTGTATTTTTTAGTAGAGACGGGGTTTCACCATGTTAGCCAGGATGGTCTCGATCTCCTGACCTCGTGATCCGCCGGTCTCGGCCTCCCAAAGTGCTAGGATTACAGGCTTGAGCCACCGCACCCGGCTTTATTATTATTTTTAGAGATAGCATCTTATTCTGTTATCCAGGCTGGAGTGCAGTGGTGTGATCATAGCTCACAGCAGCCTTGAACACCTGGGCTCGTGACATCCTCCTGCCTCAGTCTTAAGTAGTTAAGACTACTGGTGCATGGTACCAAACTCAGCTATTTTTTTTTTTTTTCGTAGAAATGGGGTCTCGCTATCTTGCTCAGGCTGTCTTGAACTCCTAGCCTTGAGCCATCTTCCCGCCTCAGTCTCCCAAAGCGTTGTGATTGCAAGCATGAGTCATGGTGCCTGGCAACAAGTTTAATTCTTATATGGGTTTAAAATCAATGCTTATCTAAAGAACCTTTGAAACATGACATTCTGGTATTTGTTGTGACTTTACTACTGGCCTTGTGTGGCAGGTACTGGATATCCGCCCCTATCCCACCCCGAACTGTTAGAGTCTGTCGTTCTCATGGCAGACAGTGACTTTTGGCTCTCGGAGGAAGCAGAAACCTCTCTCCTCCATCACGTTCTGCCCATCCCCTTCCAGGATCCTCGTGTTTTTCCTGCTTGCCTGTGTGCATGGTTCCCTGAATCCCAGGGTGAGCACATCGGTCGAGGGGTGCAAGCACTCCAGCCTCAGGGTGTGAGCACATCGGTCGTGGGGTGTGAGCACTCCAACCTCAGTGTGCGAGCATTCCAGTCTCAGGGTGCTAGCACTGCAGCCTCAGTGTGCGAGCACTCCAGCCTCAGTATGCGAGCACTCCAGCCTCAGGGTGCGAGCATCCCAGCTTCAGTGTGCGAGCACTGCAGCCTCAGGTTGCGAGCACTCCAGCCTCAGTGTGCGAGCACTCCAGCCTCAGGGTGAGAGCACCGCAGCCTCAGGGTGTGAGCATAAGGGAGGAGACCAACCCTCATATTGTCTTATGCCCAATTTCTACCTCCAAAGAAGTAAAAACTAAAAGGCAGAAATGAAATCCACTGGCAGACAGCCCGGCGCCGCACCCTGGGCCTGGTAGTTAAAGATCGACCTCTGACCTAATCGGTTATTTTATCTATAGATTACAGACATTGTATAGAAAAGTACTGTGAAGGCCGGGCGCGGTGGCTCAAGCCTGTAATCCCAGCACTTTGGGAGGCCTAGACGGGGTGGATTACGAGGTCAGGAGATCGAGACCATCCTGGCCTACAGGGTGAAACCCCGTCTCTACTAAAAAATACAAAAAACTAGCCGGGCGAGATGGCGGGCGCCTGTAGTCCCAGCTACTCGGGAGGCTGAGGCAGGAGAATGGCGTAAACCCGAGAGGCAGAGCTTGCAATGAGCCGAGATTGCGCCACTGCACTCCAGCCTGGGTGACAGAGCGAGACTCCGTCTCAAAAAAAGAAAAAAACAAAGAAAAGTACTGTGAAAATCCCTGTCCTGTTCTGTTCTGTTCTCATTACTGGTGCATGCAGCCCGCAGTCACGTACCCCCTGCTTGCTCAATCGATCACAACCCTCTCATGCAGACCCCCTTAGAGTTGTCAGCCCTTAAGAGGGACAGGAATTGCTCACTTGGGGAGTTCGGTTTTTAAGATGTGAGTCTTGTCGATGCTCCTGGTTGAATAAAGCCCTTCCTTCTTTAACTCGATGTCTTAGGGGTTTTGTCTGTGGCTCGTCCTGCTACAAGCACTCCAGCCTCAGTGTGTTGCTGACTGAGCGCACAGTCACTCCCCATCAGTTCCCATGAGTGGCCATTCTTGTACGTCAGGAGTGGTGAGACATGCCATGGCAGTGCTGGAAAGGCAGCCTCGCCCTTGGCCGCATGGTCTTCTTGGGACCGTCTTTCTAGTGTCCTCTCCCAGTTCCAGCCCAAGCCTTTTGCAGCCCTCCTGGGTCTCCACCACCTCAGACATTCTGTTGATTCAAATATCTCAGTGGTGAGGAATATGCAATACCCTTAGGGCTGAATCAGGCTGAAGGGGAAGCTTATGAGACTCACTTCTCAAACTTTCACAGGAAATACGGATCTTCATATTCAGCTTCTGATTCAGCAGATTAAGAGTAGGGCATAAAAATCTGCATTCCTGGCCAGGCACGGTGGCTCACGCTTCTAATCCCAGCACTTTGGGAGGCTGAGGCGGGTGGATTGCCTGAGGTCAGGAGTTCGAAACCAGTCTGGCCAACATGGTGAAACCCCATCTCTACTAAAAATACAAAAATTAGCCAGGCGTGGTGGTGCATCTCTGTAATCCCAGCTACTCAGGAGGCTGAGGCAGGAGAATTGCTTGAATCCGAGAGGCAGAGGTTGCAGTGAGCCGAGATCACGTCATTGCACTCCAGCTTGGGCAACAAGAACGAAAGTCCATTTCAAGAAAAAGAAGAAGAAAGGAAGGAAGAAAGGAAGTCTGCATTCCTAACTTGCTTCCAGGTGTCATCTATATTGCTGTTCCTTGGACCACAGATAGAGTGCCAAGTAATAACAGACGGGCTTCAATAGATAGGCAGGGGCCAGATCACATGGGATCTTGTCACCATGTGATAGACAGTTACTGGATTTTGAGCAAAGCAGCAATTTTCATTAGCATTTGAAGCAGCTTACTCCTTCTGTTGGGTGGGAAAAAAAGATGGTAGAGAGGAGCTGGAAGACCAGTTTGAAAACCATACTAGTAGTTGCAAGATAGGTTGTGCTGGCCTGGACTTGGGTAGTGTTAGTGGATGTTAACAGAAGGTTGTGTATTTAGAAATCTAGATATGAACCTGAGCAGTGTTTTTGGAGCCGGGTAGGACAGTAGAGAAAGGCCCCACCATTCCCACTATTTAGTAGAGTCCGGACATAGAGATAAAGGACCAGTGCTGATCGTGTTCAGTGCAGTAGAGAAGTTTGTGTGGATCTGAGGGCATAAGACAACGGAGGAGGTTCCCAAACGAGTCTGAGAGGTTAGTGGGGGCTTCCCTGGTGTGGGGACTGATGCTCAAAATAAAACCGGAAGCGTGAGTAGGAGTGAATCAGGCAGAGGTAGCTCCTATACAACTTCTGATGAAGTGAAAAGAGAAAGGAGAGTCCAGGATACATCCTACTGTTCAGAGCCCTGGGTGCTGCCTCTCACTCAGAGGAACAAGACTCAGGGGAGTTGATAAGAGGGGAAGTCAAGGGTTACGCTTCAGGTTCAGCCATGATATATTTGAGCCAAACAAGGGAAGCTGTTGAGCAGGCCACTGGACCTGGGAGTCTGGAGCTTGCGAGGAAGATCTGGATGGAATATTGAGAATATTATCAAGTGGAGGTTATTTGAAGCCCTGAGTCCAGAACAGGCCACCTGTTTTCAGAGTTAGGAGCAAATTATAACAGAAGATGAGTGCTCAGCCAGGTGCGGTGGCTCACACCTGTAATCCCAGCACTTTGGGAGGCCAAGGTGGGCAGATCATGAGGTCAGGAGTTTGAGACCAGCCTGGCCAATATGGTGAAACCCCATCTCTAATAAAAATACAAAAATTAGCCAGGTGTGGTGACGGGCGCCTGTAGTCCCAGCTACTCGGGAGGGTGAGGCAGAAGAATTGCTTGAACACAGGAGGTGGAGGTTGCAGTGAGCCAAGATCATGCCACTGCACTTCAGCCTGGGCAACAGAGCAAGACTCCATCTCAAAAAAAAAAAAAATTGAGTGCTCAAGAGGAGTCCAGGTGCTGGCGACCCCTGAGGTTAGCAGAAGAGCCTGAAAGAGACTGGGCAGACCAGTGAGGCAGGAGGAGTAAGAGGTGGATTTCCTCTCAGGGAAGTCTCCAGAAGAAGGTATTTCAGGATGAGAGAGTGGCCAACTCTGTCACAGGTAACTGAGAGTTTGAATAAGACAAGGAAACAGGGTTGATGTAGATTTTGGCAGGGGTTTGGTCACTGGGTGCCTTGATAAGAGCTGTTTTATTAGAGTATTGTAAGAATAAATTGCACTGAAATGTAATTCAGATAGACTTCCAAGATGTGGCCTGGGGGACACGGTTACCTATGGCAAGTGTAACCACTGGGACTATCCATCTGGAAGATGCTTTTTCAATGCTGGTACAAACTAAAATACATACTGGATGGGATCATACTATACATGTTACCATACCACTTGCTATTTCTACTTAGTATTCCATATACATACACATAATTCCCTACTCTTTCCTACCCCCAGGTCCTGATAATCTCTATTCTATTTTCTGTCTGGGTGAATTTGACTATGCTAAGCACCTCATATAAGTGAAAGCATACAATATTTGTGCTTCCATATCTGGCTAATTTCACTTAGCATAATATTTTCTTTTCTTTTTTTGTGTGTTGGTGGGGGAGACAGAGTCTCGCTTTGTCACCCAGGCTGGAATGCAGTGGTGCCATCTCAGCTCACTGCAAGCTCCACCTCCCGGGTTCTCCCAGCCTCCCGAGTAGCTGGGACTACAGGTGCCTGTCACCACCATGCCCGGCTGATTTTTTGTATTTTTAGTAGAGATGAGGTTTCACCGTGTTAGCTAGGATGGTCTCGATCTCCTGACTTCATGATCCACGCGCCTCGGCCTCCCAAAGTGCTGGGATTACAGGTGTGAGCCACCACGCCCGGCCTTAGCATAACATTTTCAAGATTCACCTATGTGATGGCAGGTATCAGAAATTCTTGTTTAGTGCCTGAATAATTTTCCATTGTATAGTCAAAACACACTGTTCTTATCCATTTATATGTTGATAAAAATGTGGGTTTCCACAATCACATTTTGCCTACTGTGAAAAGGTCAGGCTGCTATAGAATTAGAATACATGTGTCTGTGTGAGTCCCTGCCTTCAATTCTCTTGAATATATACATAGGAATGAAATTGTGTGACATTTACAAGTAAGTAGTGCTGTGAGAAATAATTGGGCCAGAAATTTTGTAAATGCCAGGGCACAGCCAATTGCCTTTTATTTTCTTAACTATCTCCCATCTCTGTAAATGTCCAACTGGTGGGAGATTAGTGCAAAGCAAAAGATCAAAAGAAAGGGGCTGGCTGGGTGTGGGGGCTCACACCTGTAATCCCAGCACTTTGGGAGGCCAAGGCGGGTGGATCACCTGAGCTCCAGGGTTTGAGACCAGCCTGACTAACATGGTGAAACCCTGTCTCCACTAAAAAAATACAAAAAATTAACCAGGTGTGGTGGCACATGCCTGTAATCCCAGCTACTCGGGAGGCTGAGGCAGGAGAATTGCTTGAACCTGGGAGGCGGAGGTTGCAGTGAGCTGAGATCATGCCATTGCACTCCAGCCTGGGCAATAAGAGTGAAACTCCATCTCAAAAAAAAAAGAAAAAGAAAAAAAAAGAAAGGGGTACAGGGAGTATGTTTGGTATAATCTGATTTTCATTAATAATGACAAGTTATTATAATTATTAATCATGAGACAGGTATATAATCTCTCCAACAATTGTTTGTCTCCCTTTTGTTTTGTTTTTTTGTTTGTTTGTTTGTTTTTTGAGACAGAGTCTCGCTCTGTGGCCCAGGCTGGAGTGCAGTGGCTGGATCTCAGCTCACTACAAGCTCTGTCTCCCAGGTTTACGCCATTCTCCTGCCTCAGCCTCCCGAGTAGCTGGGACTACAGGCGCCTGCCACCTCGCCCGGCTAGTTTTTTGTATTTTTTAGTAGAGACGGGGTTTCACCGTGTTAGCCAGGATGGTCTCGATCTCCTGACCTCGTGATCCGCCCGTCTCGGCCTCCCAAAGTGCTGGGATTACAGGCTTGAGCCACCGCGCCCGGCCTGTCTCCCTTTTGTATCTACTGGTCTCCTTCAGATTATCGGACATTTACTTGATAGTCATATCAACCAGAGTTGAAGACAATCTTTACAAAAAATAAAAAAATAAATTATTTGAGCATGGTGGCACATGTCTGTGGTCTCAGCTACTTTGGAGGCTGAAGTCGAAGGATCACTTGAGCCTGGAAGATCGAGGCTGCAGTGATCTGTGATCATACCACTACCCTCCAGCCTGGGTAACAGAGCAAGACCCCACCTCAAAAAAAAAAAAGAAAAGAAAAGAAAAGAAAAAAGGCAGGCTTATAAATTGGGGGGAGAAAGGACAAAGGGGTACATTTCTGTCTTTCTGTTTAGCAGTATTTAAGCCTTATCATTCCTGAAAGACATAGGATAAATCTCCTTAATATGGACTGAACAGTGAACAGTAGCCACTTTGGTAGGAAGATGAATAACCTGTAATAGTGCATGAATGACATGTCCATTGGTAATAGGTGATAGGTAATAGGTAACCAGAATAAGTTGTAAATCCTTCAGGTTTTGAGACTGTGTGCACTGCATGAAAGACTCCCAAAGCATGTCTGGTGTCAGTGTCAATTGTAGCTGTTTTCTTTTTCTTTTTTCTTTTTGAGGTGGAATCTGGCCGTGTGGCTAAAACTGGCCTCCAACTCCTGGCCTCAAGAATCCCCTTGCCTCAGCCTCCTGAGGAGCTGAGATTACAGGTGGGGAAGGTTACTGTCTGTGGCAGTTTTCTTCTCTGCCCAATATGCAAGCTTTCCTAAGAGCTATGGGTTCAGTCCTTGGGCTGATTTAATAGTGAGTGAAGACTGTGACCCATTTTTATGTTTTTCAGAAAATTTCATTTACAGGATGTATCCTAAAATAGAAGTACATCTAGGTTGTCTAAGGGATGCTCTTGTGGCTTTAAAACCATTTCTATACCTGCATGACTAGCATGTGGAATAGAATGGGGTGCTCCATCATCAGGGTGGGTAGTAAAGTAACCGGATTTACTGGCAAATTGTCAGCTATATAGACCAGCAAGACAGAATCAAGAGTCCCTTTGCTATGGTTTCAATATTTGTGTTCCCTCTAAAATTTGTAAGTCAGAACTTGGCCGGGCACGGTGGCTCATGCCTGTAATCCCAGCACTTTGGGAGGCCGAGGCGAGCGGATCACCTGAGGTCAGGGAGACCAGCCTGACCAACATGGAGAAATCCCGTCTCTACTAAAAATGCAAAATTAGCCGGGCATGGCGGTGCATGCCTGTAATCCCAGCTACTCGGGAGGCTGAGGCAGGAGAATTGCTTGAACCCGGGAGGCGGAGGTTGCGGTGAGCTGAGATGGCGCCATTGCACTCCAGCCTGGGCAATAAGAGCGAAACTCTGTCTCAAAAAAAAAAAAAAAAAAGTCAGAACTTAATTCCCATTGCAACACTATCGGGAGGTGGGGCCTTTTGGTGTTTAGGTCATGAGACTCTGCCCTCATGAATAGATAAATGCCATTATGGCCGGGCGCGGTGGCTCAAGCCTGTAATCCCAGCACTTTGGGAGGCCGAGATGGGTGGATCACGAGATCAGGAGATCGAGACCATCCTGGCTAACATGGTGAAACCCCGTCTCTACTAAATAATACAAAAAACTAGCCGGGCGAGGTGGTGGGCGCCTGTAGTCCCAGCTACTCGGGAGGCTGAGGCAGGAGAATGGCCTAAGCTCAGGAGGAGGATCTTGCAGTGAGCTGAGATCCGGCCACTGCACTCCAGCCTGGGCGACAGAGCTAGACTCCGTCTCAAAAATAAATAAATAAATAAATAAATAAATAAATAAATAAATAAATGCCATTATACAGGCTTTGGTGAATGCAGTTTGCTCTCTCTTGCCCTCCTGTCTTCTACCCTGTGAGAATGCGCATTGCTGAATCCAGATGCCAGTGCCTTCTTGGATTTCTAAGCCTCCTGAACTGTGAGAAAATCAATTTCTATTCTTTATAAATTACCCAGTCTGTGGTATTCCATGATAGCAGCACAAATGGATTAAGACACTCTTTGTTTATGGCTCATTGATTTTCAACAAGATACTTTAATAGGGAATGGGTTTTCAACAACGTACTGGGAAAATGGGATACTGACCTGCAGAAAGATGAACTGAGAACCCTTTCTCACATTATACATTAAAATTAACTCACATTGCCAGGCACTGTGGCTCATGCCTGTAATCCCAGCACTTGGGGAAGCCGAAGCGAGCGGATCCCTTGAGGTCAGGAGTTCCAGACCAGCCTGGCCAACATGGCGAAACCCTGTCTCTACTAAAAATACAAATAAATTGGCCGGGCGCGGTGACACATGCCTGTAATTCCAGCTACTTGGGAGGCTGAGGCAGGAGAATCGCATGCCTGTAACCCCAGCTACTTGGGAGGTATGAGAATCACTTGAACCCAGGAGGCAGAGGTTGCAGTGAGCCGAGATCGTACCACTGCACTCCAACCTGGATGACAGAGCAAGACTCTGTCTCAAAATGAATAGATCAAGTAATTCCTGATAAGGACTTGGTTTTGTCATTTTCCTATTTATTTTCAATATGTCTTGTAGCTTTTTTCTTCTCATTTCATGCATTTTCTCCATTATTTTGCTTTTTAATTGCTTTTTATAGTGAAACATTTAAATTTCTTTATTGTTGCCTTTTGTGTATACACTACTGCTTTGTTCATTACCATGGGGATTGCGTTTACCATCCTAAGGTTATAACACTCTAAATTTATGCCAATTAAACATCAATAGCATAAAAATACAGTGCTCCATGGCATGCCTGTTCACACCCCTTTCAGTTTGATGTCATAAATTTACATCTTTATACTTTATGTATTCAAAAATGCAAACATATTTTCGGTGCATTCATTTCTTTCTTTTTTTTTATTCTTTTATTTTTTTTTTGAGACAGAGTCTCACTCTGTCTCCAGTCTCTGCCTTCGAGGTTCAAGCGATTCTCTTGCCTCAGCCTCCTGAGTAGCTGAGATTACAGGTGTGCGCCACCACGCCCAACTAATTTTTGTATTTCTTTTTTTAGTAGAGATGGGATTTCTCCATTTTGGCCAGGATGCTCTCGATTTCCTGACCTCGTGATCTGCCTGCCTCAGCCTCCCACAGAGTTGGGATTGCAGGCATGAGCCACCACGCCCAGCCTAGTTTCTTTTTTTTTTTTTTTTTTGAGACGGAGTCTCACTCTGTCGCCCAGGCTGGAGTGCAGTGGCCGGATCTCAGCTCACTGCAAGCTCTGCCTCCCGGGTTCACGCCATTCTCCTGTCTCAGCCTCCCGAGTAGCTGGGACTACAGGCGCCGCCACCTCGCCCAACCAGTTTTTTGTGTTTTTTTAGTACAGACGGGGTTTCACCGCGTTAGTCAGGATGGTCTGGATCTCCTGACCTCGTGATCCGCCCGTCTCGGCCTGCCAGAGTGCTGGGATTACAGGCTTGAGCCACCGCGCCCGGCCGACGAGTTGCTTTTTTATTAGTCTCTTAAACTGTGTATAAAAACAAAATATAGAGTTCAAAAGCCAAGTCTAAAATGCTAACTTTTAGACTAATCATTTTAATGGATTTGTGTCTTCAATTATGTAGAAGACAAAAACTGGAGTTCACAATTATTGTCCAGTAATATTCGCATTTATAATTGTCCATGCATTTGTTTCTGCTGAGATCTTTATTTGGGCATATCCTTCCAGATATTGTCCAGTGTTCTTCTATTTCAACCTGTAGAAGGCTTTTGTGTTTCTCACAGGACACATCTAATGGCAAAAACAAAAAGAACAAAACTACCTCAGTTTTTGTACATGTGAGCATGCCTTCATTTCCTCCTCACTTTTGAAAGACGATGTTGCCAGATACTGGATTCTTGACTGTCTTTGTTTCTGAGATGGAATCTTGCCATGTTGCCTAGGCTGGCCTTGAACTCTTGGGCCTCAACTAACCCTCCCACTTCAGACTCCTGAATAGCTGGGACTATAGGAATGTGCCACCATGGCTATTTTTTTTAAGTACCTTGAATGCATCAGCCCACTACCTCTGGCCTTCAACACTTCTGATGAGAAATCTGCTCATGATCTTACAAAATATCATTTATATGGGATGATTCACTTCTTCCTTGCTGCCTTCAAGGTTCTCCCTTTGTGTTTGGCTTTGACAATTTGAGTATAATGTGTCTTCATGTCCTTCTCTTTGCGTTCATCCTACTTGGAGTTCGTTGAGCTTCTTGTGTGTCTGCATTCATGGCTTTTATCTAATTTGAAATATTTTCAGCTATTAGTTCTCCAAATAGTCTCCCCTGACCTTTCTCTGTCTCTTCTTCTTCTGAAACTCCCACAGTGCATATATTGGCCTGCCTGATGCTGTCTCACACATCTCACCTGACTGCCACACTCACGTCCAGCTTATTACCAGGTCAGGGCTCTACAGAGAGTGGCTATCTTGGGAGAGATGAATTTGGCAGAGGTAGAACCGTAAGGGCATCTGCCAGTATAGTCAAGTTTCTTGTGAAGGACATTTGGTCTGGGTTAACACGTAAACATTAGACCCCATGAAAGTGACACTGTAAATATCCACAACCAAGTGTCCTGGAGGCCCGTCAATGCAGCACTAAAGTTTATAGCCACACTTCTGAGAGAGATCCCGAGGCCAAATTAGAGGAAAACACTCACGCGCAGCTGCCTGCAACAGGGGTAAGGGTGGGAAGGATAGCTTGTATTATGCTAAGTGATAAACTGACTACAATTAGCCATAGTTTACTGTCTAATCCTTTTTATGGAAGTTGCAAAGCTTCAGTAGACTGCACAGTTATAACATTGCTACATCGGATGATTCTGTCAATGCAATGGTTATCTAGGTGGGGAGAAAGCTTTTTTTTTTGACAGAGTTTCGCTCTTGTTGCCCAGGCTGGAGTGCAGTGGCGCGATCTCGGTTCACCACAACCTCTGCCTCCCGGGTTCAAGCGATTCTCCTGCCTCAGCCTCCCAAGTAGCTGGGATTACAGGCATGCACCACCATACGTGGCCAATTTTGTATTTTTAGTAGAGACGAGGTTTCTCCACGTTGGTCAGGCTGGTCTTGAACTCCTGACCCCAGGTGATCTGCCCACCTCAGCCTCCCAAAGTGCTGGGATTACAGCTGTGAGCCACCACGCCTAGCTGAGACAGCTTGCTTTTTTTTTTTTTTTTTTTTTTTTTGAGATGGAGTCTCACTCTGTCAGCTGGAGTGCAGTGGTGCAATCTTGGCTCACTGCAACCTCTGCCTCCCGGGTTCAAGCGATTCTCCTACCTCAGCCTCCCAAGTAGCTGGGATTATAGGCATGCACCACCATACCCGGCCAATTTTGTATTTTTAGTAGAGACAGAGTTTCACCATGCTGGTCAGGCTGGTCTCAAACTCCTGACCTCATGATCTGCCCCCCTCGGTCTCCCAAAGTGCTGGGATTACAAGCGTGAGCCACTGCGCCCGGCCTGAGCCAGCTTTTTTATGCTTGCTACTCTGCCATCTTCCCTGAATCCTCTGCCCTAAGTTTTTACTGCCCTAATATATTATTTCAGGTCTCACAGTAAATGTCACCATCTCAGAGAGAATCCTTTGTACCACCTCAGTTACTCCTACATCTTTCTGTTTGTAGAGAGATTTCCTTGCACTTCTTATATGCAGAGAAATTCAGTTAAGATTCACAGACTTTTTTTGCTCGCTCTCTCTCTCTCTTTTTCTTTTTTTGGTAGAGACAGGGTCTCACTAGGTTGCCCAGGCTCCAGGCTGGTCTCAAACTCCTTGGCTCAAGTGATCCTCCAGCTTCGACCTCCCAAAGTGCTAGAATTACAGAGGTGAGCCACTGTGCCTGGCCTTATTTGCTTTTTTAACCTAGGAAAAGTTAAATCATAAAAATGAAACCAGGTTGTCCACAGTGGCTCACACCTGTAATCCTAACACTTTGGGAGGCCAAGGCAGGAGGATCACTTGAGCCCAGAGTTCAAGACCACCTGGGCAACATAGTGAGACCCCACCTCTACAAACAACTTTTTGAAAAGTAAGCCAGGCATGGTGGTACACACCTGTGGTCCTGACTAACTGGAGGTTGAGGCAGGAGGATCGCTTGAGCCCAGGAGGTTGAGGCTGCAATGAGATGTGATCGTCGTACCGCACTCCTGCCTGGGCAATAGAGTGAGACCCTGTCTCAAAGAAAAAAAAAAAAGAAAGAAAGAAAATGAAACAAAATTGAATGGTGTTACCTTTACTTCTATCATCTATATTGCTCTATGCAAAACTCCTCCAAAATTCTGTTACTAGTCATTTTCGGGAAGCGAAAAATAAGAAGCTCCCTCTTGTGGTAAGGATGGCATTATTAACATCCTCTCTGCGCTGTGGATTTCTCAGGGTTGCGCTGGGACCTCCAGAATTTACAGCAGGTGATAGATAGTCAGCTTAGAATATTCTGTCTGTGCCCTCAATGAACAGGTGGCGACATGGGTTAGGAAAAACAGAAGCAAATAAAATAAATGTGGTCATCATACAAGATATCAGTCAATCCTGGAAGATAGTTTCGAATAAATAATTGAAATTGAGGGAACTGAGAGAGCCACAGGTGTATTCAACCTGGGCCAGCTGGACTGGTTAAAGGCAAGAGGTATTTATACAATGCTTAGAATTTAGCTGCAGAAATTACTGGATGGGTCAGTGGTGATGGAGTGGGGTTGAGAGTTTCAAATGGATAAACTGGACATGTCCATCACCGAGTACAAAGCACGTGATGACAACCATGAACTGTGAAGGTCAGGGAGCTGCTGAAACAGAGGGAAAAGGGGAGAGTTCACTTTTGATAAGTGTGTGCGTGTGTGTGTTTTTGTGTCTGTTTTGTGACAGAGTCTTGCTCTTTCACCCAGGCTGGAGTGCAGTGGCTCAATCTCGGCTCACTACAACCTCTACCTCCCCAGGTTCAAGTGATTCTTGTGCCTCAGCCTCCCAAGCAGCTGGGATTACAGGCGTGCTCCCCCATACCCTGCTAATTTTTGTATTTTTAGTACAGACAGCATTTCACCATGTTGACCAGGCTGGTCTTGAACTCCTGACTTCAAGTGATCTGTCCACCTTGGCCTCCCAAAGTGCTGGGATTACAGGCGTGAGCCACCATGCCCAGCCTGATTAGTTGTTTTACATAACTGTTAAGATGAAAATAAGTTTGTTAGCATGTTAGTTTTCTCAAAGGAATAATTATATCCAGGTTTTAAATTTTTTTTATTTTTATTTTTTGAGACAGAGTCTTGCTCTGTCACCCCGGCTGGAGTGCAGTGGCACAATCTTGGCTCGTTGCAACCTCTGCCTCCTGGGTTCAAGCAATCCTCATGCCTCAGCCTCCCCAGTAGCTGGGACTACAGACATGGGCCACCATGCCCGGCTAATTTTTGTATTTTTAGGAGAAATAAGGGTTCACTATGTTGACCAGGCTGGTCTTGAACATCTAGCCTCAAGTGATCTACCCACCTCAGCCTCCCAAAGTGCTGGGATGACAGGCATGAACCACCACAGCCAGCCATTTCCAGGTTTTTTTTTTTTTTTTCATTTTTTTTAACCCATATAAAATACCTTAGAGTTTTCTTCCCCTACTTTATATATAAACATAGGAGAAAACCCAGGAGTCTGCTGGCTTCTTATTCAAACAGTGGGATTGAGGGTCTTTGTCTCATTTAACTAACCAGTGTTGGTAAAAGGCAGGTGAATAACCTTGTAAGGGCCATGGGGAAAGTTCCCCTTTACCCTCTCATGTTGCACTGAAAAATCAACTCACAAAAGACTGATTAACTGGAGAAAAGGCACACACATTTTATTTAATGTATATACACAGGAGCCTTCAGAATGAAGACTCAGAGAAACAGGGAAAGTTGTACATTTTTGTGCTGGGGTTTAAACAATGTGTGAACAGCTATGTAGAAATCTGATTGAACAAAAAAGTTATGATTGAATGCTGATAGACTGAGTGAGGAAACCCAGCAAGACCTGTCTGTCTAGATTTTTCTTGGTCTGAGTAGCATTCCTTCCTTCTAAGTATGAGACAGAATCCTTTTTTTTTTTTTTTTTTGAGACAGAGTCTTGCTCTGTTGCCAGGCTGGAGTGCAGTGGTGCCATCTCGGCTCACTGCAACCTCTGCTTCCTGGGTTCAAGCAATTCCCCTGCCTCAGCCTCCCAAGTAGCTGAGATTACAGGCACGTGCCACCATGTCCAAATAATTTTTTGTATTTTAGTAGAAAGGGGTTTCACCATGTTGGCCAGAATGGTCTTGATCTCCTGACCTTGTGATCCACCTGCCTCAGCCTCCCGAAGTACTGGGATTACAGGTGTGAGCCACTGCACCCAGCCAGAATCCTCTCTTAAATGACAGTCTTATGACCTACAGTCAAATAAGGTAGGTCAGATAAATTCTTTGTGACCAGTTTTTCCAAAGGAAGGCACAGGGAAAGTCATCTGTTTGTGTTTTATGACTGCTCTTGGGGAAGAGGGATTCTAGCTTCTATGGCTACCCTTGGTAGGGAATGGGACTGAGAGATCGGAGGGCAAGAGAAGGTTAGAGAAAAACTTTTGCTTCCCAGGCCTTTTTTGAGGAGCATTGTTTTCTGAGCCCTACAAACCTGGAGTGGGCAGCAGAGCCTGAGGCCAGTGACTTTAAGCTGAGAGCAATCTTGAGCCTACAAAGGGAGGAGGATGGAGCTCCCTTTGGAGCTTCCTGGGCAGCCTGCCTGCCCCTGCGAATGGCCTCCAGCTGCTCAGAACAGCTAAAGGACTGGATTCTGAGAAGCTGCAGTGCCCTGGAAAGCGGGAAAACCACATGTAGATGCAGCTAGGGGGTTGCGTCCTTTTTGAGATTGTAACTCTGGGTACTTTGGGGCCATTTCCTAGACAGCTGCACATTATTGCGTAAATAGCTTTTCAAACAGTCTAACTGGCCCCAGGTGAACCCACCTGTGGCTCTCTAAATCCTTTGAAGTAAATTGCTTTTTAGAAATGATCATCAGGCACGGTGGCTCACACCTGTATTCCCAGCACTTTGGGAGGCTGAGGGGGCAGGGTTACTTGAGCCCAGGGGTTCAAGACCAGCCTGAGCAACATGGTGAGCCCCCTGTCTACCTCAAAAAAAATTTTAAATTAGCCAAGCATGGTGGTGCATGCCTGTAGTTCCAGCTACTTGGAAGGCTGAGGTAGGAGGATGGCTTGAACCCAGGAGCTTGAGGCTGCAGTGAGCTGGGAGCACACCACTCACTGCCCTCCAGCCGGGGTGACACAGTGAGACGCTGTCTGCACAGCAAAACAAAACAAAATAACAACAAAAATCCTCCAGGATAGACTGTGATATCATGGGTAAGTTCCACGTCCATTTTATTTCATGTTGTCCTCTCTAACCTGTTCTACTACCTGCTTATTGAGGGCATAGACAGAATATATTAATCTGACCATTTTCTTTTGTAAATACGGGAGATCTCAGTACATTCAAGTGTTTTGCCTTGGGCATGCACAGAGTCACAGGAGGCAGGCTGTAATTTGTATATAGGACGAAAACCTGTGAAGGTCAGACTTAACGACTCATTAGATTGCCTTCTGGAAAAGGAGTTATGAATTTGACAGTTAATATGGGTCCATGCATTAAACTGATTTTTAGATGAGAATTTCCTGCTGGTGAAAAGGAAGGTCTTGGCCGGGCAGGATGGCTCACACCTGTTAATCCCAGCATTTTGAGAGCCTGAGGTGGATGGATCACCTGATGTCAGCATTTCAAGACCAGCCTGGCCAACATGGCGAAACCTCGTCTCTACTAAAAATATAAAAATTAGTGGGCCGGGAGCAGCGGCTCACACCTGTAATGTCAGCACTTTGGGAGGCCGAGATGGGCGGATTTCCTGAGCTCAGGAGTTTGCGACCAGCCTGGGCAACAAGGTGAAACCCTGTCTCTACTAAAATACAAAAAATTAGCCGGGCATGGCGGCATGCGCCTGTAGTCCCAGCTACTCGGGAGGCTGAGGCAGGAGAATTGCTTGAACCCGGGAGGCGGAGGCTGCAGTGAGCTGAAATCGCGCCACTGCCTTCCAGCCTGGGCGACAGAGCAAGATTCCGTTTCAAAAAAAACAAAAACAAAAAAAGAAAATAAGATCTTGAAGGAGGGAGCATTTCCACACTCTGGAGAAGGGGCAGGAGGCCACGCTGAGTTCCTAGAGTTAAACCCTTAAGTGCCCCTGCCTCATAAACAGGATGTGATCCACTCTGGGGCTCTGTTTCAGCAAAGTTTGACTCACAGGCTTGGGAATGTGTATCATCACCTTCTGACTGCGGGTTTGTGAACTGTAGGTGCAGCAGGCTACTTATCTCGACTAGTTCAAGTGTTTGCTTTTCTTCTCTTTCGATTTCCTTATAAAATATTGCTACTATGTGATTCCACTTTTTCCATACATCTAATGATTTTATTCCGTTTTTGGCTTTTTTGTTTGTTTGTTTTTTGCCTCCTTGGCTGAAAATGAGTAGATTGAGAGATAAGGTGGGAGAAAGTCTTGGCCATGCAGCCAACAGCCTCATCCAAAATTCCTGATCCCTGGAACACATCGGGCCCTTATTTTTATTTATTTATTTGTATTTATTTATTTTTTGAGTCAGTGTCTTGTTCTGTCGCCCAGGCTGGGGTGCAGTGGCACGATCTTGACTCACTGCAGCCTTGACCTCCCAGGCTCAAGTGATTCTCCCACCTCAGCCTCCCGAGTAGATGGGACTACAGGTACAGGCCACCATTCCCGGCTAATTTTTGTATTTTTTGTAGAGAACGGCTCTCACTATGTTACCCGGGATGATCTCGAACTCCCGGGCTCAAGCAATGTGCTGGCCAATGTGCTCCCAAAGTGTTAGGATTACGGCCGTGAGCTATAAGGCCCAGCCTAAGCCCTTATTCTTGCTGCAGTGTGGCCCATGTGGCCTCGGCTCCCCTCCTACTCCGAGGCCAGGGAATGGCTCCACTGGACAATGTGTCCGGACTTCTCTGCACACACTCGTGACCCCCAGTCTAGGAGGAAAAAGCAGGAAGGTCCCACTGAGTACAGACGGGGGATTCTGCTTAAATGCAGATGTCCCCTGGGAGGGGGTCAGGGCACAGCGCAGGGAAGAAGCCCACCCTGCCAAGGGCTGCGTCTGGAACTCGTTCATCGGTCTCCACTCCCCAGCGTGAAATCGCTTCTTCTGTCACTCAGTCGTCAGGGGGCGGGATCTGTCGCACTATCCAATCAGGGCCGCGGGGCGGGTTCGCGGGAACTGTCAATCAGGCGCCCTGTAAGGAAGAGGGTGCGAGGTTGAAAAAGCCCGTGGCGTCTTCACGCCACTTCGCTGGGCTCCTGTCTATGTCGCTGAGAGGCACTCTGGAGAGTCTGTGGCAGCCTCTGTCACACAAGGACCTGCAGTGGTCGTGGGAGCCGCAGAGAGTGGGACACGGAGGAATTCGGCAAATGGTGAGCGTGAGGGGCCAGGGATCCCGAGACGGGAGGAGGGGCTGGTTGGAACTGGCCGTGGCGGGACCCCGGGCTCCCAGCCGGCGACTCCGGGTTCTGTGGACCGGAATCCCCCTGGCGCAGCTCGGCCCTCGGTCCCCTCGGCCGCAGAGTGGGGCTGGGCCGGCAGCCGGGACCCCGGGCGTCCTGTCCCGTTCCTTCGCGGTGACTGTGGCCCCGGCCCCTGAGCCGTCTCTGAGCAGCTCCGCGCCCGCGGCCCCGCGTCTCCCCAGATAATGCGGGGGCCACGGGAGGATCATGGGGGGAAATTCCAACTCGTGTGTGGGGTTCGTGCGTGGAAGGAGGTACGGTCTGGGGTCCCCAGTTCTTTATTCCTTTATTCCTTCTTTAAACCAAATATAAAATTCTAAGCCCCCCAATCATTTTGAACAGATCCCTCCTCCCGGCGAAGGGCGCTACAAAATTAACCTGAAAAAAACTTGTTCATGGAAGGGTGGTCGGTGTATTAGTTTGTTCTCACACTGCCAGAAAGATACTACCTGAGACTGGGTAATTTATTATTTTAAGAAGGTTTTAATTGACTCACAGTTCCACGTGGCCTTAGGAAACTTACAATCATAGCAGAAGGGGAAGGAAGGCTGCAGGAGGGAGAGAGAGAAGCGGGGAGCCCAGACACTTATCCAGCAACCAGATCTCGTGAGAACTCTATCAGGAGAACAGCATGGGGGAAACCACCCCCATGATCCAATCACCGCCCAGCAGGTCCCTCCCTCGACATATGGGGATTACAAATAGGATTACAATTCCTGCAAGCGGGCTCTATGGCGCAATAGCCTAAATCAAAAGAATTACAATTCCAGATGCGATTTGGGTGGGGACGCAGTCAAACCGTTTCAGCTGGAGAGTGCCCTATTATACTCGCCTCTCTTTTGGAATCCAGGAAAAGCCTATCAGTATTAACATCAACACAACTTAAGTCTGGTAAGAGGCATTTACAAGCTATTCTCTCTGAAGTCTACCACCTGAAGGCTTCACCTGCTTGATGAAACTTTGGTCTCCACAACCACTTATGGGAAAATCTATCTGTGACCTGGGGACCAGCCCCTCCCCCCCCACTTTGTGTTGTCCCTCATTTCCACACGGACCCAATGTACCTCTTACATGTATTGACTGATTTATTATGTCTCCCCAAAATGTATTAATATAAAAGCAAGCTGTACCCTGACCACCTTGGACACGTGTGGTCAGGACCTCCTGAGACTGTGTCACGGATGCGTCCTTAACCTTGGCAAATAAACTTTTTTTTTTTTTTTTTTTTTTTTTTGAGACGGAGTTTTGCTCTTCTTGCCCAGGCTGGAGTACAGTGGCGCCATCTCGGCTCGCTACAACCTCCGCCTCCCGGGTTCAAGCGACTCTCCTGCCTCAGCCTCCTGAGTAGCTGGAATTACAGGTGCGCACCACCACGCCCAGCTAATTTTTGTGTTTTTAGTAGAGACGGGGTTTCACCATGTTGGTCGGGCTGGTCTCGGACTCCTGACTTCATGATCCGCCCGCTGTGATCGCCCAAGTGCTGGGATTACACCTTGGGAGCCACCACACCCAACCTAAACATTTTTTTTTGTTTTAAACAGTGTTAATTGGTTACCCTCTGCTTTCCTCACACATGAAATGTTCATGAATAAGAGAAAACACTTTTTAAAAGAGCCATTGTTTATGGCTCTTAAGTTTATGCCTCTCTTCCTTTTATCTTCTCTAGGCACAGGCACTTTATTAGAATGTCTTGGGGTTGAGGTTCTCCTTTGAAAATTTTACAGGGTGATCGGTCGTCAGCCCATCCTCTATCTTTTCGTGGTGGTGTATTTCAGAACTGCCTGGGGCTGGCATAAGGTGCACACAGCAGCTTTGTCTAGGAGGGTTTCACGAATATCAGTTCCTGGTCACTTCTCCCATAGGGAGAGCTGGAGATGTAGGGGTGAGGGGTCCTAGGGCAGAAGCTGGAAGCCTTGAGATGGGAGGGGTCTCCTGGTTTACCCTTCATACCACAAGCAAAGCCCTTGGGACACAGCTCTTCTCACCCCGAGTGTAGTTTCCATTTCATGGAGACACATGCCTGGTCAGCCACTCAACTGCTGGTACTGAAGGGAAAGGATTGAAATGATTCCTGTTCTTTGGATACTCTTAGCCTAGTTGTTCCCGGCCCAAACAGTGGGGCTGGTTATTCTCAAAGCCCAGTGACAAAATGCAAATGAACTGGGGAAGAAGAGAATTTTTATTTCTATAACCAGTTATAGGGAGAAGACCTGGAAATTATCACCAGCCCAACTCAAAATTACCAAGTTTTCCAGAGCTGCTGTACCTTGTAAGCCATATGTCTACATGTAAGTGTGCATTCCTCTAAACACATAAGTGATTAACTTCTTCTAATCTATAACTAAGATCTGAGTCTTGAGGACCTTCCTTCCTCTAAAACCTCAGTAAATTCATTTAATCTAAATGGGTCCAGGTGCTGGGGTGATTACCCTTATCTTGTCTCCTGCTAAATCATGGAGGTTTGGGGAGTTTCTTCAGACCCCCACTAAAATTTGTTTAATCCTAAACGAGTCCCATTAAGAATACCTTCCTTATCTTGTCATGCTTCAAGGCCCAGGAACGGCCTCGGCAAAACTCTTGGTGGGTTTTTGTTACATTCCAGCCTTTGTTTAGAGGCATTGGCTGTCTCAACTTTTAATATGTAACTTAACCACTCAGTCAGTGCTGAAACAGTTGTTATGAGGCCTGTGTTAGTGAGACCTGGCCCGCCACATAGTTAAGGATAAAAACTAACCCTAAGGAAAGGAAAACCCACCCCAATGATGTGGTACAAGAACCTCAAAAGCACACAGTGCAGTGTCTCCTGGGAGGGTGGTCACTCAGCACTTCGGTGAGCAGCATGGGAAGGGGTATATCTCAGGTGACAGGAGAACCTGACCTGATGCTTGAGTCAGATTTGTCTGTTTTCAGTCAGCATTGCCCCTCCATGGATTTGTCACCTTGAATAAATCTGTAAACGCATTTCAGATTTACTTTTTTATTAACTATAAAATATATCCTATCATTAGAGATAGACTGAGGGAAAACAAGAGGAAAGAGTTGGATTTCAGGAAACAAATTTTATATTTAGTCCTATATTACTCTTTTTTTTGTTTTTGAGATGGAGTTTCACTCGTCACTCAAGCTGGAGTGCAGTGGCGTGATCTTGGCTTACTGCAACCTCTGCCTCCTGGGTTCAAACAATCCTCCTGCCTCAGCCTCCTGAGTAGCTGGGATTACAAGTGTCTGCCATCACACCTGGCCAATTTTTGCATTTTTAGTAGAGACGAGGTTTCACCATGTTGGCCAGGCTAGTCTCGAACTCCTGACCGCAGGTGATCCTCCCACCTTGGCCTCTCAAAGTGCTGGGATTACAGGCATGAGCCACTGCGCCTGGTCTTCATTTTTTAAAAATCTTACCTTTTTTCCCCCCAGAGCCTGTGTAGTAAACTTCTCAGGTCTGTTTTTTTATTGGAGGATTTCAAATGAAATTTGAGGGCTTAGCAGAGAAAATACTACGAGGGAAAAGAATTTGAGAAAACCTGTTTTCCATTATGGCTACAGAAAAAAAAAAGAATATATTTTCTTTTTTTTTTCTGTAGCCATAATGGATAAAAGGTGTGGTGCTGTGTCTCCTGGGCTGGAGTGCAGTGGCCAGATCTCAGCTCACTGCAAGCTCCGCCTCCCGGGTTCACGCCATTCTCCTGCCTCAGCCTCCGGAGTAGCTGGGACTATAGGCGCCCGCCACTTCGCCCGGCTAGTTTTTTGTATTTTTAGTAGAGACGGGGTTTCACCGTGTTAGCCAGGATGGTCTCGATCTCCTGACCTCATGATCCGCCCGTCTCGGCCTCCCAAAGTGCTGGGATTACAGGCTTGAGCCACCGCGCCCGGCAAGAATATATTTTCATGAGAAAGTGTCGGAGGTACAACAATGAATTATAAAGACTCATCAAAACTTCGGTTCCTCTCCTTTATAGGGTAGAGAATTTGGGACAATGGGTTAACTTTTTTTGTTCCTTTTATGTGCACCTGACAGATTAATGCTAAATTCTATGGGAGAGAAATTTGCAACAGCCTAAGGAACTGAAATAATATTAGTTTACTAAACAGTTTATTATGGAAGTAGAAATTAAATATTTGTCTGAAATGGGTAGTTACTTACGCTTTTCCTATTGAGCTATAAAATATAAGTGCCTTACAATTTCCTTCCCTCCTATAAACACAAACACTGAATTGGAGTGATTTTGCTGCATTCATCAAGCATTGGTTTTTTGTTTGTTTGTTTGTTTTGAGACAGGGTCTCCCTCTGTCACCCAGGCAGGAGTAATCATGGCCCACTGTAGCCTCAAACTCCTGGGCTCAAGCAGTCCTGCTACCTCAGCCTCCCAAGTAGCTGAGACTACAGGCATGTACCCCCATGTGTGGCTGATTTTTATTTGTAGAGATGAGATCTCATTATGTTGCCCACACTGGTCACTGTGTTGCCCACTGAACTCCTGGCCTCAAATGATCCTCCCACATCAGCCTCCCAAAGCACTGGGATTACAGGTGTAAGCCACCATGCCCAGATGATATTTTGTTTTTAAATATCCATGTAAGGCATAAAAGGGTAAATGACCAGCCTTGAGGGGCAGAGACCTGAGGCCAGTGACTCCAAGCTAAGGCCAGTTGTGAGCACAAAAAATATCACTGAAGGCCTAGTTCAGTTGGTTCTTCTGGAAGCCTCTGCAGGTGTCCCAGCCTGATCACGCTGACCACGAGAGAAGCCCTTTGTACTGAAAAGGGCTGAAATTCCACAGGCAGAGCAGTTGGGGTGATGCCCTGTCTGAGGCTGTATTTGTTACTGATGCAAGGCTGTTGCTAGACATTCTCAGGGATAATAAATTGGGATTTAGAAGAAATGACTTCATTCGAAAGGAATGCAAAGAGGGAAAGGGAGAAGCACCAAGCATAAGATAAGCAAACATCTCAAAGACTGGGCAGAAAAGTGTTTTTTCTTTCCAACAGAAGAACAAACAAGGTAGGAGGGGGAGGGCAGGATGGAGAGTGAAAATCACATCCTAGATCAGAGTGTGTTTTACCCTGCCTTCAGCCTGTTCTTCGCAGGGTGGTGAAGGAGAGGCTGTGTGCTGGCTCAGGCTGAGGGTACTTCAGAGTTCAAGGGTCTGGAGGAAGGAGAGAAATTTAAGTAACGTTTACTTTACAGTATATTGTTCAGACTGATTAGTGAAGTCACAGCTGTTTTGGTAATTTATGAGACAAAGAATGAGAATTTGGTCAGTGTTTATCTGGCCTTGTTATCGGTAAAAAATGGGTATAGTCTAAGTATTGTAGAGGTTATTACAATGCATTTGGCTGCTTGTCCAGAATACCCTGGACTGGTTGGTGGGGAAGCTGGAATCATATCTTTAATCATAGCTATTCACTATAATTATAGGGCTTGGATAAAATTCAGCATCAGCAGCAGTTTCATTTTGCATTCACTGACTTGGTTTAATCAGAGTGTAAGTTGCACAAAATGAGAAATTCTGTCAGGAGCCTATTTAGAGAAAAACACTTTTTGGTTCTGCCTGCAGGACAAAGGGTTTATGGAATATGAGAGTTTGAGTCTGTGATATAATAAAAACTGTGTTTGGTCTTTGTGCCTAGTTTTGTTATCCCCAACAAGCTCCTTTCAAAGCCAGGCACGGTGGCTCACACCTGTAATGCCCACACTTTGCGAGGCCGAGGGGGCGGATCACTTGAGGTCAGGAGTTCGGGACCAGCCTGGCCAACGTGGTGAAACCCCGTCTCTACTAAAAATACAAAAATTAGCCGAGCCTGGTGGTGCAGGCCTGTACTTCCAGCTACTTGGGAGGCTGAGGCAGGAGAATCGCTTGAACCCAGGAGGCAGAGTTTGCAGTGAGCCAAGACTGCACACTGCACTCCAGCCTGGATGACAGAGCAAGACTCCATTTCAAAAAGAAAAAAAGAAAGGCCGGGCATGGTGGCTCACACCTTTAATCCCAGCACTTTGGGAGGCTGAAGGGGGCGGATCACAAGGTCAGGGGTTCGAGACGAGCCTGGCCAAGATAGTGAAACCCTGTCTCTGCTAACAATACAAAAAATTAGCCGGGTATGGTGGTGTGCACCTGTAATCCCAGCTACTCTGGAGGGTGAGACAGGAGAATCGCATGAACCCGGGAGGCAGAGGCTGCAGTGAGCCGAGATCGCGCCATTGCACTCCAGCCGGGACAACAAGAGCAAAACTCCATCTCAAAAAAAAAAAAAAAAGAAAAGAAAACATAAGCTCCTTTTAGACCTTACCTGAAGTTGTGCTGAGGTAACCTCAGGATCAGGACTGGTGACCTGAAAGAGCAAATGCATGATGACAAGGGTTGGAATTTTAAGCCCCATCTTCCGACCTCAGGAAATGGAGGGTGGAGATTGAGTTGTATAAAAATTATTGAACAAAGACTTTGCAACAGCTTCCCGCTTGGTGAGTGAATGCACTGATGTTCAGGGAGGGTGGTGTTACCCCACAGAGGAAGCTTTGCTCATCTCTCCCCTTTCCTTAGCTGTATACCTCTCTTCCATTTGGCTCTTCTTGAGATATCCTTTATAATAAACTGATAACCCTAAACAAACTGTTTTTGTTGAGTTCTGTGCATAGTTTTGGAAAATGTGTGAACCTGAGGATGGAGCTGTTGGATATATACACAGTCGGCTGCAAGGGTGGTCTGTGGGGCTTGCAGATGGCACCTGTAGTGGAAGCCATGAGCAGTCAGCTTGTGAGTTTGGAGCTAACCCTATCAGAATTGAATTCCTGGACACCCAGCTGGTGTTGGAGAATCAGTTGGTGTTCAGCAGTCTCCACACATGTGGTGTCAGAAAAAAAGGCACCATGGTCATCACCTTAAACTTCTCCAGGAGAGGGAGTAATCCTGGTGAGAACTGAAATCCCGGGGAAAAGAGCATTTCCACTATGTGAGGAGAGGAGATTAGGGCGTGTGGAGCTCCCAGAATGAACTTTCCTGACTGCTCTGGTTTCCATCACATGCTACCTAGCAGTGTGCCACTGTGGCCTACAGCTCCATCTCCACAGTGAGAGTGGAGTAACCTTGTTTTTGTTTTTAAGTTTACTTTGTTTTTGAGAAGGGGTCTCACTCTGTTGCCCAGGCTACAGTGCATTTCTGTGATCTCAGCCCACTGCAGCCTCGACCTCCCCAGGCTCAAGCGATCCTCTTACCTCAGCCTCCCAAGTAGCTGAAACTACAGTTGTGCACCACCACACCTGGCTAATTTTTGTAGAGACAGGCTTTCACTATGTTGCCCAGGCTGGTCTTGAACTCCTGGGATTAAGTAATTTACCCTACCTCAGCCTCCCAAAATGTTAGGATTACAGGTGTGAACCACCACAACCAGCTACTGGACTAACCTTTTGAATGTGGGGAAAGGTATGCAGATAAACCTTGGGGCAATTCTGTTGTACCTCCCTGATCTCATCTCCCTTCTTCTTCTTCTTCTTTTTTTAATTTATTTCTTTTCTCCTTTTTTTTTTTTGAGACGGAGTCTTGCTCTGTTGCCCAGGCTGGAGTGCAGTGGCACAATCTCGGCTCACTGCAAGCTCCGTCTCCCAGGTTCACACCATTCTCCTGCTTCAGCCTCCCCAGTAGCTGGGACTACAGGTGCCCGTCACCACGCCTGGCTACTTTTTTGTATTTTCAGTAGAGACGGGGTTTCACCGTGTTAGCCAGGATGGTCTCAATCTCCTGACCTCATGATCCGCCCGCCTCGGCCTCCCAAAGTGCTGGGATTACAGGCTTGAGCCACCGCGCCCGGCCTCATCTCCCTTCTTCAAGTCTAATATGTGTCTAGTTTGGGTATTAGGGCAATGTTGGCCTTCTAACATGAATTAGAAAGTGTTCCCTCTGCTTCTCTTTTCTGGAAGATGATATATAGAACTGCTTTAATTTACTTAGTTCTATTTTTATGATTTTTTTTTTTTTTGGATTATGTCTTTCAAAGAATTGATTCATCTTATAATGTATCAGATCTATGGGCATGGAGTTGTTCTTAATATTCCTTTATGGTTCTTTTAATGTTTGTGGGAATCTTAGAGATGCCTGCCCTTTTGTGAGTTAGCATGGGTGTTGATCAATTCTCATCATTTCAGAAAACCAGGATTTGGATTTTTGATGTTTTCCATTGATTTCCTGTTTGCAGTTTCATTAATATCTCATTGGTTTCCTCTCCTTAACTTACATTTATCTTGCTCTTCTTTCTCTAGTTTCCTGGAGTGGAATTTAGAGCCTTGTTTTTTAGATGTTTACTTTCAAGAGTTTGCATTTAATTATTTAAATAGCCCTCTAAGCACTGCCTTTGCTGTATTCTACAAATGTTGCTAAAAGTTTTTTTCAATTTTTGGAATATTTAAGTATCTCTGGAGAATTCTGTCTGTTGCATAGTTTAGAAGTTTGTGGTTTAAATCTTTACTTTCTGGAGGCTTTTAAACTATGCTTCTGTTACTGATTTCCAGTTTAATGCTAATATGGTTTGATTTCATACTTGATGGGATTTGATTTTTTTAAATTGGTTAAGGTATATTTTATGCTATGTGGTCTGCCTTGGTGAATGTTCCATGGTATCCTGTTTTAGCCTCCCAAGTAGCTGGGACTACAGGTGCACGCCACCATACCCAGCTAATTTTTGTATTTTTAGAAGAGACAGGGTTTCACCATGTTGGTTAGGCTGGTCTCAAACTCTTGATCTCAGTTGATCCACCCTCCTTGGCCTCCCAAAGTGCTGGGATTACAGGAATGAGCCACTGTGCCCGGCCTTGCCGTGCAGTTTCATGCGTTTTCGGCTTATGTATTTTGGTGCTCTGTTTTATGGACATAGATACTAATGTATGTCAAGGTAGGATTGACCTCTTTATCATTTTCAAACCTTCCGTCCCTTGTAATTTTCCTTGATCTAAAATGTGTTTTGGGCCGGGCGTGGTGGCTCAGGCCTGTAATCCCAGCACTTGGGAGGCCAAGATGGGTGGATCACTTAACCCAGGAGTTCAAGACCACTGAGCAACATGGCGAGACCCTGTCTCTACAAAAAATAAAGACAAAAATTAGCCAGCCATGGTGGCACACGCCTGTAGTCCCAGCTGAGGTAGGAGGATTGCTTGAGCTCAGGAGGCACAGGTTGCGGTGAGCTGTAATCACACCACTGCACCCCAGCCTGAGTGCCAGAGACCCTGTCTCAAAAAAACAAAAAAAACCTAATTTATCTGAATTTAATATAGCTGTTCCATACTTTTGATTAGGGCTAGAATGGCATATATTTCTCCATACCTTTCTATTTAATGTATATGTGTCTTTTTGTTTAAAATGGTTATCTTTCACACATTGCTGGGCCTTCTTTTTTTTGAGACAGAGTCTCACTCTGTTACCCAGGCTGGAGTGCAGTGGCCCGATCTCGGCTCACTGCAAGCTCCGCCTCCGGGGTTCACGCCATTCTCCTGCCTCAGCCTCCGGAGTAGCTGGGACTACAGGTGCCCGCCACCACGTCCGGCTAATTTTTTGTATCTTTAGTAGAGACGGGGTTTCACCGTGTTAGCCAGGATGGTCTCGATCTCCTGACCTCGTGATCCGCCCGCCTCAGCCTCCCAAAGTGCTGGGATTACAGGCGTGAGCCACCACGCCCAGCCTGGGCCTTCTTTTTTATTCTACTCTGACAGTGCCCTGTCTTTTTTACTGGTGTATATAGATAATACACATTCAGGCCGGGCGCAGTAGCTCACACCTGTAATCCTAGCACTTTGGGAGGCCGAGGCGGGCAGATCACGAGGTCAGGAGATCGAGACCATCCTGGCTAACACAGTGAAGCTCCGTCTCTACTAAAAATACAAAAAAAAAAAAAAAATTAGCTGGGTGTGGTGGCAGGTGCCTGCAGTCCCAGCTACTCGGGAGGCTGAAGCAGAAGAATGGCGTGAACCTGGGAGGCGGAGCTTGCAGTGAGCCGAGATCACGCCACTGCACTCCAGCCTGGGCAGAGTGAGACTCCATCTCAAAAAAAAAAATTCAAAGTGGTAATAGACATAATTAGATTAATATGTTCATATATATCCTTTGTTGTACTTGTGTTTTTTTCTACTTGCTCTATTTTCCTGCATTCTTTTAATTGAGCATTCTATATTCCATTTGCTTGCTTCTATTAGTATAGTAAGTTTACATTGTTTTTTTTTTTTTTTTTTTTTTTTGAGACTGGAGTCTTGCTCTGTAGCCCGGGCTGGAGTGCAATGGCCGGAACTCAGCTCACTGCAAGCTCCGCCTCCGGGGTTCACGCCATTCTCCTGCCTCAGCCTCCTGAGTAACTGGGACTACAGGCGCCCGCCACCACGCCCGGCTAGTTTTTTCGTATTTTTTTAGTAGAGACGGGGTTTCACCGTTTTAGCCAGGATGGTCTCGATCCCCTGACCTCGTGATCCGCCCGTCTCGGCCTCCCAAGTGCTGGGATTACAGGCTTGAGCCACCGCGCCCGGCCCTACATTGTTTCTTAAATTTTATTAGTGAATTTCATAGTTTGCAGTTTACATTTTGCAACTAATGGACTTTGGTTTCCAAGTCACACTATCCTGGTTTCTGGGGGTAGTGCCAATATGTTAGAGTGTTCTGAATTCTTTCCAATCCCATATAACATCACTGTCAAGCATCTGACCTGTTAGAAGCTATAACCACCCAATACATTGTTGATATTCATTTGAACAAACATTTATCTATGAGGGAGAAGAAAAGAAAGTCATTTTTGTGCCTTCATTTAATTGTTTTCTAACAAGTTTTGTTTTGTTTTTGAAACATCTGATTTCCCAACCTCCATCAGTTTCCTTTGCTCTGAAGAACTTTAACATGACTGGCAAGGCAGGTATACTAGTAACATTCTCTCAATTTCTTTCCTCTTTTTTTTCCACAGACTGGTAATTTTTTTTCTTCTTTTTTTTTTTTTTTTGAGATGGAGTTTCACTCTTGTTGCCCGGGCTGGAGTGCAATGGCGCAATCTTGGTTCACTGCAACCTCCACCTCCTGGGTTCAAGCAATTCTTCTGCCTCAGCCTCCCGAGTAGCTGGGATTAGAGGCATGTGCCACCATGCCCGGCTAATTTTGTATTTTTAGTAGAGACAGGTTTCTCCATGTTGGTCAGGCTGGTCTCGAACTCCTGACCTCAGGTGACCCACCCCCCCCAACCGGGCCTCCCAAAGTGCTGGGATTACAGGCATGAGCCACTGTGCCCAGCACAGACTAGATAATTTTAATTGTTTCATTTTCACAGTTGCTGATTCTTTGTTATGTTAGCAAGCAATGAACTGGCTTACTTCCAGATGTACACACAAACCAATATATTGCATGGCACCAGCTTTTGAAGAAAGAAGCTTTACTTACAACTTTGGCAAAAAAACAAAAACAAAAACAAAAAAAAACAAGTTTGGCAAGAAGAAAGGAAGAAATGCTCAAATCTGTCTCCCTGAACTGGGGGCTTTGCCAAGTTTTATAAGTGTAGGGTAATAAGACATGAACTCACTGGATCTTGCAATAATCTGATGGCCAGGTTGATGTGACTCCATTGGATCCTGCCATGGGATGATACCAGGGCCCAACCTGATTAGATCCTGGATTCTGCCATGTGTGGTTTTTTTTTTGTTTTTTTTTTGTTTTGAGACAATCTCACTCTGTAGCCCAAGCTGGAGTGCAGTGGCACAATCTCACTCACTGCAACCCTCACCTCTGGGGCTCAAGCAATTCTCCTGCCTCAGCCTCCCAACTAGCTGGGACTACAGGCCTGTGCCATCACACCCAGTTAATTGTTTTGTATCTTTTGTAGAGACAGGGTTTCACCATGTTGCTCTGGGTGGTCTCGAACTCCTGAGCTCAGGCAATCCACCCACCTCAGCCTCCCAAAGTGCTGGGATCACAGGTGTGAGCTAACGCGCCCAGCCTGGTATCTCCTTTTACTTTAATCTCCACACCTCAGTCCGAGCATACAGGTTCCATCCGGGGTTACACGTTTGGTTCATCTGGGCATGCTCAGATTATGTGACCTTCAGTGTTGGGTCCACGGCAACTGAAAACTCAACTTCATTATATAGAAGTTGTACCACATAATCTGTCGTAGTTACAAATCCCTTTTATGTCCATTCCTAAATCTTGAAGAGGAAGGAGTGATGACTGCTCTACTTTCTGCTGATTAGAGTCATAGACCTTAGAGGAATGAAAGTATTTAGTGCTTTGCTCTGGGAGTTCCCTGCTATCAGCCGGGCACGGTGGCTCAAGCTGTAATCCCAGCACTTTGGGAGGCTGAGGCAGGTGGATCATGAGGTCAGGAGATTGAGACCATCCTGGCTAACATGGTGAAACCCCATCTCTACTAAACGACAAAAAATTAGCCGGGCGTGGTGGTGCACACCTGTAATTCTAGCTACTCAGGAGGCGGAGGTTGCAGTAAGCCAAGAGTGTGCCACTGCACTCTGGTATCAAGATCACATTTTAGGAGTCATTTCTACATACTTCTGGGGAAAAGGCATAAGGAGCTTGCAACCTAAATATTATTTGTTCCAGAGAACAAGGGAAAGCTTAGGTTTTTTTTGTTTTGTTTTGTTTTGATATAGAGCCTCACCCTGTCACCCAGGCTGGAGTGCAGTGACGCGATCTGCCATGCCTGGCTAATTTTTTGTATTTTTAGTAAGGGCGGGGTTTCACCGTGTTAGCCAGGATGGTCTCCATCTCCTGACCTAGTGATCCACCCGCCTCGGCCTCCCAAAGTGCTGGAATTACAGGCATGAGCCACGAGCCACTGCACCTGGCAGGGAAAGCTTAGGTTTTACAGCAGAAGTTTCCTTCAGGTTCCCAGTCAAGTGCTTTTATGCAAATGAAGGTTTGAAACTTGAAACTCACTTAGCTCTGATTGGTTGGTATAGCTGAGCTCTGGTTAGTTCGAGCCCCCCAAGTTAAAAAGGTGTGGGTTTTCAGAAAACTCATAGTACATGTGACCTCTAGTTAACAAGTGTCTGCTTAGCTTTTTTTTTTTTTTTTTTTTGAGACGGAGTCTTGCTCTGTTGCCCAGGCTGGAGTGCAGTGGCCGGATCTCAGCTCACTGCAAGCTCCGCCTCCCGGGTTTACGCCATTCTCCTGCCTCAGCCTCCGGAGTAGCTGGGACTACAGGTGCCCGCCACCTTGCCTGGCTAGTTCTTTGTATTTTTTTTTTTTAGTAGAAACAGGGTTTCACCGTGTTATCCAGGATGGTCTCAGCCTCCCAAAGTGCTGGGATTACAGGCTTGAGCCACCGCGCCTGGCCTGCTTAGCTCTTTTTAAAATGTAGGCCCAGTTAGCCCTTCCGAAGGACTGGCTCTAACCTGTCCACAGACAGCATTCATAAGTTTGTGTGTTCTGTCATGGTACCAGTGACCTGCTCTGGGTCCATCCCATTCAGGGATCCTAGTGGCAGGGCAGTGGCCAATTGGGCAATTAGCCATTTACTTATAACAGGTTCTCAGATACCTATTAAATTTTAGCCAAAGCCTCTTGGGTTAGGTTGGTTTCAGTCTCCAGCTGGAGTGAGTTTAAAATCTCAAGGATTAGGTCACCAAGAACCTAGCGGGGGTCTCTTGGAGGCATCTGTTGAAACAAGCTAGAACAATTTTAAAGAGAAGCCAAATGCCTATTTTAAATATGAGGAGGATCATTGAGACTTGTAGGGCAGAATGGAGAAGAAATCCTATACTGGGGGCAGAGGCAGCTGAAAATATCTGGAAATTGGAAATATAACCCAGGAAGTCTGGACAGGAGGGCTCAGAAATTTGGCTGGTTTTAAATTCCATAGATCCAACATTTGTATTGACCAGAGTCAACATCTGCAGTCACAACTTGGTACCTCCAACCTAGATGATACTTCTAATGTCCTGTCAGATGATTCTAGTTAATTTGATATCTCATTGCTTATCGACACCGCCCCATATCTTGGCACCTTGACACAGTGCAACTTTAGGCACCACAGAGCATCCTAATCGTCGTCATGTGTGGGCTACCAGGAGAAAATAACCAGGGTTTTAGAGAATGTTAATACAGTCTTTCAGGTCATTTAATGAAACCAATCCATCACTATTTTTTTAAAAAATGTTGTATTGTAGATGATGTGTACCAGGTAGGTAGCAATAGGGTGGTTGTGTTTGTACTGAATATGTACAGATGTTTTTTGTCATACTTCCCTAAACAATACAGTAAGTTTTCATAGCATTTACAATACATTAGGTATTACAAGTAATCTAGAGATGATTTAAAGGATACAGGAGGATGTGCCTAGGTTATAAGCAAATACACTTTTATATAAAGCACTTGAGCAAAATTATACATTCTCAAGGGGTGCTAGAACCAATCCCTGAGAATACCAGGAAATTACTTTATTCAAGAGAAAACTGAAACTACACAAGGCTTTACCACATTCATAGTTTTAAGATTTTTTTTTTTCTTTTTTGAGACAGAGTCTCACTCTGTTACTCAGGCCGGAGTGCAGTGGCGCGATTTTGGCTCACTGCAACCTCTGCCTCTGGGTTCAAGCCATTCTCCTGCTTCAGCCTCCTGAGTACCTGGGACTACAGGCGCCCGCCACCACGCCCGGCTAATTTTTTGTATTTTTAGTAGAGACAGGGTTTCACCATCTTAACCAGGATGGTCTCGATCACCTGACCTTGTGATCCACCGACCTCAGCCTGCCAAAGTGCTGGGATTACAGGTGTGAGCCACCGCACCTGGTCCATTCTAACAGTATCTTAAGGGACATAGCTCTAGGTTGTAAGTGCATATTACCTTATATTTCTTCTGGAATTATTGTACTGATCTTCAGTGATCTGGTCTTTACATTTTAGGAATAAAATTTAGACCCATAAAAGTCATAAGTTATTACAAAATTATAGAAAAATTATTAGAATTTATGTTCATGGGACACTGTAGCTATGGCTGATTTATTCACCAAAGTTTAGTTGAACCTTGGCCAACATGGGTTTGAACTGCACAGTCCACTCATGCACATTTTCATCAGCTCTTGCCATCCCTAAGAGCAAGACCAAGCCCTCCTTTTGCTCAGGTTACTCAATGTGAAGACAAGAACATCTTGCTAATCCACGTTTACTTACTAAAGACAATATATCTTCTCTTCTAATTTTTTTGCAAAGAAAAACTTTATTGTAAGAATACAGTACATATGTGGCCGGGCGCGGTGGCTCAAGCCTGTAATCCCAGCACTTTGGGAGGCCGAGACGGGCAGATCACGAGGTCAGGAGATCGAGACCATCCTGGCTAACATGGTGAAACCCCGTCTCTACTAAAAAATACAAACTAGCCGGGCGAGATGGCGGGCGCCTGTAGTCCCAGCTACTCGGGAGGCTGAGGCAGGAGAATGGCGTAAACCCGGGAGGCGGAGCTTGCAGTGAGCTGAGATCTGGCCACTGCACTCCAGCCTGAGCAACAGAGAGAGACTCCGTCTCAAACAAAAAAAAAAAAAAAAAAAAGAATACAGTACATATAATATACCAAACAGGCTTGGCATGGTAGCTCATGCCTGTAATCCCTGCACTTTGGGATGCTAGGGAGGGGGAAAGCTTGAGGCCAGGAGTTCAAGACCCCCCTACCTTACAAAAAAATTGTACAAAAAGTAGCTGGGGATGGTGGCACTCGCCTGTAGACCTAGCATGTCTGTGTCTAAGAGACACTGTCTTAAACATATATATATACACACACACACACTTTTTTTTTTTTTTTTGAAAACTAACTCTCCCGTCGGCTGGGGTGGAGTGGAGTGGTGTGATCTTGGCTCACTGCAACCTCCCCCTCCCAGGTTCAAGTGATTCTCATGTCTCAGCCTCTCAAGTAGCTGGGATTACAGGTGCCTACCACCACACCCAGCTAAGTTTTGTATTTTTAATAGAGATGGGGTTTCATCATGGTGGCCAGGCTGGTCTCGAATGCCTGACCTCAAGTGATTCACCTGCCTTGGCCTTCCAAAGTGCTGGGATTACAGGCGTGAGCCACTGCGCCCAGCCACACACATTTATTTTTTAGTTTTATTTTTTTCATACAGGGACTCACTCTGTTGCCCAGGCTAAAGTGTAGTGGTGCAATCATGGTTTACCACAAGCTCAACCTTCCTGATTCAAGCAAACCGACTGCCTCAGCCTTCTGAATAGCTAGGAACACAGGTGTGCCACCATGCCTGGCTAATTTTTTAATTTTTTATACAGACAGGATTATCACTTCATTGCTACAGCTGGTCTCAAAATGCTGAACTCAAGCAATCCTCCCACCTCAGCCTCCCAACGTACTGGAATTACAGGTTTGAGCCCCCACACCTGGCCATATATATGTATATAGATATATACCAAACATAAAATGTGTGTTAATGGACTTTGTTATCAATAAAGCTCTGGTCTACAGTAGTCTATTAGTAGTTAACTTTTTAGGGACTCTAAAGATTGTGTGAACAGAGTCTCTAGCCCCCACTTTGTTCAAGGGTCTACTGTATTGCCTACCATGTTCCAAATCATTGAGCAGTGGAGATGACCAGGAAACACTTGTTCTGTAATTGACTAAGTGAAGAAATGATGTCACCCTTACCCACAGACATCAGGTTCCTGAAGGTTTCCCGCATCACATCTCTGTAGAGATTCTTCTCAGAAGGACCCAGCAAAGCCCACTCCTCCTGGGTGAAGTTCACAGCCACATCCTCAAAGGTCACTGAGTCCTGAAACATCTCACATGTGCAGAGGAGGAAGGTTCAGACAGACAGCACTAGGAAACTACACTCACTTTAGAGGAAGTTCACACAATGCTATAGACTTTTATTCAATGACTTGGTCAGCCTCTTCTGTCTACACTCACTTTCTCCATCACAGCAATTCTGATGCTAGAACTGAATATATTCAGTAAAGTGACAGCCAACAGGACACGCCTCTCACTGGTGATTTCAGAGACTGAGATATGCTGCCGGGACCACCTCTAGTGTCTCTCTGCATAGTGGGTCAGTACTACCTCTCATGAGAAAGTCCCAAACATAACTGCATAGTCTAACATGTTTATTTAGAAAGTTGAACTTTTGATGGTATCTAGGGGCTAGATTTAGGAAGACCTGCACCAATAACACATGGGGTTGTGTGTGCCTTAACTACTTATGCAAACAATATGGTATTTGCCTAATTCCCATTTTCCCTCAGAGTTTGATATTTTCAGCTGAAGCAGTGTACCTAATCGGCCCTTGCTAGCTGTGAATAATTTCCCCTTCCAAAACTCAACGCAATTTGATCCCCCAATGTGTCAGTACTGAAAGCAGGGCCTTTAAGAGGTCATGAGGACTCTGCCTCATGAATGGATTAATCCACTGATGAACTCAAGAGGTAATGAATTAATGGGTTATCCTACAAATAAGACTTGTGGCCTTGTAAGAAGAGAAACAGCCCAGAGTTAGCACAATCAGCCCCCTTGCCTAGTGATCTCCACTGCCTCAGATAGTAAAGAGCAAGAAGCTTTTACCAGATGGATGTACCCCATTTGCCCTTGGATTTCCAAACTTTGAGAATTGTACAAAATAGGTATTTTTTATATATTAACCCAAATTCAGGGGTATTTTTTGTTTGTTTGTTTTGAAACAGTCTTGCTGTGTTGCACAGGCTGGAATGCAGTGGGGTAATCTTGGCTCACTGCAGCCTCAACCTCCCAGTTCAAGTAATTCTCCTGCCTCAGCCTCCCAAGTAGCTGGGATTACAGGCATGCACCACCATGCCAGCTTTGTTTTTGTATTTCAGTAGAGATGGGGTTCCACCACGTTGGCTGGGCTGTTCACAAACTCCTGGCCTCAAACGATCCACCTGCCTCAGCCTCCCAAAATGTTGGGATTACAGGCATGAGCCACCATGCCCAGCCAGATTTCAGGTATTCTATTACAACTAACAGAAAACAGAGCCATGATAAAATACTCTGGGCACAGAGTCTGTAATGAGTAACCCTGGCAGATAACATTTCACATGTTTCATCACCACATGTTATTTGGGGGACAGAGCCCATCCTGTGCGATTACAATAGAAGAGAACATCTGTACAAGAAGTCCTGAAGGGAGTGCTAAATATGGAAAGAAAAGACCATTACCAGGCACCACAAAAGCACACTTAAGTTCACAGACCAGTGACACTGTAAAACCACCACACAAACAAGTCTGCATAATAACCAGCTAACAACATGACAGGATCAAGCCTACATATATAAATAAATACTAACCTTGACTGTAAGCAGGCTAAATGCCCCAATTAAAAGGCACAGTGGCAACCTGGATAAAGAAGCAAGATCCAATGGTATGCTGTCTTCAAGAGACCCATCTCAGACACAGTGACACCCATAGGCTTGAAGTAAAGGGATGGAGAAAAATCTACCCTGTAAACAGAAAACAGAAAAAAGCAAAAGGACACGGTTTGGATTTGAATCTCCACCCAAATCTCATGTCAAATTCTAATTCCCAGTACTGGAGGTGGGGCCTGGTGGGAGGTGATTGGATGGTGGTACTTCATGAATGGTTCAGCACAATCCCTGTGGTACTGTTCTTGTGATAGTAAGTTCTTGTGAGAACTGGTCATTTAAAAGTCTGGCACCTTGCCCTGCTCTCTTGTTCCTTCTCTGGCCATGTGAAGTGCTGCTCCCCCTTTGCCTTCCACCATGATTGTTAGTTTCCTGAGGCCTCCCCAGAAGCTGAGCAGATGCCATCCTTCCTGTACCATGCTTCCTATACAGTCTGCAGAATCATGGGCCGATTCAACCTCTTTTCTTTATAAATTATCCAGTCTCAGGTATTTCTTTATCACACTGCAAGAATGGAGTAATACAAGAAAATTGGTACTAAGAAGTAGGGCATTGCTATCAAGAGATCTGAAAATGTGGAATTGGCTTTGGAACTTAACAGGCAGAGGTTGGAAGAGTTTGGAGGGCTCAGAAGACAACAGGAAGATGAGGGAGTTTGGGACTTTCTAGAGGCTTGCTGAGTGGTTGTGACCAAAATGCTGATAGTGATACAGACAATAAAGCTCACGCTGAGGAAGTCTCAGATGGAAAGGACAATACTTACAAGTATTTACTGGGAACTGAAGCAGAGGTCACTTTTGCTTTTCCTCAGCAGAGCGCTTGGCTGCACTGTGCCTCTGCCCTAGGGATCTGTGGATTTTTTTTTTTTTTTTTTTTTTTTTGGCCACTGAGCGGCCACTCTGTTGCCCAGGCTGGCGTGCAGTGGCACAATCTCGGCTCACTGCAGCCTCTGCCTCCTGGGTTCCAGCACTTCTCCTGCCTCAGCCTCCCTGGTAGCTGGGATTACAGGCATGCGCCACCACACCTAGCTAAGTTTTGAACTTTTAGTAGAGTCAGGGTTTTAACCATGTTGGCCAGGCTAGTCTCAAACTTCTGACCTCAGGTGATCCGCCCGCCTCAGCCTCCCAAAGTGCTAGGTTACAGGTGTGAGCCCTGTGCCCAGCCAGGATCTGTGGAACTTTTGAACTTAAGAATGATAACTTAGGGTATCTAGTGGAAGAAATTTGAAAGCAGCAAAGCATTCAAGATAGGACCTGGCTGCTTCTAACAGCCTATGCTCAAAGAAATGCCACAAAACTGGAACTTCTATTTAAAGGGCCGAAGCAGAGTAAAAAGTTTAGAAAATGTGCAGCCTGGCCATGTGGTAGAAAAGAAAGAACATTTTCAGGGAAGGAATCAGGCAGGCTGTATAAATTTGCATAAGCAAAAAGGAGCCAAGTGTTAACAGGTAAGACACTGGGGAAAAAGCCTTTAAGGTATTTCAGAGACCTTCATGGAAGCCCCTCCCATCACAGGCCCAGAAGCCTAGCACGGAGGAATGGTTTGTGAGCCAGACCTAGGGCCCCACTGCCCTGCACGGCTTCACAACACCACTACCCTAAATTCCAGCTGCTCCAGATCCAGCCTTGGCTCAAAGGCCCCCAGATACAGCTTGGGCCACTGCATCAGAGGGTGCAAGCCATAAGCCTTGGTGGCTTCCATGTGGTGTTAAGCCTGCAGGTGTGCAGAATGCAAAGGTTGAGGCTTGGGTGCCTCCACCTAGATTTCAGAGGATGTATGGAAAAGCCTGGATGTCCAGGCAGAAGCCTGCTGCAGGGGCAGAGTCCTCATGGAGAACCTCTACCAGGGCAGTATGGGGGAGAAGCATGGGGTTGGAGCCCCCAGAGTCTCTGCTGGGGTACTACCTAGTGGAACTTTGAGAAGAGGACCATCTTCCAGACCCCAGAATGGTAGATCTACCAACAGTTAGGACCCTACACCTGGAAAAGCCACAGGGGCAAAGAAGAATTTTCTTATGTAAGAAAATAAGTATAAAGAAGAGAACTGACAAATTCAACATAATTACAATTAAGAAGAGTTGGCAGGGCACAGCAGCTCATGCCTGTAATCCCAGCACTTTGGGAGGCCAAGGTAGGCGGATCACAAGGTCAAGAGATCGAGACCTTCCTGGCCAACATGGTGAAACCCTGTCTCTACTAAAACTACAAAAATTAGCTGGACGTGGTGGTGGGCACCTGTAATCCCAGCTACTGGGGAGGCTGAGGCA
>NC_045454.1:41225087-41235385 GCF_002776525.5 Piliocolobus tephrosceles
CCCGGGTTCACGCCATTCTCCTGCCTCAGCCTCCCGAGTAGCTGGGATTACAGGCGCCACCATCTCGCCTGGCTAGTTTTTTTTTTTTGTATTTTTAGTAGAGACGGGGTTTCACCGTGTTAGCCAGGATGGTCTCGATCTCCTGACCTCGTGATCCACCCGTCTCGGCCTCCCAAAGTGCTGGGATTACAGGCTTGAGCCACTGCACCCGGCCTAAGAGTCCCTGTATAATGGAGTAAAAAGATAAACCCGGCTGGGCACGGTGACTCACGCCTGTAATCCCAGCACTTTGGGAGGCTGAGGCAGGTGGATCACCTGAGGTCAAGGAGTTTGAGACCAGCCTGACCAACATGGTGAAACCCTGTCTCTACTACAAAATACAAAAATTAGCTGGGCATGGTGGCGGGCGCCTGTAATCCCGGCTACTCAGGAGGCTGAGGCAGGAGAATTGCTTGAACCCAGGAGGCGGCAGTTGCTGTGAGCTGAGATCACGCCATTGGACTCCAGCCTGGGCAACAAGAGCAAAACTCCATCGCAAAAAAAAAAATTAACATAGGGCCAGGCTCGGTGGCTCAAGCCTGTAATCCCAGCACTTTGGGAGACCGAGACGGGCGGATCACGAGGTCAGGAGATCGAGACCATCCTGGCGAACACAGTGAAACTCCGTCTCTACTAAAAAATACAAAAAACTAGCCGGGCGTGGTGGCGGGCACCTGTAGTCCCAGCTACTCGGGAGGCTGAGGCAGGAGAATGGTGTAAACCCGGGAGGCGGAGCTTGCAGTGAGCTGAGATCCGGCCACTGCACTCCAGCCTGGGCAACAGAGCAAGACTCCATCTCAAAAAAAAAAAATTAACATAAAAAGGATTAGTGTGCAGAGTATGCTAAAATAAAGCAATAAATACACAAATGAATCAAACATGAAAAAACGACTAAAAATTATTTCCCAGAAGATGAAACACTACTAGAACAAATGTACAACACTAATACTAATCAGTCAAAAGACAAAATCCCAAGAAGATAAATACTTACAAGATATTAACACACATGCATGAGTGGTCAGACTGTTATTCCACACACATTATTAGCATTTCCTAGTAAATCTGAATTGATCTAGAATTATAATTATCTGTTATAACAGTCCCCTCCTTTAGACCTACTTAATTTTCTTACATAAGAAAATTCTTCTACTGTGAAGTCATAAAACCATTTGCCTTCTGAAAATGTTTTACTTTTGTCTTTCTCAGGTGTTATATGTGTTCCAATTTGATCTTTCAGTGCCTTGCTGGAGACTAGCTATCAAATGTAGCCCTGGGCTAGACATGGTGGCTCACACCTGTAATCCCAGCACTTTGGGAGGCCGAGGCAGGTGGATCAGGAGTTCAAGACCAGCCTGGCCAACATGGTAAAACCCCGTGTCTACAAAAAAAAAAATACAAAAATTAGACGGGCATGGTGGCACATGCCTATAATCCCAGCTACGCGGGAGGCTGAGGCAGGAGAATCGCTTGAGCATGGGAGGCAGAAGTTGCGGTGAGCCAAGATTGCGCCACGGCACTCCAGTCTGGGCAACAGAGTGAGACCGTCTCAAACAAACAAAAAAAATGTAGCCCTGCCCCGGTGGGGATCTAGTGGATTTGGTTGTAGATGTTTACGTTGTACGTTTTATGGGATATTTCGTTATGCCAACATGTCAGACCAATGGGAAAAATAAACATGATCATCACTGACTTTTTCTACAATAAAAAAAAAAGTATGGGCCGGGTGCAGTGGCTCACACCTGTAATCCCAGCACTTTGGGAGGCCAAGATGGGCAGATCACCTGAGGTCAGGAAATCGAGACCATCCTGGGAGGGCTAACACGGTCAAACCACGTCTCTACTAAAAAATACAAAAAATTAGCCGGGCATGGTGGTGGGCGCCTGTAGTCCCAGCTACTCAGGAGGCTGAGGCAAAAGAATGGCCTGAACCCGGGAGGCAGAGCTTGCAGTGAGCCGAGATCGCACCACTGCACTCCAGCCTGGGCAACAGAGCAAGACTCCGTCTCAAAAAAAAAAAAAGTATGAAGCATTACCACTTAGGGACAAAAACAAGAGTGACATTATAAGATTTTTTTAAAACACGATCATCACTGACTCTTTCTCTGCAATGAAATAAATGAAAAACAATCAAACTCGAGAGAACTCAAGTCCTATTAGCAATGGAGCGTGTGAGCAAATCGGGTGATCCACAGCCTCAGACAGCATGTGAGACAGACGGAGGCACATCCCCCACTACATACACACAAATGCTTTTCAGCACAGTATTAATGGTGATAGTAAGTAACTGAAAACCCAATGGAGGTAAACAATGCTTCCGGAAAAATATCTGGTAAACCTATAAAGAATCACAAACACCCACTCAGAATCAGTTGAAAATTCTGACCTGGGTTGTCTTTTTCCCCAAGGCCACTTCAGACAACAAATATGTGCCTTTTACTAAACACCAACCAATTCTCCAACAACTGGGTGTCCAATAATTCAACTGACACCACCCAGTGTGAGTAGAGACCCCCAAGTTGAGAGCTTGTCCCACAACCCAGCTCCAACTACAAATGCCATCTGCAAGCCCCGGGAACCAACCTTGTAGCCAACTGTGTATAAATCCAACCCCCCATCCTCAGTAATTTTTTTTTTTTTTTTTTTTGAGATGGAGTCTCACTATGTTGCCCAGGCTGGAGTGCAGTGGTGTGATCTCGGCTCACTGCAACCTCCACCTCCCAGGTTCAAGTGATTCTCCTGCCTCAGCCTACCCAGTAGCTGGGGCTACAGGCATGCACCACCATGCCCAGCTAATTTTTGTATTTTCAGTAGAGATGGGGTTTCACCATATTGGCCAGGCTGGTCTGAAACTCCTGACCTCAAGTGATCCACCCGCCTTGGCCTCCCAAAGTGCTGGGATTACAGGAGTGAGCCACCGTGCCCGGCCAGGATCAATAATTTTCTAGAACTACTTGTAGAACTCAGCAAAACAATTTAGTTAAGGTTTTCAATTTGCTATAAAAGATGGCAGCCAAGTATAGTAACTTAAACACCTGTAATCCCAACATGTTGGGAGACGAAGGCAGGAGGATCACTCGAGGTCAGGAGTTCGAGACCAGCCTGGGCAACATAGAGAGCCCCCATTGCTACAAAAAAATAAAATAAAATTTGCTGGGTATGGTTACATGCCCGTAGACCCAGCTACATGAGCCCAGGAGTTTGGGGCTGCAGTGTGCTGACTGCATCACTACACTCCAGCCTGGGTGATAGAGCAAGACCCTGTCTCAGGGGAAAAAAAAACACAAGAACAGCCAGGTGGAGGAGAGGTATACAGCAAGAAAAGGGGAGAGATGGGTAATGCTTCCCCTGCTGGGTCACCACCTACCCAGCATATCAACGTGTTCACCAGCCTGGAAGCTGTCCCAATGTTGTCAAAAAAACTTTTTTTTTTGAGAGAGAGTTTTGCTCTTGCTGCCCAGGCTGGAGTGCAGTGGTGCAATCTCGGCTCATTGCAACCTCCACCTCACGGGTTCAAGCGATTCTCCTGCCTCAGCCTCCCAAGTAGCTGGGATTACAGGCATGCGCCACCATCCCCAGCTAATTTTGTATTTTTAGTAGAGACAGGGTTTCTCCATGTTGGGCAAGCTGGTCTCGAACTCCTGACCTCAGGTGATCCGCCTACCTCGGCCTCCCAAAGTGCTGGGATTATAGGTATGAGCCACCGTGCCCGGCCAAAAAATTTTTATATAACTCAATCTCCAAACTCTATCCTTTTCCTTAGGTCCAAAGATGACATTTAAAGTCCCAACCTTCTCATCATGTGTTCTTCTTTCTGGTCACCAGTGTCCACCCTCAAGTTATCTAGTGGCCCCACTCTGAGTACCTCATCAGCATAAGTTAAGGTGTGATCTGAAAGGAGCTTGTTTGGAATAACAAGACACACTTCTATCACTCACGAAAATCCAACAATTTTAAGACCTCTATGCCAGGAACTAGGAACAAAGAAGACAAATATTTATTTTATTAGAGATCCTAATAAACTATCATATTCATAAACCCTTTCTCTATCAGGCAGAATGAAAGGAGTCTTTCCCTAGGTTAGCCCTGACAGACGTTCTCAATTTATGCTCTGATTCAACCAACTCAATGAATGCAAACCAAACTGCTAATAATGTTGAATTTTATCTAAGTTCTGCAGTCCTGGTGAATAGCTCTGATTGAAGAAATCACCTCATCCCCCCACCACCTAAGTCTTTGTGGTAAGCTGCCAAATGCAGAGAAGCGGACTTCCTATTACTTCGAATATGTCCCCTCTCCCCCACTCTCTTTTTAACCTATAAAAAGGCCAAATAAAGACTGTCCAAATTCTCATTCTTTGCCTCATACATGACCTGCTGAACTGTTCTGCCTTCATTAATAACTCAGAACGGGCTGGGCACAGTGGCTCATGCATGTAATCTCAGCACTTTAGGAGGCCAACGCAAGCAGATCACTTGAGGTCAGGAGTTCAAGACCAGCCTGGCCAAAATGGTGAAACCCTGTCTCTACTAAAAATATAAAAATTAGCCAGGCATGTGGTACACGTGCCTGTAATCCCAGCTACTCGGGAGGCTGAGGCATGAAAATCACTTGAAGCCAGGAGGCAGAGGTTGCAGTGAGCTGAGATCATGCCACTGTACTCCAGCCTGGGCAACAAAGTGAGACTCCATCTTTAAAAAACAAACAAACAAACAAAAAACACACAGACTGATCTCAGGGTAAAAGCCTCTGATGTAGGATCTGATTTTTCATCTTCCATCCTGCCCTCCTGTCCCACCTTCTTTGTAATCTCGTTTGCTCCCCCCTTTGAAACACAAACCCTCTTCTCCCTAACCTTACAGACGCTTACAGATCTGATACTTGGAGCTATCCCCCTTTTGCAGTACTCCTTTAGAATGAAGTCACTTCTTAGTTAAATCTAGTTTACTCAAGCATGTCTAGCAACACCCCCACAACAATAACAAATACAACTTCAGACAGGGCATCACCCCAACCCCTCTGCCTGTGGATCCCCAGCTTTCCAGGGCTCTGTAGCTTCTCTCAGCATAAAGGGGTCAGGCTGGGAGTGATCAGGCTGGGACACCTCCAGGGGGGCTCCCTAGAATAACCAACTCAATGACTTGACTTTCAATGACCTCCCTTTGCAGGCTCCAGATTGGCCTTAACAGAGCCACGGGCCCCAGGTCTCTGCTCCCTGGTCAAGGCTACCTACTTCTCTTTACAAGCTTTCCATGGATATTTAAAGGAAAATACCCATATGTGATGAATCCAGCAGAATCACTCAAATTCAGTGTTTATAGGAGGGAGGAAAACTAAGCCATATTTTATAGCTCAGCAGGAAAAGCACAAGTATCCTCCTCTGGCAACAAATGTCATTTCATTACTATATTATGATACATGTATTATTGGTTTTCATCCATTTTTCCTGGCTCACAATTCTCACAGCCCTGTTACACTGCTGTGGCACTTTAGGCTTCAGAGGCAAGACTCAAAAGACAGAATCTCTCTCACTGACCTTCTCCTGCTGTCCTTCACCTGCCCAAGAAAGGAGTCTAATCTTCCCAGCTTTTCTGATTGTGGTCATCAGACACTCATTTCAGAAGGGGTCCTGTCCTATACCCTGGAGGAAGGAATGCTACATAGAGAAGCCAGAAAAAATCTGGACAGGGCTTGGTGGATTTCTCCATTTGGTCTATCAGTATTAGATTCTACCTTTTTTGTCCAGCCAATTTCTACATAGTTATGAATCAGGCCTATCCAATGAGGTCTCATAAAAAGGCCCCACAGGACAGGATTCAGAAAGCTCCTGGGCAGCTCAACACATGCAGGCTTATAGGAAGGTAAACAAGAACTTATCCGTCAGCTGTGAGGGTGGCACATCCCAACCCCAGAGACAGGAGCGCCTGTGCTCAAGACCCTTCTAGACCTCACCCTATGTATCTCTTCACCTGGATGTTTATTTGTATCCTTTAAAATATCCTTGGCTGGACACGGTGGCTCACACCTGTAATCCCAGCATTTTGGGGGGCCAAGGCGGGTGGATCACTTGAGGTCAGGAGCTCGTGACCAGCCTGGCCAACATGGTGAAACCCCGTCTCTACTAAAAATACAAAAATTAGCCAGCCGTGGTGGTGTGCACCTATAATCCCAGCTACTCGGGAGGCCGAGGCAGGAGAACAGCTTGAACCTGGGCAGTGGAGGTTGCAGCAAGCTGAGATTGCACCACTGCACTCCAGCATGGGCCACAGAGCACAAGACTCTGTCTCAAAAGAAGAAAAAAGAAAGAAACCTGAGAGTTAGGTATGGTGGCTCACACCTGTAATCCCAGCACTTTGGGAGACCAAGATGGGAAGATCACTGGGCAACATAGTGAGACTCCCAACTCTATGAGAAATAAATAATGAAATGAAATAAATGAAATGAAATGAAAAGACTCTGAAGATGAATAAGTGTTTCCATGAGTTCTGCGAGCCACAATAGCAAGTTAAACCCAATGACAGCACAGGAACTCCAATTTGAAATCTGTGGGTTATAATTGGCCCAGACTTACCACTGATACCTGAACGGTAGGGAGTGGCGGGCAGGGAGGGAGGGAGGGAGGGATGTGGAGACTGAGCCATCAATCTGCGGGCTCTGAAAGTATCTCAAGGGTAGATAATGTCAAAACTGAATTGGGGCCGGGTGCAGTGGCTCACATCTGTAATCCCAGCATTTTGGGAGGCCGAGGCGGGCGGATCACGAGGTCAGGAGTTCGAGACCATCCTGGCTAACATGGTGAAACCCTGTCTCTACTAAAAATACAAAAAATTAGCCAGGCATGGCGGCGTGCGCCTGTAGTCCCAGCTACTCGCGAGGCTGAGGCAGGAGAATGTCGTGAACCTGGGAGGCGGAGCTTGCAGAGAGCCGAGATTGTGCCACTGCACTCCAGCCTGGGAGACAGAGCGAGACTCCGTTTCAAAAAAAAAACCTGAATTGGAAGAGACCCAGTTGCTGTCCACCGCAAGATACACTGCTCGCCTTTAGGTAGGGAGAAAACTCACACGTGTGGTCACAAAAGTCTTCTGTGTTGATGGTTGTTATTGAAATAGAAAAACCCTTTGGAGTTCTGAGTGTGTTCTTTCCACACAGAATTACTATTTCCATAATAATCATTTAGTACACAAAAAATCAGAATTGAGTCCTTTTTTCGGTGTTGCTAAATGCTGTCCCACAGGATTTAGCATTAATCTGCCAAGTTCACATAACAGGAAACACACTTATCCACGGTCACAAATTCTGCAACCCACGAAGGAGAAGAACTGAGGTGATGGAACGTCTTTGTAATTCACCAGTATCATCCACCACACTTTCTTCTGAAAACAACTCATTTTTTCTGTAACCAAAATGGAAGAGAGGTTTTCTCTCTATTTCTTTTCCCTGGTAGTATTTTCATGCTAAGGCCTAGAATTCCATTTGAAATCACCCAATAGAAAAAGGAGCTCAGAAACTTACTACACAGGCTCTGGGAAGAAAAATAAGAATTTTTATAAGGGAATATAAGACTAGACTTTTTTTTTCCCTAAAACCTACCTTCTTCTGGCATGTTTTGAAATACTTTATCTTCTCCATCAATCTCTAATGATACAGTGCATTTTACAGTTATTAAAAAACTGAAGCTGATGGCCAGGCGCAGTGGCTCACTCCTGTAATCCCAGCACTTTGGGAGGCCAAGGCAGGCAGATCACTGAGGTCAGGAGTTCGAGACCAGCCTGACCAACATGGTGAAACCCATCTCTAACTAAACCTATAAAATTAGCCAGGCGTGGTGGCAGGCACCTATAATCCCAGCTACTTGGGAGACTGAGGCAGAAGAATCGCTTGAACCCAGGAGGCGGAGGTTGCGGTGAGCCGAGCTCACGCCATTGCACTCCAGCCTGGCCAACAACAGCAAAACTCCGTCTCAAAAAAAAAAAACTGAAGCTGAAATGAGTAAACCAATTTTTTCAAGGTGCTAAACCCAGGGAGGGGCAGTGCTGACCTGGAACACTCAAGTGTCTGACATCCCCCCACCTCCAAGCTGCTCCCTGAAGTGCTCAGTGGCCACCCTCCCAGAAGACACTAAACTGTGCTTTTCAGGTTCTTGCAACACCTCAATGAGGGTGGTTTTCTCCTTTCACTACACTGAGAGAATCCAGAGGACAGAAATCTTTTTTTTTTTGAGACGGAGTCTTACCCTGTCACCCAGGCTGGAGTGCAGTGGCGTGATCTCGGCTCACTGCAACCTCCACCTCCTGGGTTCTAGCAATTCTCCTGCCTCAGCCTCACGAGTAGCTGAGATTACAAGGGTATATACATGTGTCCCCAAGGAATGGCTGGGGAAGAAAAGGGGTGTCCCAAGGGATTAGTTTTCTACAATGATATAGGAGACTGCTCCCACCCCAGGGCATCCAGCTGCTCCCTGGGGAGGCCTCACCCCCACACCGCAGGCTCTTTAGGAGGAGTGACCTAGGGGATGATATTCACTAGACTTCCCGAAGAGACTTGGCAGCTGTGGGCATCTTGGGCCACCCCAGGTAGTCCTGAAACCCAGGATCAGGAAAAGGCAGAGGGTGGGCTGAGGTCACATCACTGTAAAGTTTCCAAAGAGGAATCTCAACCCAAGACATTCTGGGAAGGTGTGTCTAGGACAGATAAAAAGAGACACAAAGATTGTTCACAGTGGAGTGTAGAGAGGTTTTTCTCTCAAATGTTCACAAACACAAAGCAAATTTTTTTTTTTTTTCAGATGGAATCTCGGTCGCCCAGGCTGGAGTGCAGTGGTTTGATCTGGGCTCACTGCAAGCTCCGCCTCCCAGGTTCAGGCCATTCTCCTGCCTCAGCCTCCCGAGTAGCTGGGACTACAGGCGCCCGCCACCACGCCAGGCTAATGTTTTGTATTTTTAGTAGAGACAGGGTTTCACCGTGTTAGCTGGGATGGTCTCGATCTCCTGACCTTGTGATCCGCCCGTCTCGGCCTCCCAAGGTGCTGGGATTACAGGCGTGAGCCACCGCGCCCGGCCAAAGCAAATATTTTTAGAAGAGCTATATACTGCCCTCTAAAAAATGACAATTAAAAATACTGCCTGTGTTTGAAACATAGCCTGGAGGATGAAGAAGTGATATTGTTGTGAACTGAATAAAGGAGATCCGTGTTATAAAATGCGGAGAGGGATCAGAAAATCCCAATTTGCCGCCAGCCTTAGAAGGTAGCCTAGGGACCACAGTCGCGGATTTGAGACACTGCTTCACGTATTTTTGGGAAACTCAGATAAAATTCAAAGCCCCTGGTGAGAAAGGGGGAACTGGGGACCCCACAGCCTACCGCTCCTCTCACACAAACCCCATACTCGAGGCAAGATTCCCCCCATGACCCTCCCGTGGCCCCCGTACAATCTGGGGAGACGCGGGGCACCTGGCACGGAGCTGACCAGAGAGGGCGCTAGGGCCGGGGCCGCAGACCATTGCGCAGGGACCGGACCGGACGGGACGGCTCGGGGTCCCCGCTACCGTCGCAGCCCCATCCTGTGGCCTGAGAGGAACCAGGGCCGAGGTGCACCAGGGGTACATGAGTCCCAGATTCCGGAGTCACCCACGAAGAGGCCCAGGTCCCGCCACAGCCTATTCCTGCTGGTTCCAACCAGTCTCATCCTAGTCTCGGGACCCTCGGCCCCGTAAACTCATCCATTTCCTGGCTTCCAGGTGTCCCAGGGTCCTCCCTACGGCTCCTGCTGCCAGTACCGGTCCCAGTGTTACAGAGGATGCTACAGACACGTCTGTGGATGTCTGTTAGCTACAGAGTAGGAGCCGCGTTTAGAGGGGCAAAGACGTCGCGCACCCACCTCCCGGCAGCGCCTGATCCACAGTTCTCAGGACCCTACCCCGTGGCCATGATTGGTTAGGGTTGCAGGTCCTGCCCCCTGGAGACTGAATAACAGAAGAGGCGATCTCTCTGCTGAGTGGAGCCGGATGAACAGGTTCCAGACACAGCCCTTGGCAGGCGGCTTCCTCCCAGTGCAGTGACCCGACCCCTCCTGGGGAGAAATTTGCTCTTAAGCAGAATTTCCTGATTGATTGTACTCAATGGCCCTTCCTGATTCTTTCTGCTGGACGGGCAATCTAAATGTGTGCTAGGAATCCCAGACTCACTGTCCAGTGGCGCCATCTCCTGGCCTCAGAGCAGGAGGAGGGGTGTCTGATGTCCTCCAGGGATCAGGAATTTGGCA
>NC_045454.1:41235485-41242239 GCF_002776525.5 Piliocolobus tephrosceles
TTTTTTTTTTTTTTTTGAGACAGAGTCTTGCTCTGTCACCCAGGCTGGAGTGCAGTGGCTCATTCTAGGCTCACTGCAAGCTCCGCCTCCTGGGTTCACGCCATTCTCCGGCCTCAGCCTCCCGAGTAGCTGGGACTATAGGCGTCCACCACCACGCCCGGCTAATCTTTTGTATTTGTAGTAAAGACGGGGTTTCACCTTGTTAGCCAGGATGGTCTGGATCTCCTGAGCTCGTGATCTGCGCACCTCGGCCTCCCAAAGTGCTGGGATTACAGGCATGAGCCACCGCTTCCATCCCAATCTGCTTATTTTCAAGAAAATAAAAACACATCAACAACAGGATAAAACTGTTAAATTCATGGAAAAGCTGGACTTATATGGCAGCAATATTCTATAAAGGAATCAATAGAGAGGAAAAACAAAACCATGAGCTAGCTCCGAGAAGCAGTTTTTCAGACGCAGTTCAGCAGGAAAACCCCAATTCAGGAGGTTAAACATATTCCCAACCATGGGTGCCAGACGGTGGAAACGGGCCCCCGGAAGCTGAGCGCGGTGGCTCAGGCCTGTAATCCCAGCACTTTGGGAGGCTGATGCAAATGGATCACCTGAGGTCAGGTGTCCGAGACCGGCCTGGCCAATATGGTGAAACCCCGTCTCTACTAAAAATACAAAAATTAGCTGGGCAAGGTGGTTCATTCCACTTGCCCTCCTGTCCCCTCTGCAGAGTGTGGATATGCTCCCTCCTTTAAGACTTTAAGTGTTAATAAATTAACGTTTCCAATCAAAAGCCAAGAAACTAGACATTGATTTTGAAAACATAAGGAATTCCTCATATTTTTATGAAAAACAAAGCTATTAGTCATACAGAACACAAATAGTACAATGGCAGACATAATGCCTTCGTTATCAGTAATTACATTAAATGGAAATGGAATAAACTTGCCAAACAAAAAGAGGTAGGGAGAATAAATTTTTAAAATACGATCAAATTGTATCCTGTCTACAGCACATTCATTGTAGATCTCAATACCCAAGTCAGTTGAAAGAGAATGAAAAAGATATTCCATGCAAATAGTAACCTAAAGAGAACAGGGGTGGCTATACAATTGTCATATAAAATAGACTAAGTCAAAAACTGTTAAAAGGACACAAAGAAGAACACTATAAAAGGCTCGAATCATACAGAATATATAAGTTATAAATATAATTGCACTAAGTAACAGAGTCCCGAAATAGATGAAGCAAACATTTTAAAAATTGAAAAGGAAGGCCAGGTGCAGTGGCACACGCCTGTAATCCCAGCACTTTGGGAGGTCAAGGCAGGCGGATCACCTGAGGTCGGGAGTTCGAGACCAGCCTGGCCAACATGGTGAAACCCTGTCTCTACTAAAAATACAAAAATTAGCTGGGTGTGGTGGCACATGCCTGTAATACCAGCTACTCGGGAGGCTGAGGCATGAGAATCACTTAAACCCAGGAGGCGGAGGTTGCAGTGAGCCAAGATCATGCCACTATATTCCAGCCTGGTGACAGAGCAAGACTCTGTCTAAAAAAAAAGAAAGAAAAGGAAATGTCAGTTCTACAATAAGAGTTTGAGACTTCCTACTCCAATTTCAAAAATGAATAGAACAATCAGACATAAGATCCATAAGAAAATAAAGAACTTGAACAACACAAGGAAACAACTACTCTACATAGTAACAGCAGAATACACATTCTGCTGAAGTGCACAAGGAACATGCTCCAGCACAGACCATAATTAAGACACAAATCTTCATACGATTTAAAAACCTGAAATCATAAAAGGTATCTTTTTCCTAACACACTAAAATAAAACTAGAAGTCAATATTCGAAGGCAAATTCACAAATATGCAGAAAGTAAACAATTCACTCTTCAACAACCAATGGGTCAAATAAGAAATCACAAGAGAAAATAGAAAATACCTGGAGACCAATGAAAAGAGAAACCAAACACACCAAAACTTTTGAGATGCAGCAATGGCAGTGCCAAGAGAAAATTTTATAGTGAGAATGCCTTCATTGCAAATGAATAAAGACCTCCAATAAATAATCTAACTGTATAACTTACAGGACTAGAAAAAGAAGAGTAAGCTTTTTTTTTTTAAAGGTAGTGGAAAAGCTGGGTACGGTGGTATATGCCTATAGTCCCAGCTACTCAGAAGGCTGAAGCAGGAAAATCACTTGAGCCCAAGAGTTCCAGGCTGTAGTGCGCCATGACTGCATCTGTGAATAGCCACTGCACGTTAGCCTGGGCAACACAGCAAGACTTCATCTCCCTTTTTTTTTTAAAGGGTAGTACAGAGAGGTAAGTAATAAAGATTAGAGCAGAGATAAATGAAATAGAGAACAGAAAAACAATAGAGAATATTAGTGATACCAAAACTTAGTTTTTGGAAAAGATAAAATTGAAAAAGAGGGAACATTTTCTATTCATTTCATTCATGTGGCCAGCCTCACTTTGATATGAAAGTGCCAAAGATGGGCCAGGCGTGGTGGCGCACGCCTGTAATCCCAGCACTTTGGGAGGCTGAGGCGGGTGGATCACAAGGTCAGGAGTCCGAGACCAGCCTGACCAACACGGTGAAACCCCATCTCTACTAAAAATACAAAAATTAGCAGGGTGTAGTGGCACGCCCCTGTAGTCCCAGCTATTTGGGAGGCTGCAGCAGGAGAATTGCTTGAACCTGGGAGGCTGGAGGTTGCAGTGAGCCAAGATCATGCCACTGCACTCCAGCCTGGGCGACAGAGCAATACTGTCTCGAAAAAGAAAAAAAAAGGAAAGCAGTGCCAAAGACACTGTAAGAAGCTACAGACAAATATCCTTTATGAATATTGAAACATAAATCATTAACAATATACCAGCAAACTGAATTCAGCAGGATTATGAAAAGGATTATAAATGGAGGATGTGTTCCTATAAGGCAAAGATGTTTCAACGTGTAGCAATGTAGTAATGCACCATTTATGAAACCAAGAAAAAACACATTTATCATCTCAATTGGTGCAAAAAGATAATTTGACAAAATTGAATACCGTCTTGATTTTAAATAAAATATACTCAAACCAGGAATGTAAGAAAACTTCCCTAATAGGATAAAGGTATATATGAAAACCCTACAGGTAACCTGGTCAATGGTGAAAAACTGAAAGCTTTACCCCTAATATCATGAAAAAGACAAGAATTTCCACTTTTACCACTTTATTCAATACAGTATTGGGAGTTGCAAGGGAAATAAATTAAGAAAAACAAGCCAAAGACATCCAATTTGGAAAGGAAGTATAAAATTATTTGTATGTACCGATTACATGATCCTATATAGAGAAAACCCTCAAGACTCCACAAGGCAAAAATAAAATACTAGAGCCCAAAAATGAATTCAGCAACATCACAGAATTCAAAATCAACACACAAACATCAGTTGCATTTCTATGAATTAACAATGAACAATCTGAAAAAGAGCTAACAATAAAAATTAAAAAGGTATCAAAAAGAGTAAAATACTTAAATTTCAGAGGCCAATAACCTGTACACTGAAAACAAAATGTTGCTGAAACAAATTTGAAAAGACATAAATAAATGGAAAGACATCACATGTTTATGAATTCCAAGACTTACTATTGTTCAGATGAGAATACTAACCAAATCTATCTACAGGGGTAGTCCCTCTCAAAATCCAAACAGCCTTTTATATAGAAATACAAAGACCCATTCTAAAATTCATTTGAAATGTCTAGGGACATTTAATATCCAAACAACCTTGAAAAAGAACCAAAGTTGGAGGACTCATACTTCCTGATTACAAAAATTCCTAGAAAATTACAGTAATCAAGAGACCATGAGGCCAGGTGCAGTGATTCACGCCCATAATCCCAACACTCCGGGAGGCCAGAGTGACAGGATTGCTCAAGGCAAGGAATTCAAGACCAGCCTGGGCAATATAGCAAGTCCCCATCTCCACATAATTTTTTTTTCTAATTAGCTAGACACAATGGTGTATGCCTGTAATCCCAGCTACTCGGGATGCTGAGGCAGGAGAATCTCTTGAACCCGGGAGGCAGAGGTTGCGGTGAGCCGAGATCGCGCCACTGCACTCAAGCCTGACAACAAGAGTGAAACTCCATCTCAAAAAAAAACAAAAGATGAAAAGTACCTGAAATAACCAAACAAATAGCCAAACACTTCTGAAAAAAAAAAAACAAAGAATATTTAGCAATCCCAATTAAGACAATGTCTTTGGCAAGTAGACGAATATATCCATGGAACACAATAAATGTTCCAGTTACACTTCTACACATATGTGGTCCAGTAGATTTTTCATCTAAGTGAACAATTCAGTCAAAAATTCTCTTTTCAATAATGCTAAAAAACAGAATATGCATATGCAAAAAAATAGACTGTAGATCTATGTCTTGCACTATATACAAACATTAACTCAAAATGGATCACAAAACTGAATGTATAATCTAAACTGTAAAATGTAAAGAAAATGTGGGTGACATTATTTGACCTTGGGTTACGTTACAATTGCATACATATGAATGACAAAGATGCAGAATCCATTAAAAATTGAGAAACTAAACTTCATTAAAATAAAAATCTGCTTTGTGAAGGATACTGCTAAGGAATTTTTTTTTTTTTTTTTTTGGAGACAGTCTCTGTCACCCAGGCTGGAGTACAGTGGCACGATCTCGGCTCACTGCAACCTCCACCTCCCAGGTTCAAGTGATTCTCCCGCCACAGCATCCCAAGTAGCTGGGACTATAAGCACACCATCACGCCTGGTTAATTTTTGTATTTTTAGTAGAGATGGGGTTTCACCATGTTGGCCAGGCTGATCTCAAACTCCTGACCTCAAGTGATCTGCCTGTCTTGGCCTCACAAAGTACTGGTAAGGGAGGAGACCACCCCTCATATTGTCTTATGCCCAATTTCTGCCTCCAGAGAAAGAAAAAGTAAAAATTAAAAGGCAGAAATGAAATCCACAAGCAGACAGCCCGGCACCACACCCTGGGCCTGGTCAACATCAACCCCCAACATAATCCGTTATGTTATCTATAGATTACAGACATTGTATAGAAAAGCACTGTGAAAATCCCTATCCTGTTTTGTTCCCATTTAATTACCGGCGCATGCAGCCCATGCAGCCCCCAGTCACGTACACCCTGCTTGCTCAATCAATCACAACCCTCTCACACGCACCCCCTTAGAGCTGTGAGCCCTTAAAAGGAACAGGAATTGATCACCCAGAGAGCTCGGCTCTTGACAGGAGTCTTGCTGATGCCCCCGGCCGAATAAACCCCTTCCTACTTTAACTCAGTGTCTGAGGAGTTTTGTCTGTGGCTCATCCTGCTACACTGGGATTATAGGCATAAGACTGCTAAGGATTTTTTTTTTTTTTTTAACGAAGTTTTGCTCTTGTTGCCCAGGCTGGAGTGCAATGGCGCGATCTCGGCTCACTGCAACCTCCGCCTTCCAGCTTCAAGCGATTCTCCTACCTCAGCCTCCTGAGTAGCTGGGATTATAGGCATGTGCCACCACGCCCGGCTAATTCTCTATTTTTAGTAGAGATGGGGTTTCTCCATGTTGGTCAGGCTGGTCTTGAACTCCTGACCTCAGGTGATCCACCCACCTCGGCCTCCCATAGTGCTGGGATTAGAGGCGTGAGCCACTGCGCCCAGGCTACAGACTGCTAAGGATTTTTAAAGAATAGCCATAGATGGGAGAAAGTACTTACAAACCATAATCTGATGCAGGAATTAGATCCAGAATATATAAAGAACTCTCAAAAACTAATCTGAAAACAATCAATGTCATTAATACTTGACCACAGAATATTTTTCAGTGACAAATAAGAACATGAAGTATCATTCAACATCATTATTCATTAAGTAAATATAAATTTAAGCCACAATTCTAATACCACCACACATATTTAGGAGTCTAAAGTTAGTAAGATTGGCTGTATCAAATGTTGGCGACAATGCGAAGCAACTGGAACTCATATCATGTTGGTGGGAATACAAAATGGAACAGCCACTTGGAAAACAGTTTGGAAGTTTCCTAAGAAGTTAAACATACACCTAGCACAACACGCCGCCATTTTACTCCTAGGCCGAATAAAATAAAATCTTCTAAAGCAATATCAGCTTGGCACGGTGGCTCATAACTGTAATCCCAGCACTTGAGGAGGCCGAGGTGGGCGGATCACGAAGTCAAGAGATCGAGACCAGCCTGGCCAACATGGTGAAACTCCGTCTCTACTAAAAATACAAAAATTAGCTGGGCGTGGTGGCCGGCACCTGTAGTCCCAGCTACTTGGGAGGCTGAGGCAGGAGAATGGCTTGAACCTGGGAGGCAGAGGTTGTGGTGAGCCAAGATCGCACCACTGCACTCCAGCCTGGTGACAGAGCAAGACTCTGTCTCAAACCAACAAAAAAGAAATATGATACATTCTTACAAACACTGGTATGTGAATATTCATGTTTAATTCTCAATAGCCAAAAACTGAAATTAACCCACATATCCATCAATAGCTGGATAAATTTTGCTTCCTCTGAAAAATGGAATATTATTCATGTACAATAAAGAATTATTGGATGGCCGGGTGCGGTGACTCACACCTGTAATCCCAGCACTTTGGGAGGCCAAGGCAGGTAGATCACAAGGTCAGGAGATGGAGACCATCCTGGCTAACATGGTGAAACCCCATCTCTACTAAAAATACAAAAAAA
>NC_045454.1:41242339-41252921 GCF_002776525.5 Piliocolobus tephrosceles
AAAAAAAAAAAAAAAAAAAATGAGCTGGGCATGGTGGCAGGCGCCTGTAGTCCCAGCGACTTGGGAAGCTGAGGCAGGAGAATGGCGTGAACCCAGGAGGTGGAGCTCGCAGTGAGCCGAGATCGCGCCACTGCACTCCAGCCTGGGCGACAGAGCAAGACTCCGTCTCAAAAACAAAACAAAACAAAACAAAAAACTATCAGATGAAGCTCAATTATGCTGAGTGAAAGGAGCCTGACAGAACAGTACAAACTGCAAGATTCCATCAGGGCTGGCTGAGAGAGAGGAAGCAGTAGGGATGGGATCCTTATCTTGAAGAGACTGTTTCATGAATACATATTTTTATGTCATTTAGAAAAATCTCAGTACAATATGCCTATTTCTTCCTGTGAGTCGTGGGAATTAAAATAATTGGGGATAGTGAACAATGCCTGGGGTGGAAAGAAACTGGTGCCCCAGTAAGGGGAGCGGAGGGAGGAGTGCCCGTTGGTGCTCTCGACTGTGAGGTGGGTCTCTGGGAAGTTAACAGCTGAGGGAGAACTGTGTGGGGCTCCCTCCTGCTCTGGGTAGGACTTACTCCAGCCCATCCCCCGATCCTCTTGTGCCCACTGATAGCCTTAGTGCAGGAGAGGCACCAGAATTCCTTAGCCTGCTCTTCCCAGGTGGTTCAGCTGTACCCAGGAGAGAGCTACCAGGAGCTGGAGTGGATAATGGGACCAGTAACCAAGGGATCAGTGGGCACAGGCTGGGATGAAAAGGAGAGAAGGGATAAGATGGTACTTGGGTGGGCCAGGCACGGTGGCTCACGCCTGTAATCCCAGCACTTTGAGAGGCGGAGGCAGGTGGATCACGAGGTCAGGAAATCGAGACCATCTTGGCTAACATGGTGAAGCCCTATCTCTACTAAAAATACAAAAAAATTAGCCAGGCGTGGTGGCGGGCGCCTGTAGTCCCAGCTACTCGGGAGGCTGAAGCAGGAGAATGGCGTAAACCCGGGAGGCGGAGCTTGCAGTGAGCCGAGATCCGGCCACTGCACTCCAGTCCGGGCGACAGAGCCAGACTCCGCCTCAAAAAAAAAAAAAAAAAATAGTACTTGGGTGGTGATCACCTTCCTGCCACCTAATTTAGCTCAGCGATGCCTGGGGTAGAGAAGTCATCAGTTGCTTTGACATGATGCTAGAGACGGACATTTCTACAGAGGTAGAGTGGGAGGTAAGGAAGCCAGACCCCTCAGTCTAACAGATCCCACACCAACTCTCCTGAGCCAGTGTTATTGATTCATTGGGAGCCTCACCAGGCTGGGTCTCAGGTCCCTGCTACCAGCCCAGAAAACATCTGCATTTAGGACATGATATCCTCCAAACCCCTGGCCTGACAATCCATGATACAGCCCACACTCCCATTCTCTAAATTTGGGATCAGAACTTCCTCATAGGCACCATCCCCCCAAAGAGCCCATACTTCCACATCCTCTGTGTCCCGCCGGTGATCAAGGCAGGCATGAAGGGCAGCCCTCACTACTACCCTCATACACAAGATGGCACATGCAGCTGACTGTACTGACCAACTGCTCCCAGGTGGGCAGCAGCTGGAATGACAGCTTCACAGACATCACAGAGAGCGGCCTCATCCAAATCAGGTCCTCCTCCCCAACTTCTACCTGTTTGCTACTCAGGTCACCCCACCTGGCCTTAAGTGAGTTTCCATTCAGATCCTTCCATCCCTAGGCACTGACCCTTGTTTTCTCTTAGGTGGCTCCAGATGGCTTGGGTTCCTTCCCCACAGCAATACTGCATTCATATTCTGATCCCCTTACTGGACGTCAGGCCCTCCTTCTCTCCTAGTTGCCCACCAGGTGCACCCGCCAGGATGTGAAGTGTAGACTAAGAGCCTTGGACCAACTCTTCTCAGCTGGTATCCCTTCTACACCGGCGATTTCTTTTTCCAGATCATTATCTCTTTCTTGCCCCTGCCTGCCCAGAACAATTGTTTAATCTAGATCACCAGGTTGGGTCCTTGTTTTTTCTCCCCAGTCCTGATCCGTTTCATCACCTGACTCCTATTTCTTACTGGTTCCTTTGTCAGAACTTTACGCACCCGCACCTGAGGTCTTTAAACTCATCTCCCGGTCTCCCCAAGCCACTTCCAATACCCCATCCACTGACCTCCAACACAACTTCAGGTCCCTCCATAGTGATGTCCTTTCCCAGGCTCTCATCTCCTACAGGATGGATCTTCCTCCAGGTTTACCAGTGGAGGGTTATCTACGTACGTTTTACTCAATTCTGGACTGCCAAGGCCTGGGCAATGGGGCGCGAGGGTGCTGGACCAGCTGCAACATCTTACTCAAGGCCCACCCTTTTTTGAAGCCTTAGCCCCGTCCAGTCCCTTTTTTGTGTATCTTAGGGCTGAGTTAGGAGGCGACAACCTCCGTTCCGCTCTCACGGACACATGTCACGGACACATGACCTTGGGAGTTGCAAGTAAGGAAGGCAGAGAAAAGCAATCAGGCACAGAGAGTCCTAATTAGGGGAGAAAAAAAATCAGGCTGGTGGCAGCAGCAGAAAGCAAAGAGATAAAGTAAATAAGCTACAAATCTGCCTTCCTTCATGGTCCAGGACATATAAACAAAAAGAGGAAGATAAGCTATACGCCTGCTTTCTTTACAGCCCAGGACATAGGGTCCTCCTGCTCATACAACATACGTAACTCACAAACTTCCTGCTTATCAAAAGCCTCAATTCATCAAACACCACAGCAGCCAGAAAAACGCAAATTAGCTCCCTGCTGCCTTGGCGTTATCGATCAGCCCAAGTTCCAGTCTATAAAATCCTCAGCAAGCCTGTTTTCCCGCATTCAGCTTCTTTTCTGCTGGCCTGCCTGTTGCGTCCTTGCAACGAATTTTCACACTTTATCTAATAAACCTGCCTTCCTTTACCTACAACTGTCTTGGTAAATTCTTTTACCCCCGGCGCACCACTGGCCCAGATAGTCATAGCTCACCCGCGACAAGGGAACAGACAGGGAGGCAAAGAGGAGGAGCAGGTAACCTGTCTTTGCTTCCACCTCGGCCGAACTTGTTCTGTAGCTTCTTAAAACACAACCCACACATCGCTTCTCTGCTCGAAATCCGGTAAAAGTCCTCAATATGGCCCACCAGGCTCCATGGGATCAGTTCCCTGCCTGCCTAACCAGGTCTATTATTATCTCAGCACTGTAACTGCGGTCCGCGGACCAGCAGCATGGACTACACTGGGGACCGAGTCAGAAATGCAGAGCATCAGGCCTTCCCCAATGACCTGCTGAATCAGAATCTTTTTTTTTTTTTTTTTTGAGACGGAGTCTCGCTCTGTCACCCAGGCTGGAGTGCAGTGGCCGGATCTCAGCTCACTGCAAGCTCCGCCTCCCGGGTTCACGCCATTCTCCTGCCTCAGCCTCCCCAGTAGCTGGGACTACAGGCGCCCACCACCTCGCCCGGCTAGTTTTTTTTTTTTTTTTTTTTTTGTATTTTTTAGTAGAGACGGGGTTTCACCATGTTAGCCAGGATGGTCTCGATCTCCTGACCTTGTGATCCGCCCGTCTCGGCCTCCCAAAGTGCTGGGATTACAGGCTTGAGCTACTGCGCCCGGCCTAAATCAGAATCTTTTAAAAAGATCTGTAGTTTCTTGTTAAAGTTTGAAAAGAACGACTTACTAGCTTCCACTTTATCGAGTATTTCATATTCCTCACCTGTGTATTGATCAGCGTGCGATGTGGAGACCCGATGGGTTCGAGGGGCTGGGGCTGAAACTGGGAGAAGACACAGGTGAAACATCCCCGAGATGATGCAGCCGAAGGCGAGGCTACTTTAGTAGCACTTGTATGGCCTGATGGCCTGGCCCACAGCTCCTGGCGTGCGGGAACAACCAGAGAACTGGAGTGGCTGTGGGCGCCGCGATGAATGCGCTGCGGTCCTAGCGCAGGCACACTGCGACCAAGCCGCCCAACCCAGATTCGACAAAACGTGCTCACAGGCAAGCAGGCCTGCTTCGGGCCTGCAAGAGGCGAAACATGATGGAGGAAAGGGTTTCCGCTTCCGCCAAGAGTCGGTTGTGACTCTCACAGGAAAGAGACGGGCCTGCCTGCAGTTCGGGAGGATATCCGGTACCTGGCACACTGGCCCGTAGGCAAGTCACAGCAAATACAAAAATCTGATGTTTCAAATGCCCCTTATATACCCAACAATTTTAAAACCATATAAAAGTGAATCTACTTGTCTATTAAAAATACACTTCAATCAACTCCAAGATCCAAGAGACTACAAAATGAAAAAAAATTTTAATTAAACACTTTAGGCGAGAAACTATTCAAGTTATGAACCTTTGTGTAAAAAAATTTAACAATTATCTCACCTCAATGTTTTTTATCTGAAATTAAAAAGTAGCCCACATCCTCCTTAAGCATTAGGCACTGATAATAAAAGGCTGGGCGAGTTGGCAAGTACCTGTGGTCCCAGCTACCCCAGAGGGAGGCTGAGGCGGGAAGGATCTTTTGAGTCCAGGAGTTTTAGAACAGCCTGAGTGATCTAGCTAAACCATGACTAAAAAAATTAAAAATAGCCTGGGCGCTGTGGCTCACGCCTGTAATCCCAACACTTTGAGAGGCCGAGGTGGGCAGATCACCTGAGGTCACGAGTTCAAAACCAGCCTGGTCAACATGGTGAAACCTTGTCTCTACTAAAAGTACAAAAATTAGCTGGGCGTGGTGGCAGACGCCTGTAGTCCCAGCTACTGGGAGGCTGAGGCAGGAGAATGGTGTGAACCCAGGAGGCAGCAGAGCTTGCAGTGAACCGAGATGGCACCACTGCACTCCAGCCTGGGTGACATAGCAAGACTCCATCTCAAAAATTAAATTAAATTAAATTAAATTAAATTTAAAAATAAGCCAGGAGCAATGGCCTATAATCCCAGCACTTTGGGAGGCTGAGATTGGAGGATTGCTTGAGCTCAGGAGTTTGAGGCAGTCTGGACTGGACAACATAGTGAGACCCTGTCTCTACAAAAAAAAAAATTAAAATTAAAAAATGAGTCATGTGTGGTGGCCCATGTGTATAGTAGTCCTTGCTACTTGGGAGGCTGAGGCAAGAGGCTTTCTGGAGTCTAAGTCTAGGCTGCAATGAGCTGAGATCACACCACTGCACTCCAGCATGGGCGACAGAGTGAAACCCTCTGTCAGAAAAAAAAAAAAAAAGTATAAATTTTATAACATTTCTTCAATGTTGTGAATTTTTCTGGAACATTATACAAGAGTTAATTTGAATCAGATTCCTGAATTACTTACATTTAAACAATTTCTCTACAGTGAGGGTTGGGATGAGGAGCCTTCAATCCATCAAAGTCGTATATAAACCTATAGAGGTGACATGCCGGTCATTCCATCAGGAAATACTCATACCTTTCCATAGATACGGCATATGGTGTTACTCCTATTCTCAGAAATTAATATACATTTTCAAGAAATGTGATTTTAATTCAATCGTATGTTTGCTCCATAAACAGCAAATTGCCTCCTTCCCCAGTTTAAAAAGTTTTCCAGTTGTTTTCTCTTTACTTTCCCAAACAACGGTTTAATCTTCAATCACAGTGTTTCCTTCTTCCATCCTATTCCTATTGCTCATTGTTTTTTGACATTAACTTATATAGACTAGTGTAATGATAAGTGTTTGGGTGAAACAGACATATCTGCTTTTAGTTAGGTGCTATTCCTCTACTCTGAAACATACATAATAGATACATAATTAACTAGGCACTGTGGTGCACGCATGTAGTACCAGCTACTCAGGAGGCTAAGGCTGGAGGATCACTTGAGCCTGGGCACTGGGAGGTTGAAGCTGCAGTGAGCTGTGATTGTGCCACTGCACTCCAGCCTGGCAGACAGATAGGGCTCTGTCTCAAAAAAAAAAAAGACATAAGGTATTACAATCTTTATTACCTATATCTATGCCCACAAAATATAACATCAAGACACAAGACAAAAACATAAAACTATAAGACAAAACATACAAATCCAAAATTACAGTTGGAAGCCAACAGTTCACCTCTATCAATAAATAATAGGTCAATACAGCAAAAAACATCACTAATGATATAGCTAAACTCAACAGCATCAATAATGTATTAGTCCATTCTCATGTAGCTAATAAAGACATGATTCAGGAAACTTACAATCATGGTGGAAGGGGAAGCAAACACGTCCTTCTTCACATGGTGGCAGGAAGGAGAAGAACGAGTGCCCAGCAAAGAAGGAAGCCCCTTATAAAACCATCAGATCTCGTGAGAATTAACTCACTATCACCAGAACAGGATGCAGAAAACCACCCCCGTGATTTAATTATCTCCACCAGGTCCCTTCCACAACAGGTGGGGATTATGGGAACTACAGTTCAAAATGAGATTTGGGTGGGGACACAGCCAAACTATATCAATTAATCAACTGCATTTAATTGATATGTGTTTCTAGAATCCTTCATTCAACACCAGCAGAGTACACACTCCTCTCAAGCTCACATGAAATATTCACCAAAGTAGACTACACTGGAAGCATAAAATATGCCTTAACAAATTGAATAGAAATGCTATAAAGTATGCAATCAAATCATATTAGATTTAAACTAGAAATTGACAACCAAAAGATAGTTGAAAAGCTTCCAGAAGTAGAGAATTAATCTGAAGCTGAAATAGGTGAACCAGTCTTTGTAAGATGACCAGCCCAAAGAGAGACAGTAAGGACCTAGACCACAGACAAGTCTGACTCCAGTGTCACATCGTATCATCCTGTCCCCAGCGATATCCCATCTCCATCCTGCTCACTGAAGTGCTCAGTGACCACCCTCCCAGGAGAAGACACATTGTGTGTGTCCCCTGTGTTCCTAAAGTGCATTTTGCTTTTCATGTTCTTGCACCATCTTAGCGGGGAGGGTTTTCCTGTTCTTAGGAATAGTTTTCTCCCTTCACTATTCTGAGAGCATCCAGAAAACAGGAATCATTTCTGTCCTGTCCCCTCAATACCACCATCCAATTGGCTGATGAGCCAAGTGCCCCCAAGGAATAGTATCTAGGGTTGGGGAAGAAAAGCTGAGTGTCCTAGGGGATTAGAGTTTTTTTTGTTTGTTTGTTTCTTTGTTTTGAGACTGGGTCTCACTCCAGTTGCCCAGGCCGGAGTGCAGTGGTGTGATCGCGGCTGACTGCAGCTTTGACCTCCCTGGCTCAGGTGATCTTCCCACCTCAGCCTCCCCAGGAGGTGGGACTAGAGGCACGCACCACCATGCATGTCCGGCTAGGTTTTTTTTGTATTTTTAATAGAGACGGGGTTTCGCCATGTTGCCTAGGCTGGTCTCGAACTCCTGGACTCAAGAGGTCCACCCGCCTCGGCTTCCAAAAGTGGTGGGATTACAGGTGTGAGAGATTGTTCCTGGCCCAGGATTAGCTTTTTAGGGAGGGGAATACCAGGGGACTCCTCCCACCCCAGGGCACCCAGCTCCTCTCCTGGGAAGCCCCAACTCCAAGCCTCAGGTTGTCCTCTGGGAGGAGTGACCCACCCTCCAAGAAACGTGGCAGCTGTGGGCATCTTCGGTCAGCCCCAGGCAGTTCCGAAACCCAGGACCAGGATAAGACGGAGGGTGAGTTGAGGACACATGCCCTGTAAAGTTTCCGAAGATAAACCTCAACCCAAAGACATTCTCAGAAGGCTTCCGTGCCTCGGGTAGATAAAAGGAGGAGAGGCATAAAGATCGTTTACAGCAGAGTGTCAGGTGGTTTTTCTCGACTTCCTCAATTGTGAAATGTTCACAAACACAAAACAAATCTTTACAAAAAGAGCCACATTTTGCCCTCTTAAAAAAATAAAATAAAATCCCATTAAACTATTGCGTGTGGCCAGGCGCCATGACTCACACCTGTAATCCCAGCACTTTGGGAGGCCTAGACGGGTGGATCACCTGAGGTCAGGAGTTCGAGCCCAGCCTGCCAACATGGTGAAACCCCGTTTCTACTAAAACAGAAAAATTAGCCGGGCATGGTGGCCCGCGCCTGTAGTCCCGGCTACTCGGAAGGCTGAGGCAGGAGAATTGCTTGAGTCCGCGAGGCAGAGACTGCAGTGAGCCAACATTATGCCACTGCACTCCAGCCTGGGCAACAGAGTGGGACTCCGTCTCCACCAAAAAAAAAAAAAAATACACACACACACACACACACACACAGATATATATATAACGTGTGAGGCCGGTTGCAGTGGCTCATGCCTGTAATCCCAGAACTTTGGGAGGCTGAGGAGGGTGGATCACCTGAGGTTAGGAGTTTGAGACCAGCCTAGCCAACACGGTGAAACCCCTTCTCTACTAAAAATACATAAACTAGCCGCCCGTGGTGGCGGGCGCCTGTAATCGCAGCTACTCGGGAGGCTGAGACTGGAGAATCGCTTGAACCCGGGAGGCGGGGGTTTCAGTGAGCCGAGATCGTGCCTGTGCCACTGCACTCCAGCCTTGGCGACGGAGCGGGACTCCGTCTCGAAAAAAAAAAAATATACATATATATATATACACACACACACATACACACATATATATACACACACAGAGTATATATATATACGGCTGTGTTTGAAACAAAGCCTGGGGGACGAAGAGTTGACATTGTTGTGGTGAACTGAAGAGAGGCGGCCAGCTCTAAAACGCGGAGCGGGACCTGGAAATCCAGGGATTTGCTGGCAGCCCTAGGAGACGCTAGGCCAGGGAATCACAGTTGCAGATTTGAGACCCTGCTTCTTATATATCTGGATATCTCAGTAAAAACCCGAGCCGCTTGGAGACAAAGGAGGAACTGGGGACCCCACAGACCGCTGCTCCTTCCACACGAACCCCACACTACCCGAGGCGGATTCCCCCCATGACCTTCCCGTGTCCCCGCACAATCTGGGAAAACGCGGGGCTGCGGACGCGGAGCTGCCCAGAAGAGGGCTCCGGCGCCCGGGCCGCAGTTGCCGCGCAGGGACCGGACAGGACGCCCAGGGTCCCGGCTGCAGGCCCAGCCCCACACTGAGGCCGAGGGGACCGAGGACCGAGCTGCGCCAGGACACTCGGGTCCTCAGACCCCAGAGACAACCCACAGCCGGTTCCGGCCGGTTACAACCAGCCGTACCCCGTCTCGGGAACCCCAGCCTTGGACACTCACCATTTCCCGGCTTCCGCGGTGTCCCAGTTCCTAACTCCACCTCGCGCTGCCAGTACAGGTCCCAGCGCGACCGAGCCGGGAGCCTAGCGCAGGGAGCAGAGAAGACGCCGCGGGATTTTTTAAGCTTGCATCCTTCCGCAGACGCGGCGCCTGATTGACAGTTCTCACGGCCCCGCCCGGCGGCTCTGATTGGATAGTGCTCCAGGTCCCGCCCCCCTGGATAACGAGTGACAACGAAGTGATCTCCCAGTGCTGAGTGGAGCCAGGTGAACAGGTTCCAGACACAACCCCTGGCACCGGGCGGGGGGGTGGGGGGAGTGTTGCTCCCTGGACAGTAACCTGACCCTCCCAGGGAATATTTGCATTTAAGAAGAATTCCCTGCCAGTAGTCTGCGAGCCCTTCCTGCTTCTTCCTCCTGGACCGGGGCAGCCGGGGGGCGGTGGGGGGGGGGGGGGTGACAACTGTGTGCAGGGAATTCCAGACTCACTGTCCAGTGAAGCCATCCCTTGGCCTCTGAGCAGGAGGGGAGCCGAGGCCACACAGGCCACACTGCAGTAGGAGAGGGGATCTGATGTCCTCCAGGGATGAGGAATTTGGGATGAGGCTGCTGGCTGGCTGCATGGCCAAGCCTTTTTCCCACCTGATTTCTCAGTCTTTTCTTTTCTCTTTCTTTTTTTTTTTTTTTGACGTAGTCTCGCTCTGCCGCCAGGCTGGAGTGCAGTGGCGCGATCTCGGCTCACTGCAACCTCCACCTCCTGATTTCAATCGATTCTCGTGCTTCAGCCTCCTAAATAGCTGGGATTACAGGAACGCACCACCACACCCAGCTAATTTTTGTATTTTTAATAGAGACGGGGTTTCACTATGTTGGCCAGGATGGTCTCAATCTCCTGACCTCGTGATCCGCCCCCCTCGGCCTCCCAAAGTGCTGGGATTATAGGCGTGAGCCACCGCGCCCAGGAGTCTACTCGTTTTCACCAAGAAAATAAAAACACAGCAACAATGGAATAAAATTGTTAAATGTGTGGAAAAACTGGAATTATATGGCAGCAATATTCTATAAAGGAATCAAAATAGAAGAAAAGCAAAAACATGAACTAGCTCAGAGAAGCAGTGTTTCTGCCACAGTTCAGCAGGAAACCCCCTATTCAGGAGGCTAAACAGATTCTTGAGAGCCAGATTCTGACTGCTGAAATAGAGCCCCAGAGCCGATCACAACCTGGTGATGAGGCCGGAACACTGGAGGATTTAACTCTAGGCTCCCAACATGCCTTCCTGTTCCTTCTGCATAGTGTGGCAACACTGTCTCCTTCCAAACCTTCATTTTCTTTTTCTTTCTTTCTTTCTTTCTTTCTTTCTTTCTTTCTTTCTTTCT
>NC_045454.1:41253021-41269490 GCF_002776525.5 Piliocolobus tephrosceles
ACGGAGTCTCGCTCTGTCGCCCAGGCTGGAGTGCAATAGCACGATCTCCGCTCACTGCAACCTCCGCCTCCCGGGTTCAAGGGATTCTCCCGCCTCAGTCTCCCGAGTAGCTGGGACTATAGGCAGCCGCCATCATGCCTGGTTAACATTTGTATTTTTGTAGAGATGAGGCCTCCACGCCCAGCCCCAGACCTTCATTTTCACCAGCAGGAAACTCACCTGGAGTCAGTTTAAGGTACTGACTGACATAAATTGTCAAATTCACAAACCTTTTCTCCATAAGGTAATCCAATGGGTCTCTGACCTTGACAGATTTTCTACATATATCAAATCACGCCCCACTCCAACTATTCTATGTGTAAACCAAAAATAAAATTTAAAGGCCACCCCTCTCTCCTAAACTAAAGGATTCCCCTCTAAGCTAAGGGCATCCCAAAGTAAACCTGAAAATCTAGAAATCTAGTTCAGGCCATGATGGAAAGCAGGGGTCAGACCTGTAGTCTTACCCTTGCTTACACCTTAGCACCTATAGTTCCATTTATCTGGGAAGCTGAGGTGGGAGGATCACTTGAGCCAGGCAAGTCAAAGCTGCAGTGAGCTGTGATTGTGCCACTGCACTCCAGCCTGGGAGACAGAGTGAGACTGTCTCAAAACAAAAAAAAAAAAAAAAAAAAAAAAAAAAGATTGTAATAAGTGTGGATGAGAACATGGAGAAATGGGAATCCTTGTGCATCGCTGTAGAGAATGTAAAACATTGCAGCCACTGTGTAAAACAGTATGGCTGTACCTAAAAAAAAGGTGAACTTAGAATTCCCCTGTGACCCAGCTATTCAACTCGTAGCTATATGTCCTAAAAGATGAAAAGCACAACACACAGAGACACATGTATAACTGTGTCTCTGAAAACTCAATTTCACAGGAGCCTTAGTCATAGAGCCAAAATATTATTGTGGAAAAAACTCACATGTTTATCAACATACAAATGGATGAGGCCTGGTGTGGTGGCTCAGGCCTGTAATCCCAGCACTTTGGGAGGCCAAGGTGGGCGGATCACGAGGTCAGGAGATTGAGACCATCCTGGCTAACATGGTGAAACCCCGTTTCTACTAAAAATACAAAAAATTAGCCGGGCGTGGTGGTGGGCACCTGTAGTCCCAGCTACTAGGGAGGTTGAGTCAGGAGAATGTTGTGAACTGGGGAGGCAGAGCTTGCAGTGAGCCGAGATCACACCACTGCACTCCAGCCTGGGCAACAGAGCAAAACTCCGTCTCAAAAAAAAATGGAGGAGCAAAGTGTGGTTTATCCCTACAATAGAATATTTTCAGGCACAAGAAAGCAATGAATTACTGACACATGTCAACACATGCATGCAACTTGAAAACATTATGCTAAGTTAAATAAGCCAGAGACACAAGGATAAATATTGTATGCTTTCACTTATATGAGGTGTCTAGAACAGTCAAATTCATAAAGGGATAAAGTAGAATAGAGATTATCAGGGCCTGTGAATAGAGGAGAACGTGGAGTTACATGTATGAGTATGAAAATTTCAGTTAAAAACACAGGTAGGGCCAGGTGCGGTGACACACACCTGTAATCCCACCACTTTGGGTGGTTGAGGTGGGTGGATACTTGAAGTCAGCAGTTAGAGACCAGTCTGGCCAACATGGTGAAACCCCATCTCTACTAAAAATACAAAACAAAAATTAGCCAGGCATGGTGGTGACTATTTGCTATTCCAGCTACTTGGGAGGCTGAGGCAGGAGAATCGCTTGAACCCGGGAGACAGAGGTTGCAGTGAGCCAAGATCACTCCTCTGCACTCCAGCCTAGGTGACAGTGCAAGACTCCATTCCCCTCCCCCCAAAATAATTAAGTTAAATAATAGCCAGGCATAGTGGCACGTGCCTGTGGTCCCAGCTACTAGGGTGATTGAGGCAGGAGAATCACTCGAGCCCAGAATTACTTGGGGTTGCAGTGAGGAGTGATTGAGCCACTGCACTCCAGCCTCGGTGACAGAGTGAGACCCTGTCCCAAAAATAAAGATACAAAAAATTAAAAATAAATAAAAGGCAGTTTTATTTTCTTTCTTTCTTCCTTTTTTTTTTTTTTTTTTTTTTTTTAGAAATAGAGTCTCACTCCTGTTCCCCATGCTATTGTGCAGTGGCACGATATCAGCTCACTGCAACCTCTGCCTCCCAGGTTCAAGCGATTCTCCTGCCTCAGCCTCCCAAGTAGCTAGAATAGCAAACAGTCACCACCATGCCTGGCTAATTTTTGTTTTGTATTTTTAGTAGAGATGGGGTTTCACCATGTTGGCCAGACTGGTCTCTAACTGCTGACTTCAAGTATCCACCCACCTCAACCACCCAAAGTGGTGGGATTACAGGTGTGTGTCACCGCATCTGGCCCCACCCATGTTTTTAACTGAAATTTTCATACTCATACACGTAACTCCACGTTCTCCTCTATTCACAGGCCCTGATAATCTCTATTCTACTTTATCCCTTTATGAATTTGACTGTTATAGACACCTCATATAAGTGAAAGCATACAATATTTATTCTTGTGTCTCTGGCTTATTTAACTTAGCATAATGTTTTGGTTCTGGCAATTGGAATGGACAATTCGACTCTGGTTAAGGCTGATCTAAACGCTCCCTCCATGGTCACTGGCTGAGTTCTGCTCCATATTGCTTTCTGCTAATGACAGGGCAGCATTGAGTTCCAATGCAAAGTCCCACAATCACCGTGCTCTCCCTCTCCCAAGCTTACAGATTCTCTCTCTGTGCCATGTGGCCTCTGTGAGAGGATGGGAAAGTGGTGGCATAGGCAATTCAGCGCTGCTTTCCCACCCTCTTTCATGCCTCTTTACTTAATATAAGACCAGGTACTGTGATTGTACAGCTGATGTTTGGTTCTTTTTTTTTTTTTTTTTTTTTTTTTTTTGAGACAGTCTCATTCTGTAGCCCAGGCTGGAGGGCAGTGGCACAATCTCGGCTCACTGCAACCTCCACCTCCTGGGTTCAAGCAATTCTCCTGCCTCAGCCTCTGGAGTAGCTGGGATTACAGGTGCACGCCACCATGTCCGGCTAATTTTTGTATTTTTTAGTAGAGATGGGGTTTCACCATATTGGCCAGGCTGGTCTTGAACTCCTGACCTCATGATCTGCCTGCCTCAGCCTCCCAAAGTGCTGGGATTACAGGTTTGAGCCACCGCGCCCGGCCTAAGTTACTTTTTTGGGTGGATAGGTGTTTAATTTGGTGTTCTTGTTGGGGGGGCCAATCACTGGAGGGTTCTATTTGGCCATCTTGCTCCACCTCCTTCTGTATCACTTTTGACCATGGTTTTATCTACATGGTAGGTAAAAGATGCAAAAGGCTTTTTTTTTTTTTGAGACGGAGTCTCGCTCTGCCGCCCAGGCTGGAGTGCAGTGGCGGCAACCTCAGCTCACTGCAAGCTCCGCCTCCCGGGTTCACGCCATTCTCCTGCCTCAGCCTCCAGAGTTGCTGGGACTACAGGCGCCCACCACCTCGCCCGGCTAGTTTTTTGTATTTTTTAGTAGAGACGGGGTTTCATCGTGTTAGCCAGGATGGTCTCGATCTCCTGACCTCGTGATCCGCCCGTCTCGGCCTCCCAAAGTGCTGGGGATTACAGGCTTGAGCCACCGCGCCCGGCCCCAAAAGGCTTATAGAAACTCAGGGAGACAGACAGTAAGTGAAAGGAAAGAATAAAATAACTTCTGCTTACATGTGAAATTAAGTTCTTTTCAATAAAATTTCATGCTATAGTAAATGAACTGGATGGAATTTTTTGGAACAGGAATTAATTCACAAATTTTTCCTTGTAAATAAAAATGTTTTCAACCTAAGGTCATTTATCCTAAAAATTGCCCTTTTTGAGCTTGCTTTATTAAAAACTGCAAATATAAAACATGTATATCTAAAGGTCAGGTGTGGTGACTCATGCCTATAATCCCAGCACTATGGGAGGCCGAAATGGGAGGATCGCTTAATGCCAGAAGTTCAAGACCAGCCTGGTCAACATAGCAAGACTCCATCTCTATTTTTTTAAATGTATATCTAAAAAGGCAATTTTCACATCACAAGAACGGAAGCATTTCTGAGGCTGGGCACAGTGGCTCATATCTGTAATTCCAGCACTTTGGGAGGCCAAAGCAGGCAGATCACTTGAGGTCTAGAATTTGAGACCAGCCTGGCCAACATGGTGAAACCTCATCTCTACCAAAAATTCAAAAATTAGCCAGGCGTGGTGGCACACACCTGTATTTCCAGCTACTCAGGCGGCTGAGGCAGGAGAATCGATTGAACCTGGTAGGCGGAGGTTGCAGTGAGCCGAGATCACGCCACTGCACTCCAACCTGGGTGACAGAGAGAGACTCTGTTTAAAAAAAAAAAAAAAGGCTGGGCGAGGTGGCTCACGCCTGTAATCCCAGCACTTTGGGAGGCCAAGGCGGGCAGATCACGAGGTCAGGAGATTGAGACCATCCTGGCTAACACAGTGAAACCCCATCTCTAATAAAAATACAAAAAAAATTAGCGAGGCTTGGTGGCAGGCGCCTGTAGTCTGAGCTACTCGGGACGCTGAGGCAGGAGAATGGCGTGAACCCGGGAGGCGGAGCTTGCAGTGAGTGGAGATCATGCCACTGCACTCCAACGAGGGTGACAGAGCCACACCCCATCTAAAAGAGGCTGGGCGCCGTGGCCCATGCCTGTAATGCCAGTACTTTGGGAAGCTGAGGCGAGTGGATCAGGAGGTCAAGAGATGGAGATTATCCTGGCCAAAGCGGTGAAACTAAAAATACAAAATTAGCTGGGCATAGTGGCGCCTGCCTGTAATCCCAGCTACTTGAGAGGCTGAGGCAGGAGAATCGTTTGAACCCAGGAAGCAGAGGTTGCAGTGAGCTGAGATCACACCACTGCACTCCAGCCTGGGCAACAAGAGTGAAACTCCGTCTCAAAAAAAAAAAAAAAAATTGAAGCATTTCTCATAACCAGAATACCACAGTCATACATAATAATTTCCTAATATGAGCTGACAGCATAACACTGGAATCTCATAAATTATATAAACAATTTTAAAAATATTTTGTAGACACACAGTCTGACTATATTGCTCAGGCTGGTCTTGAAGTCTTGGCCTCAAGGGATTCTGCTGCGTTGGCCTTCCACTGCATATGGAAACGCAAAGTGGAAATGTATGCCATTTATCCATTTAACATAGAAGACAACATAACTTTAAAAATATGTGACATTCCCTATCCGCAGCTCTGTCTGCACCCAGAATAAAGAATGAGTCCTACATTGCCAAAATAACTTTTAACTCTAAATTGTTGAAACTTACAAACTGCAGCATTGGTTTTTTTTTTTTTGTTTGTTTTTGTTTCTTGAGACAATTTCACTCTTGTTGCCGAGGCTGGAGTGCAATGGCGTGATCACAGCTCAATGCAACCTCCACCTCCTGGGTTCAAGCGATTCTCCTGCCTCAGCCTCCTGAGTAGTGGGGATTACAGGTATGCGCCACCAGCCTGGCTAATTATGTATTTTTAGTAGAGGCAGGGTTTCTCCATGATGGTCAGTGCAGGGAGCCAAAGGCCAGTGGGACATGACCAACTCGACATTCCACTGGAGGCCATATGATCGAACAGCAAACTGTTTATCATGAATGCAGGATGTGGGCAAACTCACACTGCCCTGCCACCAAAAGATTTGCTGAGGGACATCACTCCCTGCCTCCGGGCTCCTTGAAGTTATCTGCTTGAGAGATCTAGCACCTGTTGTCCAAACGATGTAGTCTTGCAAGCCTGCTATGAACTAAATTGCCAACTGACAATTACCCGACAATCACCCCCGCTTTTCTCGCTATCTCTTTTGCCTAATACATATGGAGGGCTGTGTAAAGCTCGGGGCCCTTGTCCACTAGAGGCAAGGTGCCCCTCCCCCCACCCCAACCCCTTCTTGCAAATATACTCTTTTTTCTCTTGTCTTTTATTCCTGCATTCGCCCCGTTTGTTCAGTCCCCCTAGGTCCATGCGGGTTACATAGTGGCACCCCGAACAGCGACAGGATTGGGAGATATATAAGTGGCACTCGAACAGGCGACAGTCGGGACACGGGATTATGAGGACCTGAACAAAGAAGGTCTGCTGGAGCAGAGGAACTGAAATTGACAAGACACACGGGGACCCCGGGAGGAGTCTGCCGGTCAGTGCCCTGAAGAGGTACTGGGAGCAGTGCTTTAAAGAAGTACTGGGAACGGGAAGTTTTCTGAATCAGGGTAACAAGGGGAAGAATTTCTCTACTGAAGAAAAACATTATGTGCACTTGTTTAAAGTTTTGTTGAGACCGTCTGGAGCTCAGGTGAATTCTCAGGCACTAACTAACCTCCTGCAGAAACCACAAATGGTTATTACAGGCAGGCACTCTTGATGTGGAAAATTAGGACACAGCAGGAGAAGGGTTGAAACAGGCTCATCAAAAAGGTTTTAAAGTTGATTCTTCAGTTTTCTCCACTTGGAGTTTAGTTCATACTGTACTTCTGCCATTATCTCCTTATTATTCTGCGGGACAGCAGGCTGGGTCTAAATATCTCAAAGAATCTGTTGTCCCACCCACAGCTCCAATGGAAAATAAAAACCAGGTGAGGGAGGATAAAAATTGGCCTATATCGCCTCCTCCAATTGCAGAAACATCTGTACCGCCTCCTTTGGTGGCAGAAATAGAGACCCCAATACAAAGAATTTTACTCTGTGCTGCCATAGCTTGCAGTGAGTGGAGATCGCGCCAAGGACGCCCTTAGGACCTTGTGCTTTTCCTATTTCCGTAAGGACCGATTCAAATAATCCACAGCAGTTTATTCATGAACACACCCCACTAGAATTTAAGTTGTGGAATGAATTAAAAACTAGTGTGGTCAGTAACGGAGTACAAAGCCCATGGTTCCCGGAAGAAGGAACGCTAGACTTAGAACTCTGGGAACAAGTGGGGAGAAATCTTAAACAACATCACGTGCAAAGTCATCAGGTCCCAGTAAAATCCTTAATGTTATGGGCTTTAATTAGGGCAGCCCTGGCTCAAGTCACACACAGAAGAGACCAAAAAAAGGAAGGGGGAGAAAATGTCACCTGCCTTATCACCTTCTCTTCCCTCAGCCCCAATATCACTGGGCCAAAATAACAAAGAGGAAACAGAGGTCTTACATAAGCCTCCTCTTCCAATAGATAGGAAAAAAGGACAGAGAATACGCTACAGCTATCAGTCCCTGTCTTAAGCAGGCAGCATCAGGAGAGCTCTTAACCCGCTCAGTAATGCAAAATCGGAAAGGCAAGCAGATTATAAAAAGATAAGAAAAAACGCATTAGAAGCCGAAACAGCGCAACCAAGCAGGCGGTGGGCGGAAGAAAAGGCTCAGCGGCAGAAAAGCTCCCGGCGACCAAGCCGACAAGGTCCACCCAGGCAGGCAGCATCGCCCCCGGCAAAGGAGGGAGGGAGCCGCGCAGACAGGTGCAAAGCCTACCCAAGTACAATGCGGCTGCCGCCAAGGACCTGCACCGCCGCCCTCTGGCTCTGTGGACAGCCTGTAGCAAAATTTCATGTGTTACGTATGTCGTAGACTATGATCCTCTGCTAAGATTTAAGTAAGAATTTGAAAAACCTCTTTTCTAATAATGGCCACTGTTGCCTCTCTCCGACCCCTGAGGGTAGTTTTCCAAATTCAATTTAAGTAAAACAGTAACCTCTGAAGGGAAAGAGACTTGAGGGCCCAGGAGTTAGTTAATGAGTAATTAAAAGCTAGTCATGTAAAACCACACATTACCCTTTAAAGGAGAACTTTAAACCTAATTAAATGATATTTGTTAAGTTAGAAGGTAAAATGTTGTGTCCTTCTCAGAAAGTGAAGAAAAGTTGTAAGTGTAGTGAAAACATGCATGAATGACTGTCTTAACCCACTGATTACAGATCATCTGTGATGTGTACTTGCTGAAAGAGTCCTAAAGTTGAGTTCCCCAGCCAGTGAGTCACCGTTTTCAAGACTGCCAGATTAAAGTCCATAAACTTGGTCAGCCCGAAAACTCAATTACAAGATTTAAGCTATTCCACCTGTGGTTTTAAGCACATGGTTAAAGTACATCATTTAAGTCCCTGCTTCTAGAGATGCATTCAGATTTTCTTTTTAAACATTATTTGTTTCAGCTAGTAATCTTAATCATTAATGCAGTCAAATGCTAAGTTATGACCCTGATATCATCAGGATTCCTTTAAGTAAAAGGCAATTCGAAGCGGTATTGCACTCCCCCATACCTAATGCTTTAACACTGTTTACTGATGGGTCTAGTAAACATGGAAAAGTGGCAGGCTAGTAGAGACCACATAATTCAATCACTCAATGTGAGTTTACTAGCACTCAAAGAGCTAAGGTTACTCTGTTTGTTCATTTATTTATTTATTTAAGACAGAGTCTTGCTCTGTCGCCCAGGCTGGAGTGCAGTGGTGCGATCTGGGATCACTGCAAGCTCCACCTCCTGGGTTTACACCATTCTCCTGCCTCAGCCTCCCGAGTAGCTGGGACTACAGGTACCCGCCACCATGCTTGGCTAATTTTTTGTAGTTTTAGTAGAGACAGGGGTTTCACCATGTTAGCCAGGATGGTCTCGATCTCCTGACCTCGTGATCCGCCCTCCTCGGCCTCCCAAAGTGCTGGGATTACAGGCATGAGCCACCATGCCCAGTCTATCAGGTTACTCTGTTTATTTATTAAAGAACTTTTACAACCTTCAGCTCGCTTTGGACTTTGCAGCCTTCTGTTGCAAATATAGCCATCAATTTATGGGGTTGAGACTTACAGCATGGGATAGGAGATTTACAAATGAAAACTTTGATAACCCAGGATTTAAAATGTTGAAGAACATGGGATATCAGAGTGAAAAAGGTTTAGGGAAATTTCTACAATGAAATCCTAACCCAATATCAGTAACTGGAAAAACAGATGAAAAGCGTTAGGACTTCTAGGCCAGGCGCGGTGGCTCAAGCCTGTAATCCCAGCACTTCGGGAGGCCATAGACCGGCAGATCACGAGGTCAGGAGATCGAGACCATCCTGGCTAACACGGTGAAACCCCGTCTCTACTAAAAACTACAAAAAAAAAAAAAAACTAGCCGGGTGAGGTGGCGGCGCGTGTAGTCCCAGCTACCCGGGAGGCTGAGGCAGGAGAATGGCGTGAACCTGGGAGGCGGAGCTTGCAGTGACCTGAGATCCGGCCACAGCACTCCAGCCTGGGTGACAGAGCGGAGACTCCGTCTCAAAAAAAAAAAAAGAAAAGCGTTAGGACTCTGACAGGGGCCATTGATATTTGATATTTCTCCTTCGCCCACTGCCTTACCATTAGAATGGCTCAGTGACAAACCTGTGTGGGTGGATCAATGGCCCCTAACACAAGTATTTGTTATTCCAAAAAGGTCCTAAAACAATAATGACCTCTGGGGTTTCAGCTCAACACTCAGAGCTAATTGCAGTCATTCAGGTTTTAGAGCTCGCAGTTTCAGATCCTGTCAACATTGTCTGTGATTCAGCTTATGTTGTAAATGTAGCCAGTCGCATAGAAACTGCTACAGCTAAAAGTACACTAGACCCAGAACTGCTTAATTTATTTCACTTATTCTCATATGCTGCATGCTACATGCCAAACAGGTGACACAGCTGGTCATGTACGGTGACATTGTCTGTCATCATTTGCTCATATGGGAATACCTAAACAATTAAAAACAATGGACCTGCTTATACTAGTCATGCTTTTCAAAATTTCTTACAGCTTTGGGCTATAACCCATAAAACAGAAATTCCTTATAATCCTAGAGAACAAGGCATTATAGAGCAGGCACATCAAACATTACAACGCATGTTGAAAAAAACGAAAAGGGGGTATAGGAGGCCAACTACTATCTCAATCAAAACTACATTTAGTCTTATTTACTTTAAATTTTCTGACTCCTCGTAAAGAAGGTAAGACTCCAGCAGAAAGACATTGGCAAGTGTTAGAGGAAAAGAGGAAAGTTCTTCCAAAAGTGTTATGGAAATCCCCAGAAGACAGACAATGGAAAAGTCCGGTGGATTTACTGACATGGGGAAGAGGGTATGCTTGTGTTTCTACAGGAGATGGACAAACCGTGTGGGTGCCCTCAAGGTGTGTGTGACCATGGAACAGGAGACTGGAGGAACCCATGGTGGCCAATCATGGGCCTGGTCCCTTCAGTACGAGCCATGAGCCAGCTGGGTCTGAGTGCAAACACAGAGAGAAGGCCTAAGAGAATCATGACACAGTTCTAATGCTGTTTTCTGTAAAATCAGATGGACCGCCAATTGGATAATGAGAGCTGCCCAGCCTGACCTTACATTCTTTCAATTAATACATAAACAAAAAGGGGGATATGCAGGGAGCTGAAGGCCCGTGGGACATGACCAACTCAGCATTCTGCTGGAGTCTATACGATCAAATAGCAAACTGTGTATCATGAATGCAGGATGTCGGCAAGCTCACACTGCCCTGCCACCAAAAGGTTTGCTGAGGGACATCACTCCCTGGCACCCGCTCCTTGAAGTTATCTACTTGAGAAATCCAGCACCTATTGTCCAAAGGATGCAGTCTGCAAGCCTGCTGTGAACCCCAACTGACAATTACCTGCTTTTCTCACTATCTCTTTTGCCTAATAAATACGGAGGGCTGTGTAAAGCTTGGGGCCCTTGCCCACTAGAGGCAAGGTGCCCCCTGAACCCTTCTTCCAAATATACTCTTTTGCGTTTTGTCTTTTATTCCTGCGTTCACCCCCCTTTGTTCAGTCCAGTAGGTCCAAGGCAGGTCAGGCTGGTCTTGAACTCCTGACCTCAGGTGATCTGCCTGCCTCAGCCTCCCAAAGTGCCGGGATTAGAGGCATGAGCCAGCACTTTGGCCAGCGTTGCTTTTCTAATCAGATGAAGGACAGTGTATGCTGTCAACAGAGCATCAGGACTCAAACAGAAAGCTACATCACTGCCTTCCAAAAGTGGTAGCCTTCTGGTTTATGAGCACTCTTTGAGCCTGTACTACGATGTCCTCTCTGGGGTGGGTGTGAAACATCAAGATACTCCCACAGTCAAGGCCAATAATCAGGCTCAGCTGTGTCCTGTTCATCTCCCTCAACCTGTGCTTCCAACCTCAACCTGTGCTTCCAACCTGTCCTCTACCTTCGCTGGCCATCCCAACACAGCACCTGCATCCTGGGCAAAATTACATTGGAGTCACGTTGACAGTGGGGTTTCTACTCTGTGGCCCACACTATCACTGTGGGTGTTGCCTTCAAGGGAGAAGGAAAAGGTTGGATTCAGTAGCACCTAACTCTGTATTGCCCTCTCTAATCCAAATGAGTGTAGAATCTGACAGGCAGTGACTGCACCCTTCACTCATGTGAATACATTATCTGGAGCTGAATATGTCATCTCCACATACAGTCATGCTTTGGTCACTGATTGCTACTCCATCCTGTGATACCTGGGCTTTTGACTCTGAGAAGTTTCAACAAGGATTTTCTCAACAAGTGCTTGCTGGACACCTTCAATGCAGTGATTGGATTGTTCCATGGAAGAGTACAGACAAAAAGCTGACTTTTGCATGTTGCTTTTTAATCTATTGTGCCGGCATAAGAGGCCTATTGATAAATTAGAAGCAAAGGCGTATATGCCAGGAACAGTGGCTCACACCTGTAATCCATTCCAGCACTTTAGGAGGCTGAGGCGGGCAGATCACCTGAAGTCAGGAGTTTGAGATCAGCCTGGCTAACATGGTGAAACCCTGTCTGTACTAAAAATACGAAAAAAATTGGCCAGGTGTGGCAGTGGGCACCTGTAATCCCAGCTACTCGGGAGGCTGAGGCAGGAGAATCACTTGAACCCAGGAGGTGGAGGTTGCAGTCAGCTGAGATTGCATCACTTCACTCCAGCCTGGATGATAAGAGTGAAACTCCGTCTAAAAAACAAAAACAAAACAAAAAAAGCATATTATCTGAGGAAAAAAGGCTTGGTTGGAATATTGATGCTGACTTTGCTCCTTCCTAGGCTTGCGTTCAGATAATTTGCATAAATATATTATTCTCACTAGACTCATACAGGAGCTTTTTAAAAGTATTGTACAGCTTGCTAAGAAGTAAATTTACATATTTTAACTGAGATACATAATGGAAAACAGTGTCCAGTACATCACAGGAACTACGTCAGTGTTCACAGAATAAGTAAGGCAAAACAGGTCCACAAGTCCAGGAGCCAGCCTCCCCTCACTGCAAGGCCCAGTCTTGCACTGTTGGAGACAAACACGTCAGACACCGGCAATGTGAGACCATGCTCCTTGGTGGCTATGATGAACCAAGACAAAAAAAGGGCATTCTGTGACCATGTCTTTAAAACTGGTGAAAGAGAGCATGTTCCAAATCGTAAACATGACAAAAATTCCCCTCTTCTCACTAATATGACTGAGTGGTATTTCTCATGAATTACGTTTACCTCCACTCCATTCCTTTTCCTTCTGGATGAGAATAATTATGATGACCAAGTTTAGAATTAAGTTTACCTCATCACTGCATCAAATACAGAGAATCATCTTGCTTCCTTGAATAGAAATCAATCAACCTGGCCGGGCGCGGTGGCTCATGCCTGTAATCCCAGCACTTTGGGAGGCCGAGGCAGGCGGATCACGAGGTCAGGAGTTCGAGACCAGCCTGATCAACATGGTGAAACCCCGTCACTACTAAAAATACAAAAATTAGCTGGGCGTGGTGGTGTGCACCTGAAATCCCAGCTACTCAGGAAGCTGAGGCAGGAGAATTGCTTGAACCTGGGAGGTGGAGGTTGCAGTGAGTTGAGATCGTGCCACTGCACTCCAGCCTGGGCGACAGAGCAAGACTCCTTATCAAAAAAAAAAGAAAGAAAGAAAGAAAGAAATCAGTCAACCTAAAACAAGCACAAAACCTGTAAGAAATTCTTCTGAGCAGCCTCTTACTGATACATCACACAACCCTTTATGGTTTGTGGTCATAATTATTATTACAATTTATTACACCCTCTTTGACAACAGGTATGGTCTCTGTGGTCTTTAGCAAGAGAGCACACAAAACAGCATGACTTAACTTTTGGAATTATGAGTAGATGAGAAATTACTATGAAGATAAAAGTTGAAACTATATAAGCATGAAAAGTAAAATTTACATGAGGAGGAAAAAATTCCTTAAGTTGTATGCACATGGTTAACACTGACTTCACAGTGTCTTAACAAATAATTTGCCAACATTATAAACTTGACGTAATCCAAGACTGAAGACAGCTAATAAACTGTTTCTAGGAAACAGGTACAGAAGTCTTGTTTGAATAAAAAATACATATTAGTCACATATAATCAAACAACTGAAAATGAACTGAGGCATTACATTGAGCTATGAATAATAGGAAACACTTGAAATTTCCTGATAGAGGAAGGTGCTTATTCTCACATCAAAGTCCTGGGTGAGGCCAGTCACTGCACAGTACAGCAGAAGAACAAGCTCCCCTCTGGTTGGTTTTGACAGCAGCATGGTAGCTGTCAGGCTCAATCAAGAATACAGTCACTACTGGTAAGAACAAAGGTGCTTACCACACAAATTAGACCTTCTGCTAATTCAGTCTACAGACCAGGGGAGTCAGAGCATCAGAGAATATTCCCAACCAGGACAGTCTGAATTAGTTGCCTAGTTCACACATGATAATGTCTGAAGGAAAACCAAAGTGTGGATGGATATTCAACATGGGGCTTCTGGAGACCTGTGTGGAAACCTATCACCTCTGAGAAAATTAAAGTCAAGTCGTTTTGAGGATACTCTTGATTGGCAACCCAAAGAAGCAGGAAAATGGGACGGAAGCAGGTGTCCATACAGCCTGTATTCACATTGCTGTCTCCTTGTATGGTGCTTCCAAACCATGACTAAAGCCTTCTTAACTTCCTTCCAAACCTCATGTAAGATAGGTTACTGGTGAATTGTATCATGGAATCACAAATGGAATGGATTCTGGGAAATCTAGTTCCTAACCTACCAACACTGACATGACACAACCCAGAGATCCAACTCCAACTCTAGGTTTTACTGTCCTATCACAAGTCTCTCGTAATTTAAAGCCAATTCTCTTACAGGGTCTTTCTCCACTGTGAATCCTTTCATGTAGTTGAAAGAAACAGAAAGGACTGAAGGCTTTCCCGAATTTCTTACTTTCAAGGGGTTTCTCTATGTGACTCCTTTCATGCTCATGAAAGAACTGGGACAAATGAAGGGTTAGGGTTGGGGTTCTCATAGGGTTTCTCTCCAGTATGAATTCTTTCATGTACTCGAAAGTAAGTGGATCGACTGAAGGCTTTCCCACATTGTTTACATTCATAGGGTTTCTCTCCAGTGTGAGTCCTCTCATGGATTCGGAAGTAACTGGAACGACTGAAGGCTTTCCCACATTTTGTACATTTATAGGGTTTCTCTCCAGTGTGAATCCTTTCATGTTTTCGGAACGAACTGGAACAACTGAAGGCTTTCCCACATTGCTTACAGTCATAGGGTTTCTCTCCAGTGTGGGTCCTTTCATGGATTCGAAATGAACTGGGGAAATCAAAGGCTTTCCCACACACCTTACATTTATAAGGTCCGTTGCCAGTGTGCTTTATCATGTGTCTTCGAACACTCGCGAGACAAGTCAAAGCCTTCCCACATTCCTTACATTCAAAAAGTTTCTCTCCGGTGTGAGTCCTTTCGTGACTTCGAACAGAACTGGCGCACCTAAAGGCTTTACCACACTGTTTACATTCGTAGGGTTTCTCTCCTGTGTGAGTTCGTTCATGGATTCGAATGTACTTGGAACAACTGAAAGCTTTCCCACATTGCTTGCATTCATAGGGTTTATCTCCAGTGTGAGTCCTTTCATGGATTCTAATGTAACTGGAACAACTGAAGGCTTTCCCACATTGCTTGCATTCATAAGGTTTCTCTCCAGTGTGACTTCTTTCATGTATACGAAATAAACTGGGATAATCAAAGGCTTTCCCACACACCTTACATTTGTAAGGTACACCTCCCCTATGCGTTAACATGTGTCTTCGAATGCTTACAAGAGAAATAAACGTTTCTCCACATTCTTTACAATCATAGGGCTTTCCTCCAGGATGAGTCCTTTCACGTACTGGAAAAGAGCGATGATAACTCAAGGCTCGTCCACACTGGTTACGTGTATATGACTTCTTTCCATATTCCTGATACTCATTTGGTCCACGTCCAGTGTGATCTCTGATGTGCCTATTAAGGGATGAAGGACCCATGCCAACTTCTCCACACACACTGCGTTCACATGGTTTTACTCCAGGAGTTTTCTTGTTCAGAATACCATCTGGAATTAGGCTGAAGGTTTCTTCACCTTGACTACCTTCTTTACTTTCACAGAGTCTCTCTGGAATATGACTTGTGGGAAAAATGAGAAGCACATTATTAACGTTTTGTTTATAAATGATTTTATATTCATTAATAGGTATTAGACTTATATTCACTTTTTTAAAACACAGAGACAGAATCTCACTATGTTGACCAGGTGTGAATCCTGAACTCCAAGGTTCAAGGGATCCTCTCACCTCTGCATCCTAAAGTGCTGGGATTACAGGTGTGAGCCACCGTACCCGGCCTTGGACTCACATTTTTTTTTTTTTTTTGAGACGGAGTCTCGCTCTGTCGCCCAGGCTGGAGTGCAGTGGCCAGATCTCAGCTCACTGCAAGCTCCGCCTCCCGGGTTTACGCCATTCTCCTGCCTCAGCCTCCTGAGTAGCTGGGACTACAGGCGCCCGCCACCTCGCCCGGCTAGTTTTTTTTTTGTATTTTTAGTAGAGATGGGGTTTCACCGTGTTAGCCAGGATGGTCTCGAACTCCTGACCTCGTGATCCACCCGTCTCGGCCTCCCAAAGTGCTGGGATTACAGGCTTGAGCCACCGCGCCCGGCCGGACTCACATTTTTAACATTATCAGGGAAAGTGTACATTTTATGCCTGTCTCAATTGTTTGAACATGAATGGACTAAATGGTCTGCAATAGGTCACAACCATACCTATTATCAAAAAATGATATTCATGGCCAGGCGCAGTGGCTCACGCCTGTAATCTCAGCACTTTGGGAGGCCAAGAAATGCTGATCACCTGAGGTCAGGAGTTCAAGACCAGCCTGACCAACATGGAGAAACCCTGTCTCTATTAAAAATACAAAAAAAAAATTAGCCGGGCATGGTGGAGCATGCCTGTAATCCCAGCTACTCAGGATGCTAAGGCAAGAGAACTCCTTGAACCCAGGAGGCAGAGGTGCAGTGAGCCGAGATCATACCGTTGTACTCCAGCCTGGGTAACAAGAGCAAAACTCTGTCTCAAAAAAAAAAAAAGAAA
>NC_045454.1:41274490-41290854 GCF_002776525.5 Piliocolobus tephrosceles
GGGGAGGGGAGGGGAGGGAGGAGGGGGAGGGAGATGGGAGGGGAGGGGAGAGGGAAAGGGACATGGGGAGGGGAGATGGGAGAGGGAGGGGAGGGGAGATGGGAGGAGAGGGGAGGAGGTGAGGGGAGGTGCACATACATAAATGGTAAAATGACTTTTGGCAAGTGTGCCCAGATTCATTATTGGAAAAAATACTTTTCAAAAGATGGTGCTGGCATGGGTACAAAGATGAGAACAACAGACACTGGGGCCTACCTGAAGTGGGAGGGTTGGAAGAGGGTGAAGGTAGAAAAGAGACCTATCAGGTACTATGCTCACTACCTGCATGATGAAATACAACAACCCCCAGTAACACACAATTTACCCATGTAACCAACTTGCACAGGTACTCTCTCAACCTAAAATAAAAGTTGAAAAAAAAAAATGGTTCTGGAAAAACTGGATATCTACACGTGAAAAAATGCAGTTGGGGCCGGGCGCGGTGGCTCACGCCTGTAATCTCAGCACTTTGAGAGGCCAAGGTGGACAGCACCTGAGGTCAGGAGATCCAGACCATCCTGGTTAACACGGTGAAATCCCGTCTCTACTGAAAATACAAAAAAATTAGCCGGGCCTGGTGGCGGGCGCCTGTAGTCCCAGCTACTCGGGAGGCTGAGGCAGGAGAATGGCGTGAACCCGGGAGGCGGAGCTTGCAGTGAGCCGAGATTGTGCCACTGCATTCCAGAATGGGCGACAGAGCGAGACTCCGTCTCAAAAAAAAAAAAAAAAAAAAATTATGCAGGCCATTTTTTTGGACTAAGATTCTATACTAGGCCCCAAGAAATGAGACCAAACAAAAATGGAGTCACTCATGCTAAGTGACACAAGATCAAACTAAAATTTTTAAAGAAGCAGGTAGATCCTCAAATATACCCATTTTTTTCCCCAAAACAGACTCACAGCAACCAATAGGAAAGAGCCCAGTCAATCTCAGCTGGCATAATAAGGCCATCCCCTCTGCTTTACCCTTTCAATAAAAGTAACCCAATGTTAACCAATCTGCTTTGTTGCTGTTCTGTGTCCCCTGTTCCTTACACAAACCACCCTTCTGTCATGCCCAACGGGAGCTCTTATTCTATTTTATAGAATGGGATGGTATACCAATTCATCAATCGCGAATAAAAGCCAACTGGATCTTTTAACTGTGTTCTAACTTTCCCTTTTAAACAAAAACACAGGACAGAAGATTCCACTGGGTTTGGCATTGATTTCTTGGATAAAACACCAGAACATGGTTCGCAAGAGAAAAAAAACACAAATTTTGGCCGGGCGCGGTGGCTCACGCCTGTAATTCCAGCACTTTGGGAGGCTGAGGTGGGTGGATCACGAGCTTGGGAGATCGAGACCATCCTGGCTAACACAGTGAAACCCCGTCTCTAATAAAAACACAAAAAATTAGTCAGGCGTGGTGGCGGGTGCCTGTAGTCCCAGCTACTCTGGAGGCTGAGGCAGGAGAATGGCGTGAATCCGGGAGTTGGAGCTTGTAGTTAGCTGAGATTGCACCAAGGCACTCCAGCCTGGGCAACAGAGCAAGACTCCATCCCAATAAAAAAAAAAAAAGACAAATTTTATTTCATCAAAATTAAAAACTTGTGTGGGCCAGGCAGCTGGGGGAAGAGGATTCCTTGAGTCCAGGAGGTTGACACTGCAGTGAGCTGGGATCACATCATCACTGCACTCCAGCCTAGGCGACAGAGAAAGACCCTGTCTCTAAATAAATAAATAAATAAATAAATAAATAAATAAATAATAAATAATTCTGTGTGTCAGAAGACACTATCAACACTGGGAAAAGGCAACCAGGGAATTGTAAAAAGTATCAGCAAATCATATATCTGGCAAGGTGTTAGTATCAAGAACATATAAAGAACTCCTATGACTCACAACAAAAATTAACCACTCCAAAGAACAAGTGTTGGCAAGAAGGTCAAGAATTTGGGGTCAGGCACAGTAGCTCACATCTGTAATCCCAGCACTTTGGGAGGCCAAGGCAGACAGACCACTTGAGGTCAGGAGTTGAAGACCAGCCTGGCCAACATGGTAAAACCATGTTTTTTCTACTAAAAATACAAAAGCTAGTGAGGTGTGGTGGTACACGCTTGAAGTCCCAGCTACTCCGGAGGCTGAGGCAGGAGAATCACTTGAACCTGGGAGGTGGAGGTTGCAGTGAGCTGAGATTACGCCACTGTACTCCAGCCTGGGCAACAGAGCAAGACTCAGTCTCAAAAAAGAAAGAAAACATTTCAACAAAGAGTTCAGTGATCTAATTGGCTATTACTAGCGAGTCATGAATCAAGAAGCATCCCATCTATGAAACAGAAAGGCACTCCCTAAATTTGTTGATCTAAAAGGAAGAAACTTAGGTAAAATCAATATAAATGGACAGTCTACTGGGGCCAGAGCTGAGGACTGCAACCCAGGAGTACAGATTCAAGTTGCCCTGAACATATACTCTAATTAGCAGCAGTTACACGAGGTTTTGTTGTTGTTGTTTTAGACAGAGTCTCGCTTTGTACCCATGGTGCTGGCATGGGTACAAAGATGAGAACAACAGACACTGGGGCCTACTTGAAGTGGGAGGGTTGGAAGAGGGTAAGGGTGGAAAAGAAACCTATCAGGTACTATGCTCACTTGGTCATCCAGGCTAATATTCACTCGGTCACCCAGGCTGGAGTGCAGTGGTGTAATCACAACTTACTGCAACCTCGACCTCCCTAGGCTCAGATGATCCTTGCACCTCAGCCTCCATAGTAGCTGGGACTGCAGGTGCACACTACCACATCTGACTACTGTTTTATTTTTATTTTTTGCGAAAGAGTCTTGCTCTGTTGCCAGGCTGGAGTGCCATGGCGCAATGTTGGCTCACTGCAACCTCCACCTCCTGGGTTCAAGCGATTCTCCTGCCTCAGCCTCCCGAGTAGCTGGGATGACAGGCACACACCACCACGTCCAGCTAATTTTTGTACTTTTAGTAAAGATGGGTTTCACCATGTTGGCCAGGATGTTCTCTTATCTCCTGACCTCATGATGTGCCCGTCTTGGCCTCCCAAAGTGCTGGGATTACAGGCGTGAGCCACCGCACCCGGTCTGTTTTATTGTTTTGTAGAGACAAGGTCACTATGTTGCCTGAGCTGGTCTCAAACTCCTGGGCTCAAGCAATCCTCCCACCTCAGCCTCCCATAGTGCTGGGATTATAGGCGTGAGCCACTATGCCCGGCCACACGGCCACGCGTGGATTTTTAAAGGCAAAAAGGGGACAAAGGGAGTGGGCTGATACAAAGTTGTCAGGAATTCCCACTGGTTTACAGATATAATCTTCATTAATGACTGGCTATATACACCGTTATGCTATAAGGTGTAGGATATGATGTCTGTGGGGCATTAGGTTAATTTATAGCTAGTTGTAGCAATAGCAAGCAGTTCCAAGAGATGAATACATAGCTCTGAGGCGGTAGAACGTGACTGCTGTCTCATTTGAATGCTTCTGGGCCTAATTTGAAAGAGTTCACGTTATTCAAATGAAAATTCTTTGCTTTCTTCAAATTGAGTAGAGGAGGTGGGCTTTACTGACAGAAAAGGGATGAAGAAAGCAGAAATAAAAACAAAAAGGGCTGGAAGCAGAGGCTCATGCCTGTAGCCCCAGCACTTTGGGAGGACGAGGTGGGCAGATCACAAGGTCAGGAGATTGAGACCATCTTGGCTAACACGGTGAAACCCCATCTCTACTAAAAATACAAAAAATTAGCCAGGCATGGTAGCACGTGCCTGTAGTCCCAGCTACTGGGGAGGCTGAGGCAGGAGAATCGCTTGAACCCGGAAGGCAGAGTTTCAGTGAGCCGAGATCGCGCCACTGCACTCCAGCCTGGGCGACACAGCGGACTCCATCTCAAAACAAAAACAACAACAACAACAAAGAGTTGTATCATTTCAAAATTATTTTCCTTATAGGACTAAAGCAGAGGTGACTTCCTTATCATGTTGACTCAGGTTAGCTGGGACCCTTCTGATTGGCTGCTATGAATCCCTGGTGTTTTGGAAAACTGGCCTATTTTAAAGTTTCGTATGATTATGTGGCACCCTCCATGAGACGCCATTCTCGTCTAGGCTGTTTGGGCCTAGTGCAGACGCTTAGTCCAGAACAATGGCCTCCCATAAATTGTATTTAACAATACATACAATGAGATTTTTTTTTTTTGAGACAGGGTCTTGCTCTGTTGCCCATGCTGGAGTGCAGTGCTGTGATCTCAACTCACTGCAGCCTGGACCTCCCAGGGCTTACACAATCCTCCCACCTCAGCCTCCCAAGTAGCTGGGACTAGGGGCATGCACCACCACAACTCGCTAAATTTTTTATCTTTCATAGAGACGGAGTCTCACTATGTGGCTCAGGCTGGTCTCAAACCCCTGAGCTCAAGGGTTCAAGTGATCCTCCCGGCTCAGCCTCCCAAAGTGCTGAGATTACAGGCATAAGATACCATGCCCGGCTTGAGATATTGTTTAGTATTTTTATCTAGGACAGGCAGTGGTTGATGCCTGTAACCCCAACACTTTGAGAGGCCAAGGCAGGAGAACTGTGTAAGCCCAAAAGTTCAAGACCAGCCTAGGCAATATAGTGAGAGTCTGTGTCTATAAAAAAAATTTAAAAATTTTATTTGGTGGTGGGGGTGCATGCCTGTAGTCCGAGCTACTCAGGAGGCTAAGGTGGGAGGATCCCTTAATCTCTGAAGGTTGAGGTTGCAGTGAGCTATGATCGTGCCACTGCACTCCAGCCTGGGTAACAGAGTGAGACTCTATCTCGGAAAAAAAAAAAAAAAAAAAAAAAAAGACATCTGTCACATGCTATAAAAGGAATAAAATGGATGAACTTTCAGCACATTATGCTAAGTGAAATAAGCCAGTCAAAAATTATGTATTATATGGTTCTTCAATAACTCCTGTGAGGTTGTCAAACACATAAAAGCAGGAAGTGGATGGTAGTTGCCACCAGTGCAAGGAGAGGGAAAGGAAGTTGCTGTTCAATGGCTATAAATTTTAACTTTTACAAGATGAAAATTTTCTGCAGAACAGTTACATGAGATAAGTATAATTAACACTACTGAACTGTACACCTAATTATGGATTAATTTTCTGTTACGCATTTTTTTACAATTAAAAATTATTTTCAAAAACCCAAACAAATAGATTTTTAAATAGGCAAAGAATTTGAATAGCCATTTCTCTATGAAATACACAAGTTGCCAACTGGCATATGAAAGCCAAGCAGGGTTAAGAACTGGCAGCAACTGGCCAAGCACGGTGGCTCACACCTGTAATCCCAGCACTTTGGGAGGCCGAGACAGACGGCTCACGAGGTCAGGTGTTCGGGGCCAGCCTGCCTAACACGGTGAAATCCCGTCTCTACTAAAAAATACACAAAATTGGCCGGGCGTGGTGACTCAAGCCTGTAAATCCCAGCACTTTGGGAGGCTGAGACGGGCGGATCACAAGGTCAGGAGATCGAGACCATCCTGGCTAACACGGTGAAACCCCGACTCTACTAAAAAATACAAAAAACGCCGGGCGCGGTGGCTCAAGCCTGTAATCCCAGCACTTTGGGAGGCCCAGACGGGTGGATCTCGAGGTTAGGAGATCGAGACCATCCTGGCTAACCACGGTGAAACCCCCTCTCTACTAAAAATACAAAAATAGCCAGGCGAGGTGGCGGGCGCCTGTAGTCCCAGCTACTCAGGAGGCTGAGGCAGAAGAATGGCGTAAACGCGGGAGGCGGAGCTTGCAGTGAGCTGAGATCTGGCCACTGCACTCCAGTCCGGGCGACAGAGCGAGACTCCGCCTCAAAAAAAAAAAAATACAAAAAACTAGCCAGGGGTGGTGCCGGGCGCCTGTAGTCCCAGCTACTCCGGAGACTGAGGCAGAAGAATGGCGTAAACCCGGGAGGTGGAACTTGCAGTGAGCCGAGATTGCGCCACTGCACTCCAGCCTGGGCGACAGAGCAACACTCCGTCTCAAAAAGAAAAGAAAAAAAAAAAAAAAAAATTGGCAGTAATTCCTTGAAATGTCATAAACTAAACAAAAACCCTGAAGCTACCTGGGCCAACAGATTATGGCTGAGACATATGATAGACCATCTAAAGCCTGGGAAGAAAAGTTGAGGAGAAAAATTTCTTTCAGAAATTAGGATACTCAAAAAACCCAGGTATGCTGGGGAATTGAGAATGCTCCCTTCATGCCCAGGAAAGAACGCATCTCCACAAAAGACCTTTTCTGGGTTCAAAAGAATTCAAAAGAATTGAATTCAAAAATAATACAAAAGAATTCAAAAGAATTGCTTGAACCCGGGAGGCGGAGGCTGAGATGGTGCCACTGCACTCCAGCCTGGGCAACAGAACGAGATTCCGTCTCCAAAAAAAAAAAAAAAGAAAAGAAAAAAATTCAAATCTCACTTTTCAACAAAAACAAAATCACAAAGAAGACAGAAAAATATGGTTCATCAATGGGAAAAAATTGAGATAAACCATCTCTGAGAATCCCGTTATTGAGTTCACTAGACAAAGACTTTAAGCAACTGCCTTAACTATGCTCAAAGTAGTAAAGACAACCATGGAGAAAGACATAAAGAAAACTAAGAAAAGGATGCATACAATAATATCAACAAAAAATTACAGGTGCAGTGGCTCATGCCTGCAGTTCCAGCAGTTTGGGAGGCCAAAGTGGGTGGATCACAAGGTCAGGAGTTCAAGGCCAGTCTGGCTAACATGGTGAAACCCCGTCTCTACTAAAACTACAAAAAAATTAGCCAGGCATGGTGGCAGGCACCTGTAATCCCAGCTACTCGGGAGGCTAAGGCAGGAGGACTGCTTGAACCCAGGAGGCGGAGGTTGCAGTGAGCTGAGATCACACCATTGCACTCCAGCTCTGGGTGACAAGACAAGACTCAGTCTTGGGGGGAGAAAAAATATATATATATATACATATATATATATACACACACACATATATATATATATACACACACACATAAATTATTTTTAAAAAGACTACACTGAAAGTATGGATCCGGAAGATGCAAAGCACAACTAAAATGAAAATTTCCCTGTAAGTGTTCAATGGCAAATTCGAGCAAGCAAAATAAGAATCAGCTAACTTGAAGATAAAATTAACCACCTTGAAGAAAGAAAAAATAAATTTGAGAGAATGGGAAAAATTGTTGGAGTTTGGTTGCACAAGGTGAGAACAGTTAACACTACTAAGCTGTACACAAAAATGCTTGATGGTAGATTTTTAATTATTTTTATAACCACAACTAATAATAACACATCGTTGGATGTGGTGGCTCATGTCTATAATCCCAGCATTTTGGGAGGCTGAGGTGGGCAGACAGCTTGAGCTCAAGAGTTCAACACCAGCCTGGACAACATGACGAAACCCTGTCTCTACAAAAAATACAAATATGAGCTGAGCATGGTGGCATGCCCTCTAGACCCAGCTACTCAGAAGGCTGAGGCAGGAGGATGGCTTGAACTCAGGAGGCGGAGATTGCAGTGAGCCGAGATGGCACCACTGCACTCCAGCCTGGGCAGCGAAGCAAGATCCTGTCTCAAAAAAAAAAAAAAAAAAGGTTGTTGTAACAAACCAGCAAAAAACACATTGATTAGAAAATGGGCAAAATTGGCTGGGCATGCTGGAACACACCTGTAATCCCAGCTACTCAGGAGCCTGAGGCAGAAGGATCTCAAGCCCAGGAGTTCAAATCCAGCATGGGCATCACAGCTCTTATTTAAAAAAAGTGAAAATATAAATAAATAAATAATAAATGGGCAAAGAACTTGAATGGACATTTCTCCAGGATATACACAAATGGCCAATAAGCACATACAAAGATGCTTAACACCACAGATCATTAGGGACACACATTTTACACAATGTAATTTCAAATGGTTACTCACCACTTGAATAGCTTCTGTCTCATGTAAAATATACATTGACAGAAAGATAAATCTTTAAAATGGCTATTTATTATTCTATGAAAAATTATAAACAACTAAAATATTACAACTGCTTCAAATCTAGCACGGGGGAGACAAAACTGAAGATGTCAACTGGAGAGGGGAAGTTGACATTTGGGATTGTGGCAAGGGAAACCAGAAACTTAGGAACTTATTTTGAGCCTGATATGGTTTGGCTGTGTCCCCACCCAAATCTCATCTTAAATTGTAGTTCCCATAATCCCCACATGTTGTGGAAGGGACCCAGTAAGAGGTAATTTAATCATGGGGGCAGTTACCTCCCTGCTGTTCTCATGATAGTGAGTTCTCACAAGATCTGATGGTTTCATAAGTGGCTTTTCCCCCTCTTCGCTCTGCACTTCTCCTTGCTACCACCATGTGAAGGACACATTTGCTTTCCCTTCCATCATGATTAAGTTTTCTGAGGCCTTCCTAGCCATGCTAAACTGTACGTCAATTAAACCTTTTTCCTTTATAAATTATCCAGTCTTAGGTATGTATTTATTTGCAGCGTGAGAATGGACTAATACAGTAAATTGGTACTGGGTAGTGGGGTACTCTCCCATAAAGATACCTGAAAATGTGGAAGCAACTTTGGAACTGGGGAACAGGCAGAGAGGAGTTGGAACAGTTTAGAGGGCTCAGAAGAAGACAGGAAAATGTGGGAAAGTTTGGAATGTCCTAGAGACTTGGAGGGCTCGAGAGACAGGAAGATGTGGGAAAGTCTCAACTTCCTAGAGACTTCTTGAATAGCTCTGACCAAAATGCTGACAGTGACATGGACAATAAAGTCCAGGCTGAGGTGGTCTCAGATGGAGATGAGAAACTTGTCGGTAACTGGAAGCAAAGGTGACTCTTGTTATGTTTTAGCAGAGGCTGGCGGCATTTTGCCCCTGCCCTAGAGATCTGTGGAACTCTGAACTTGTGAGAGATGACTTACAGTACCTGGTGGAAGAAACTGCTAAGCGGCAAAGCATTCAAGAGGTGACAGAACATTAAAGTTTGGAAAAATTGCAGCCTGACAATGGAACAGAAAAGAAAAACCCAGCCGGGCATGGTGGCTCATGCCTGTAATCCAGCACTTTGGGAGGCCTAGGCAGGCGGATCACCTGAGATCCGGAGTTTGAGAGCAGCCTGACCAACATGGAGAAACCCCTTCTCTACTAAATATACAGAATTAGCTGGCTGTGGTGGCACATGCCTGTAATCCCAGCTACTCAGGAGGCTGAGGCAGGAGAATCACTTGATCCCGGGAAGTGGAGGCTGTAGCGAGCCAAGATCGCGCCATTGCACTCCAGCCTGGGCAACAAGAGCAAAACTCTGTTTTAAAAAAAACAAAACAAAACAAAGAAAAACCCATTTTCTGGGGAGAAATTCAAGCCAGCTACAGAAATTTGCATAAGTAATGAGGAGCCAAATGTTAATTGCCAAGACAATGGAGAAAATGTCTCCAGGACACATCAGAGACCTTCATGGCAGCCCCTCCCTTCACAGGCCCAGAATCCTAAGAGGAAAAAATGGTTGGTTTCCTGGGCCTGGTCCAGGGTCCCTTGCTATATGCACCATAGGCACTTGGTGCCCTGTGCCCAGCCACTCCAGTCATTGCTAAAAGGAGGCAAAGTACAATTCAGGTCATGGCTTCAGAGGGTGCAAGCCCCAAGCTTTCATGTGCAGCTTCCATGTGGTGTTGGTCCTGTGGGTGCACAGAAGGCAAGAACTGAGGTTTGGGAACCTCTGCCTAGATCTCAGAGGATGTGTAGAGATGCCTGGATGTCCAGGCAGAGCTGTGCTGCAGGGGCAGAGCCCTCACGGAGAACCTCTGCTAGGGCAGTGCAGAAGAGAAATATGGGAGTTGGAGCTCCCACACAGAGTCCCCACTGTGGCACTGCCTAGTAGAGCTGTGAGGAGAGGGCCACCATCGATCCTCCAGACCCCAGAATGGTCGATCCATTGAGAGCTTGCACCGTGCACCTGGAAAAGTCACAGACACTCAATGCCAGCCGTGAAAGCAGCAAGGAGTGGGGGCTGTACTTTGCAAAGCCACAGGGGCAGAGGTGCCCAAGGTTGAGGGAGCCCACCTCTTGCATCAGCATGACCTGGATGTGAGACATGGAGTCAAAGGATATTATTTCAAAGCTTTAAGATTTAATTACTGCCCTACTGGATTTTGGACTTGCATAGGGCCTCTACCCCTTTATTTTGGCCAATTTCTCCCATTTGGAATGGGTGTATTTACCCAATGCCTGTACCCTGACTGTATCTAGGAAGTAACTAACTTGTTTTTGATTTTACAGGCTCATAGGCAGAAGGGACTTGCCTTGTCTCAGATGAGTTTGGACTTGTACTTTTGAGGTAATGGTTGGAATGATTTCAGACTTTGAGGGACCTCTGGGAGGGCATGATTGTTTTGTAATGTGAGGACATGAGATTTGGGAGGGGCTGGGGGTGGAATGATATGATTTGGCTGTGTCCCCACCCAAAAGTCTTCTTATAGTTCCCCTAATCCCTGCATGTCATGGGAGGGAGCAAGTGGGAGATAATTTAATCATTGGGGTGGTTACCTCCATGTTGTTCTCATAACAGTGAGTTCTCATGAGATCTGGTTTTATAATGGGCTTCCCCAACCTTTACTCTGCACTTCTCCTTGCTGCTGCCATGTGAAGAAGGACATGTTTGCTTCCCCCTCCACCATAATTGTAAGTTTCCCGAGGCCTCCCCAGCCATACTGACCTGTCAATGAAACCTCTTTCCTTTATAAATTAGCCACTCTTGGGTATGTCTTTATTAGCAGCATGAAAACAGACTAATACAGAGCCCTGGGAAAAACTAGGCTGAAGAGGCCAGATGCAGTGGCTCATGAGGTCAGGAGTTCAAGACCACCCTGGCCAAGATGGTGAAACCTTGTCTCTACTAAAAATACAAAAAAATCAGCCAGGCGTGGTGGTGGGTGCCTATAATCAAAGCTATTTGGGAGGCTGAGGCAGAGAACTGCTTGAACCTGGGAGGTGGAGGTTGCAGAGAGCCGTGATTGCACCACTGCACTCCAGCCTGGGCGACAGAGCAAGACTCCATCTCAAAAAAAAACAAGAAAAGAAAAACTAGGCTGAAGAGGTCTCAAGTACTCCTTCCTTCACCAAACTTGAGTCAAGCTCCTCAGAGCCCTCTTTTTGACTAGGCCTTGGCACTGGCCTGCAGAAGTCGGTTTCAGCAAGAATCCATCTAAGGCAGTTTATAGAGACTCCTCCTACCTTAATATCCAATCAAGTTCTTTTTCCACCACCTATGAGACCCAACCAAGTTCCATTCTCTCCCTCACTTTGTCCATTGGCTATAAACCCAATAATATTCTTGCTGCATTCAAGGCTGAGTTCAATCTCCCTCCCCTATTACAGCTGTCATGACTCACTGCAATTGTGCTCAATAAACTCTTCCTTGACATTCCTAACAAGTTTCCAGTGCAATCTCTCTTTAACAGGGAACAAGGCTGTAAACTTGAGACCCTGCTTCATCTATCTGGAATGCAGAGGGGATGACAGGCTCCCTCCCACTGGGGATGAAGGAGCTGGGAACCACACATGCCATTCTGCTGGGCCCACCCAAGTCTGACTCCATGGAGGGGGAGGTTGTCCTGAGCGTACCTCCCACCCACAAACCCAAAACACCCGGCTCAGATTTCTCTCTGGATGGCCACTCCCTGTTGTCACCCCATGATCCGGGTGAGATCCAGGATTGCAGGTGCACAACTGTCCAGAGAGGTCCAGGAGGTAGACTGCCTCCTACAGTGATGGGACAGGATACCTGGGAGTCCTGGCTGCCAATTCAGCCCCCACCCTAATGAAGTGTGATGGAGGGGACTGAGACTCAGGCTGCTTCTGAATACGATTCCCCACCAGATACAGGATTTGCAAGTTGTTCTTCCACTTCGTGAATTATCTTTTCAAGTTCTTGGTGTCCTTTGAAGAACAAAAATTACCAATTTTGATGAAGTCTGAACTTTAGTTAGTAACATTGGCTCACCAATTCTGATCATCATCATATATGATATATTGATTCATCAATTGTATGATATATATGATAAATATGATACCATATTTATGTACTTTGGGAGGCCAAGATGGGAGAATCACAAGCCCAGGAATTAGAGATCAGCCTGGACAACATAGTAAGACCCCATCTACAAAAAAAAAAAAAAAATTAGCCAGGTGTAGTGGTGCACACCTGTGGTCCCAGCTACTTGGGAGGCTGAGGCGGCAGGATCACTTGAGCCCTGGAGGTCTAGCCCACAGTGAGCAGTGATTGCACCACTGCACTCAAGCCTGGGCGACAGAGCAAGACTTTGTCTCTTAAAAAAAAAAAGAAAAGTAGGGGAAAACAATGACCTGTGGAGGAGAATATGGAAACGCTACATATTATCTGTTCAATTTTTCTGTCAAACTGCAACTGGCCTAAATAATAAAGTTTATTAAGTAAAATAGTGAATAAAATACCATTTTATGGAAGATTCATGGCTATGTGAAATAGACAGATGACATACAATATAACACACAGGATGATATCACTTGCACAAAAAACAGACAAAAATAAGGCCAGGCATAGTGGCTCACACCTATAATCCCAACACTGTGGGAGGCATAGCCGGGTGAATTGCTTGAGCCCAGGAGTTTAAGACCAGCTTGGACAGCATGGCAAAACCCCATCTCTACAAAAAAAAAAAAAAAAATACAAAAATTAGCTGGTGTGATACTGTGCACCTGTAGTCCTAGCTGGTTGGGAGGCTGAGGTGGGAGAATCGCTTCAGCCCCGAGGCGGAGGTTGCAGTGAGCCAAGAGCACCACTGCACTCCAGCCTGGGCTACACAGTGAGACTCAAAAAAACAAAAAAAAAAAAGGCTAAGACTAGCCAAGATGTTGTACAAAATACAGTTAGGGTTGTTAACAGACTGAATGTTTATATTCCACCACCATCCCCTGCCCAAAATTAAATTTCATTGGCTGAAATCCTAACCCCCAAACTAAATGCAGAAACCAGTATGCATGCAACAAACAGGCAAAGAAACCACAAAAAACCCTTTTTGGCATAATATTAATGGTAATAACTTACTAAAAACTCAAGAGAGGAAAAGCCAAGCAAAATTCAGCCTAATGACAAATAGATGGTAAAACTATTAAGAACCACCTTTTTTTTTTTTTTTTTTTGAGACAGAGTCTTGCTCTGTCGCCCAGGTTGGAGTGCAGTGGCCGGATCTCAGCTCACTGCAAGCTCCGCCTCCCGGGTTCACGCCATTCTCCGGCCTCAGCCTCCCGAGTAGCTGGGACTACAGGCAACCGCCACCTCGCCCGGCTAGTTTGTTTGTATTTTTTTAGTAGAGACAGGGTTTCACCATGTTAGCCAGGATGGTCTCGATCTCCTGACCTCGTGATCCGCCCGTCTCGGACTCCCAAAGAACCACCTTTTAAAAATGAGGACCTGGTCACCTGGGAGTATAGAAGGGAGACGAGATCAGGACATACCAGAAATGCCCAACACTCATTTATGAACCTGGGTGGTGAGTCCATCGGTGTTTCACACACCCTACTGTCCTCTCCCCAGTGTGGAAATGCTCCCTCCTCCAGGGTCTCAGTTCTCACAGCCAACACTTACCCAGTCAGGTGAAGGTTCTGATCTGTAGTGTCTTTTTTCATATGCCGTTTTTGACACCAAATGTGTGGTATTTGCTGAACACCAACTAAATCTCCAATTCTCCAACACCAACACCAACAAAGCATTCAACAAATCAATTCTGACACTACCCAGAGTTAACAGGGACCCCATAGGTTCAGGGCCCAGACGATAACACTGCCCCACTGCAGATGCCAGTCACAAGCCCCAGGGATCACCCATACTTCTCAGCAACTGCACAGAAATCAGAAATGGCCAAACGGAAGGGAAGGATGTAAGGGAAAATCGTGGTGGAAGATTGATTGGGTAGGTAGGTAATCCTGGAAATAGCTATGGTTAAAAAAATTCCCCCAGACTTAGATGACACTTCTTTTTTGCCTATGGCAAAGCCACACACAGACTAGAAATTCCCTTTCTTTTCCTCATAATTGATTAGCTGAACAGCTTTGTCTTCAGTGATCAGTCAGAACAAAGTACCTGTTAACCAAACTTTGGTTAAGTTTCTCTCCTTCCTCCAGCCCCTGAACTTTGACCCGCCCTCAGCCTGAGCCTATATATACTCCCTCTGATGACCCTCCTAAGAACAGACTGCCTTCAAGATCTAGGTGGGGCTGTGCACCCTGCATCCTGCCTTCCACCTCCCACCTTCTTTCTCATCATTTGCTCCTTCCTATGAAAGAAAATTCTTTTCTGTCTAAACTTTGAGATGCTTGCAGATTTATTTATTTATTTATTCATTTTGAGACAGAGTCTCGCTCTGTCTGTCGCCCAGGCTAGAGTGGAGTGGCGTGATCTTGGTTCACTGCAACCTCCACCTCCCGGGTTCAAGCCATTCTCCTGCCTCAGGCTCCTGAGTGGCTGAGATTACAGACACGCGCCAACACACCTGGCTAATTTTTGTATTTTTAATAGAGACAGGGTTTCATCATGTTGGTCAGGCTGGTCTCAAACTCCTGACCTTGTGATCTGCCAGCCTTGGCCTCCCAAAGTGCTGGGATTACAGGCGTGAGCCACTGAGCCCAGGCTGAGATGCTTGCAGATTTCTTTTTTTTTTTTGAGATGGAGTCTCGCTCTGTCGCCCAGGCTGGAGTGCAGTGGCACGATCTTGGCTGACTGCACCTCCTGGGTTCACGCCATTCTTCTGCCTCAGCCTCAGTCCCAGAGTAGCTGGCACTACTGGCGCCAGCTAATTTTTTTGTATTTTTAGTAGAGACGGGATTTCATTGTGTTAGCCAGGATGGTCTCGATCTCCTGACCTAGTGATCCACCCGCCTCGTCCTATCAAAGTGTTGGGATTACAGGGTTGAGCCACTGTGCCTGGCCGCTTGCAGACTTTATACTTGGTGCCTTCTTCCCTTTCAATTCTCCTTTAGAAGAAAGTCTTCTAAAGTCCTGTCTGGTGTGGCGGTATGCCCCCCAATCCCGCCCCCCATAATCCTGGCACTTTGGGAGGCTAAGGTGGGAAGACTGCTTGAAGCCAGGAGTTAGAGACCAGCCTGGGCAACACAACATCCTGTCTCTATTTAAAAAACTTTTTTAAAAATATAAGCCAGGCATCACAGCATGTGCCTGTAGTCCTAGCTACTTGGGAGGCTGAGGTGAGAGAATTCCTTGAGTCCAGGAGATGAAGGCTACAGTGAGCTATGATTGCACCACTGCACTCCAGCCTGAGATAGAATGAGACCCTGTCACAAAAAAAGAAAAAAAAAAAAACACTCCTTACCTAAATCCAGATTTGTTTCATTAGAAATGTCTAGAAACAGACCCAAGATAATAGCAAGTACAGTCTCAGAAGGGCATCACCTCAACCCCCTCTGCCTGTGAATCCCCAGCTTTCCGGGGCTCTGAGCCTCTCTTAGTATAAAGGGCTCCACCCAAGGTCAGTTGTGAGCAGCTGAGACACTGCAGGGGAGGCTCCCCAGCAAGAACAACTGGGCCTATAATGTCCTCTCTTTGAAGGCTCAAGATTGGCCTTAGTTTGAAGTCACTAGTCTGCTGTCTCTGTTTCCCAGTCAAGGTTATGCACTTAATTTTCAATGAGAAAATACCCAGGGTTTGAAGAATCCAGCAAAATCATTCAAATTCACTGTTTATAGCAGGGAAGGAAATTGTAAGGCACTTATATTTCATACCTTAACAGAAAAAGTAAAAGTATCTATCCTTTTCAGACAATAAGTGTTATTTATTCTTTCTATGGTAATAAATCATGTATTAAATCATATTTGAGGCCGGGCGCGGTGACTCAAGCCTGTAATCCCAGTACTTTGGGAGGCCAAGACGGGTGGATCACGAGGTCAGGAGATCGAGACCATCGTGGCTAACACAGTGAAATCCCGTTTCTACTAAAAATTACAAAAAACTAGCCGGGCGAGGTGGCGGGCGCCTGTAGTCCCAGCTACTCAGGAGGCTGAGGCCGGAGAATGGCGTGAACCCAGGAGGCGGAGCTTGCAGTGAGCTGAGATCCGGCCACTGCACTCCAGACTGGGTGACAGAGCAAGACTCCGTCTCAAAAAAATAAATAAATAAATCATATTTGAACACTTTTAGGAGTTGCCAAGTCCTGTCCTAGTAGGACTTTGCATTAAACTCTGATGCCTAGATAAGAGGAAGAGAACAGTTATCCATTGTCACAAGTTTGCCACAATGCAAAGCAGAGGAATTGAT
>NC_045454.1:41300854-41341640 GCF_002776525.5 Piliocolobus tephrosceles
GCCTGTAGTCCCAGCTACTGGGGAGGCTGAAGTAGGAGGATCGCTTGAGCCTGGGAGGTCGAGGTTGCAGTGAGCAGATGGTGCCACTGCAATCTAGCCTGGGCAACAGTGTGAGACCCTATCTCAAAAAAAAAGAAAAAAAGAACTCAATAAAACATATGTATTCATGGCCCGGCATGGTGGCTTACAACTGTAATCGCAGCACTTTGAGAGGCCGAGGCAGGAGGATCACCTGAGGTCAGGAGTTTGAGACCAGCCTGGCCAACATGGCAAAATCCCATCTCAACTAAAAATACAAAAAAACAAAGCAAAACATAAACAACAACAACAACAAAACATATATATTCCTTCCTATGGACCATGAATACTGAAATAATTGGGGGTACTGGCTGGGCACAGTGGCTCACATCTGTAATCCCAGCATTTTGGGAAGCCAAAGCAGGCAGATCACCTGAGGTCAAGAGTTTGAGAGCAGACTGGCAAACATGGTGAAACCCTGTCTCTACTAAAAATACAAAAAGTAGCCGGGCATGATGGCGCATGCCTGTAATCCCAGCTACTCGGGAGACTGAGGCAGGGGAATCGCTTGAACCTGGGAGGCAGAGGCTACAGTGAGCCGAGATTGTGCTACTGCACTTCAGTCTGGACTCCATCTCAAAAAAATAATACATGAATAATTGAGGATGGTGAACAAAGCCTTGGGTGGAGAGAAATGGGTGCCTAGTAATAACAGGAGTAGAGAAACGAGTGTCCATTGGTGTTGTTGACTGTGAGGTGGGTCATTGTGGAGTTCACAGCTGAGGGAGATCTGTGTAGGGCTCCTTCCTGCCCTGGCTATGGCTTACTCCAGCCGGCGCCCCCATCCTCCCGTGCCCTCCGACAGCCTTGCTGCAGGAGGGACACCAGAACTTCTCAGCCTGCTACTCCCAAGCGGTTCAGCAGTACCCAGGATAGAGGGAACAGGAGCTGGAGTGGATAATAGGCAGGCAGACACGGGATCAGTGGGCACCGGCTTGGATGAAAAGGAGGTCACGGGTTAGGTGGGCCTTGGGTGGGGTTTCCTCCTTGCCGTGCAACTGGCTCAGCAATGGCTGAGGCAAGGAAGTCACTATTTGCTTTCACTTGATGGTGGAGACAGATGGATGTTTTTACCCTGGGGGCTAGAGCTGGTGGATATCGGAGAGGATGTGGGGAGGGGTTGGGGGAGCATGAAGGGGTCTATAGGGTAACAGGGGAATGTTTGATCATGAGGATCAAACATTCAAACATTCAAATTATCAAACGTTCAAATGATTGAGGAAAGAGATGGGAGTCAGGTAATATAAAGACCAACTCCTTGGCATGACAGACCCCACCTCACCTCTCCCCATTTGGGATTTTTTTTTTTTTTTTTTTTTGACAGATTCTCGCTCTGTTGCACAGGCTGCAGTGCAGTGGCATAGTCTTGGCTCACTGCAACCTCTACCTCCTGGGTTCAAGCGATTCTCCTGCCTCAGCCTCCCGAGTAGCTGGGCTTAGAGGCGCACACCACCACACCCGGCTAATTTTTTATATTTTTGGTAGAGATCCGAGGTTTCACCATGTTGGCCAGGCTAGTCTTGAACTCCTGGCCTCAAGTGATCCGCCCGCCTCGGCCTCCCAAAGTGCTAGGATTACAGGTGTGAGCCACTGAGCCCGGCCCCATTTGAGATTATTGACCCACCTGGAACCTAGCCAGACTCAATTGGTGGCGGCAAACTACAACAGTGAACAGCTACGTTTACATCATGCCACCCTCCAAACCACCAGCCTGCGCCTCCACAGCTCATCCTGCCCTCCCATTCTCCAGACTGGAAATCAGTCCCTTAGTCTGTGCGAGTGAGGAAATTGCAATTTCTTGGGAATCCAGCTGCTCCTCATATTATCATGCTATCCTACAAACATTCCAATCCCAGCGTACCTCACTCATACCATCCCACCCCTGCGAGTTTCTCTGGGGCAGTCTCTGGCTGGATCCGCTGTAGAATCTGTCCATGCTCTGCACAGGCCTAGTAGCAAGAGCGGCTGCAAGGAACATTAATTTGTTCTACAGAAGGGAAACCGGGTCTGCCGACGGTGCTGCAGTTCAGACTGTGGCCACGCGGGGGCAGCAGTGGACAGGTAAAAGCGTCTGAAAAAGGCGCTCAGGCTGCGGGAACAGCAGAGCATCCCTAAGGACTTCCCTGCCCAAGGCACCCACCTAATTTTTCTTTCTTTCTTTCTTTTCTTTCTTTCTTTCTTTCTTTCTTTCTTTCTTTCTTTCTTTCTTTCTTTCTTTCTTTCTTTTCTTTCTTTTGTTCTTTCTTTCGTTCTTTCGTTCTTTCTTTCTTTTTCTTTCTTTCTTTTCTTTCTTTCTCTTTCTTTCTTTCTTTCTCTCTCTCTCTTTCTCTTTCTTTCTTTCTTTTCTTCCTTCCTTCCTACCTCCCTCCCTCCTTCCTTTTCTTTCTTTCTTTCTTTCTTTCTTTCTTTCTTTCTTTCTTTCTTTCTTTCTTTATTTCTTTCCTTCCTTCCTTCTCTTTCTTTCTTTCTTTCTTTTCTATCTATCTATCTAATCTGTCTATCTTCTATCCATCCATCTATCATCTGTCGGTAACAGAGATGAGGTCTCACTATATTGCCCAGGTTAGTCTCAAACTCCTAGGCTCAAGCAATCCTCCCGCCTGAGCCTCCCGAAATGCTGGGATTACAGGCATGAGTAATTTTTTTTTTTTTTGGCTGAGTACAGAGGACTTTCTTGCTTTAATGATACGCCCCTTCCTGTTCTTCAGGGGGTCTGGCACGGAAACTGTGTCTTGGGGAAATTCTCAGTGTGGCAGGGGGCTGAGTGCAGCAGGGACTCCCGCAGCTGCAGGCCTCTGTCTTCCTCTCATGTCACTGGGGCTTCTGGTCTGAGGGTCTTAGTCCCTGGAGACAGTGTGGACCACCACCTTGTTGCTGAAGCCAAATTCATTGTCATGCCAGGAAATGAACTTGACAAAGTGTCATCAAGGGCAATGTCAGCCCCAGCACAGAAGGTGGAAGGGTGAGTGTCACTGTTCAAGTTGGAGGAGACGGCCGGGCGCAGTGGCTCACACGTGTAATCCCAGCATTTGGGGAGGCCGAGGCAGGTGGATCACTTAAGGTCAGGATTTCAAGACCAGCCTAGCCAACATAGTGAAACCCTGTCTCTACTAAAAATACAAAAAATTAGCTGGGCGTGGTGGTGTGCACCTGTAATCCCAGCTACTCAGGAGGCTGAGGCAGGAGAATTGATCGCTTGAACCGGGAGGTGGAGGTTGCAGTGAGCCAAGATCGTGCCACTGCACTCCAGCTTGGGCAACAGAGTGAGACTCCGTATCAAAAAATATATATAATTTAAAAATAAAAGCGGAGGAGACAATCTTGTCCTTAGTGTAGCCTGGGATGCCCTTGAGGGGGCCCCCCAATGCCTGCTTCACCACCTTCTTGAGGTCATCATATTTGGCAGGTTTCTCCAGACAGCAGATCGGGTCAACCACCAACACAGTGGCGGCAGGGACTCTTTGGAAGGCTGTACCACTGAGCTTCCTGTTCAGTGCAGGAATTTGCCCACAGCCTTGGCCGCACCAGTAGATGCAGAGACGATATTTCTCATGCCAATTTCCCAGAGGGACTGTGGTCACGAGCCCCTCCATGATGCCAAAGCTGTCATGGATGACCAGAGTCAGTGGCTCAGCCTGTAATCTCAGCACTTTGGGAGGCCAAGGTGGGAGGATCGCTTGAGTCCAGGAGTTTAAGACCAGCCTGGGCAACAAAGTGAGACCCCTATCTCTATTTATTTATGAAATAGGGTCTCACTGCAGGAGGCGGAGTTTGCAGTGAGCTGAGACCATGCCACTGCACTCTAGCCTGGGCGACACAGCAAGACTCCGTCTCGGAAAAAAAAAAAAAAAGAAATAGGGTCTCACTCCATCACTCAGGCTAGAGTGCAGTGGCACGATCCCGGCTCACTGCAGCCTCAACCTCCCAAGCTCAAGCTACCCTCCCACCTCATCCTCTCGAGTAGCTGAAACGTACCCCACCATGCCTGGATAATTTTTTTTTTTTCAACTTTTTGTAGAGACAGAGTCTTGCTATGTTGCCCAGGCTGGTCTTGAACTCCTAGGCTCAAGTGATCCTCCCACCTCAGCTTCCCAAAGTGTTGGGATTACAGGCATGAGTCAATGCACTTGGCCTCCATCTCTATTTAAAAAGAAAGAGAGAGAGAGAGAGAGAGAAAGAAAGGAAAGAAAGAAAGAGAGAAAGAAAGAAAGAAAGAAAGAAAGAAAGAAAGAAAGAAAGAAAGAAAGAAAGACAAAACCAAACCAAGAAAATGTTGTCATGGATGACCTTGGCTGTGTGGTAAGCAGCTGGCTGTGCGGGAGGCATTGCTGACAATCATGGGGTTTTTGTACCTCTCATGGTTCACGTCCATCACAAACATGGGAGCATGGGCAGAGGGGGCAGAGATGATGATCCTTTTGGCTGCCCCCTCTAAGCAGGCCCCAGCCTTCTCCATGGTAGTGAAGATGCTAGTGGTGGACTCCATGACAAAACCAGCGCCAGCATCATCACCCAATTTGATTTTGCTGGGATCTGGCTTCTGGAAGAGGGGGATGAGATTCCCATTTCCTGCTGATGACAAGTTTCCCTTCCCTTTCTCAGTCTTTTTTTTTTTTTTTTTTTTTTTAGAGAGAGAGAGGATCTCCCTATGTTGCCTAGGCTGATCCTGAACTCCTGGTCTCAAGTGATCCTCCCACCTCAGCCTCCTAAGTAGCTGAGATTACAGGCATGAGCCACCACACCCAGCCCACTTCTCAGCCTTGATGGTGCTGTGGAACTTGCCATGGGTGGAATCATATTGGAACATGTAGACCATGTAGTTGAGGTCAGTGAAGGGGTCATGGAGGTGACAACATCCATTCTGCCAGAGTTAAAAGCAGCTCTGGTGCCTGGTGACCAGGCACCCAATGTGGCCAAATCCATTTTCTCCTGCCTTCACTTTCACCACGGTGTCTCAGGGACATGCCTTTTTCACTGCATGAAAAGATGTGGCTGTCTGTCAAATGGGAGGAGCACAGAGGCTCTGCGTTTTTAATCTTTAAAAAAAAAAATTCAGATGGGGAATCACTATGTCACCCAGGCTGTTTCAAACTCCTCCCGCCTTAGCTTCCCAACGTGTTGTGATTGCAGGTGAGAGCCACCATGCCAAGCCTGTCTTTTAATTTTACTTGATTACTATTATGAATTTATTATTATTTGAGACGGAGTCTCGCTCTGTAGCCCAGGCTGGCATGCAGTGGCACAATCTCGGCTCACTGCAACTTCACCTCCACCTCCTGGGTCCCGGTTCAAGCGATTCTCCTGCCTCAGCCTCCTGAGTAGCTGAGATTACAGGAACGAGCCACCATGCCCAGCTAATTTTTATACTTTTAGTAGAGATAGATTTCACCATGTTGATAAGGCTGGTCTTGAACTCCTGACCTCATGATCCATGCACCTCAACCTCCCAAAGTGCTGGGATTACAGGTGTGAGCCATCGCACCCGGCCTATTATTATTATTATTATTTGAGACAGTCTTGCTCTTGTCGCCCAGGCCGGAGTGCAGTGGCATGAACTTGGCTCACTGCAACCTCCGCCTCCCAAGCCTCCCGAGTTCAAGCGATTCTCCTGCCTCAGCCTCCCAAATAGGTGGGACTACAGGCGCCGCCACCACGCCCGCCTAATTTTTTTGTATTTTTAGTAGAGACAGGGTTTCCCCTTGTTGGTCAGGCTGGTCTCAAACGCCTGAGCTCAGGGGATCCGCCCACCTCTGCCTCCCAAAGTGCTGGGATTACAGGTGTGAGCCATCGTGCCCGGCCCTGTCTTTTAATGTTTAAAGGGTGGAAGACACCGTGATTAATCTTTGCCCACCTAAACCACCTATTCAGCAGCCCATGCCTCACAGCCCACAGCTGGGGGACATGCTGCAAAAATCTAAGTCAGATCTGTCCCTCTGATTGGAACCTCTGTGGCTCCCACCTCACCCAGGTAAAAGCTCCCTTCCTTGCAGCCCCAAGAGCTCACGCAACCTGCCCCACCCACTCCCTTCTCTCCCTTGCCCTCAACCTTCCGGACTCACTTCCCCCTTGCTGACGCTGCTCCAGCCACAAAGGCCAGTTTTTGGTTCCTCAAATCAAACTAACTCATGACAGCATTTGGGATTTTGAAGGCTTGGGGCCCCAAAAAATCCATGTTTTTTTTTTAAATTTATTTATTTTATTTTTTATTTTCCACAGCAACCCTCTTTTTTTTTTTTTTTTTTTTTGGAAATAGAGTCTCACTCTGTTGCCCAGGCTGGAGTACGGTGGCACAATCTCGGCTCACTGCAACCTCTGCCTCCTGGGTTCAAGCGATTCTCCTGCCTCAGCCTCCCAAGTAGCTGGTATTACAGGTGCCCGCTGCCACGCCCAGCTAATTTTTTTGTATTTTAGTAGAGACAGGATTTCACCTTGTTGCCCAGGCTGGTCTTGAACTCCTGGGCTCAGGCAATCCCCCCTCCTTGGCCTCCCAAAGTGCTGGGATTACAGGTGTGAGCCACTGCCCCTGGCCCAAAAATCCATCTTTGTGGGTTCCTTTGTAAATGTGTAGTCAATTTAGAAATTTAGAAACACAGTTTCCCTTAAGCCTTTATTTAGTTACAATCACAACTAACATGTTACTTATACACCTGGCACAGTGAAACATCAAAAAATTAACTCAGGGCTTGGCTTCAGGCCTGTAATCCCAGTACTTTGGGATGCCAAGGCAGATGGATCACTTGAGGTCAGGAGTTCCAGACCATCCTGGGCAACATGGTGAAACCCCCATCTCTACTAAAAATACAAAAAAAAATTAGCTGGGCATGGTGGCGCACACCTGTAATCCCAGCTACTCGGGAGGCTGAGGCAGGACAATCTCTTGAACCCGGGAGACGGAGGTTGTGGTGAGCTGAAGATCACACCACTGCAGCCCAACCTGGGTGCTGACTGAGTGACACTCCATCTCAAAAAAAAAAAAAGAAATATCACTTTAAGAGGTCACTGGCTCATGCCTGTAATCCCAGCACTCTGGGAGGCCGAAGCAGACAGATCATGAGGTCAGGAGATTGAGACCATCCTGGCTAATACAGTGAAACTCCATCTCTACCAAAAAAATACAAAAAATTAGCCAGGCGTAGTAGTGGGCGCCTGTAGTCTCAGCTACTCAGGAGGCTAGGCAGAAGAATGGCATGAACCTGGGAGGAGGAGCTTGCAGTGAGCCAAGATCATGCCACTGCACTCCAGTCTGCCTGGGTGACAAAGCAAGACTCTGTCCCAAAAAAAAAAAAGAAAAAACAAAAAGAGGTCATTGGATGCATATTTGGGTCTGTTTATAAGTTTAGTGGATTAAAATTAACATTTTACAAGTGTGATGCATTTTATTCTATACTCTTTTACTACTATTATAATTATTATTATTATTATTTAGAGATAGTGTCTCAGCTGTCACCCAGACTGGAGTGCAGTGGTGCAATCATGGTTCACTGCAGCCTCGACTTCCTGAGCAATCCTCCCACCTCAGCCTCCCGAGTAGCTGGGCTACAGGTACACACAACCACGCCCAGCTAATTTTTTTTTAAGAGATGAAGTCTCTACAAAAAGTGTTGGGATGACAGGTGTGAGCCACTGTGCCAACTTATTCTTTAATCTTTTAATTTTTTTTTTTTTTTTTTTTTGAGACAGAGTCTTGCTTTGTCACCCAGGCTAGAGTGCAGTAGTGTGATCTCAGCTCACAGCAACCTCTGCCTCCCGGGTTCAAGCGATTCTCCTGCCTCAGCCTCCCAAGTAGCTGGGACTACAGGCGCATGCCACCACACCTAGGGAATTGTTCGTATTTTTGGTAGAGACGGTTTCACCATGTTAGCCAGGATGGTCTCAATCTCCTGACCTCATGATCCGCCCACCTTGGCTTCCCAAAGTGCTGGGATTACAGACTGAGCCACCGCGCCCGGCCTCTTGAATCTTTTTAAATGTCTCCACCAAGCAAACACCTTGAGAAGTCCTTAGCAGTTTTTAAAAATCTACAGTGCAAACATACAAATAAAAGGAGAACAAGAAGTTCTCTTAGACTTTCCGATACTACTTCTAAACTTAGCCAATAAACTGAGAGTGAATGTTAATTTTTTAAATAAACAGGCCAGGTGCAGTGACTCACTCCTGTAATCCCAGCACTTTGGGGGGCTGAGGTGGGAGGATTGCTTGAACTCAGGAGTTCAAGAGCAGCCTGGGCAAGGTGACAAATCCCTGTCTCTACAAAAAACACAAAAATTAGCTGGGTGTGGTGGTGTGTGCCTGTAGTCTCAATCCTCAGGAGGCTGAGGGGTGTGGGAGGATCACTTGAGCCCAGAAGGTGAGTCTGCGTGAGCCATGATCGCATCACTGCTCTCCAGCCTGGTGACTCTGTTTTAAAAAAAGAAAAACAAAAAAAAAAAAAACAAAGCTTTCATTAACGGAAGACAGACTGAAAGCAAGATAAATTGAAAGCAAGATAAACGAGTGGGTAGTTTTCTCAAGCAGTGGTAAGTGCTGCAGAGATAACGACAGCAACAGGAGAGTCAGACAATGATGGGGGCAGGGTGGTGCATTTCAGATAAGTTCAGATAAATTATCTTTTTCTTTTTTTTTTTTTTTGAGACAGAGTCTTACTCTGTCACCCAGGCTAGAGTGCAGTGGCACAATCTTGGCTCACTGAAGCCTCCGCCCCCCAGGTTCAAGCAATTCTCCTGCCTCAACCTCGTAAGTAGCTGGGACCATAGGTTTGCGCCACCACGCCTGGCTAATTTTTGTATTTTTGTAGAGATAGGGTTTCACCATGTTGGCCAGGCTGGTCTCGAACCCCTGGCCTCAAGCGATCCACCTGGCTTGGACTCCCAGAGTGCTGGGATTACAGGCAGGAGCCACCATGCCCAGCCTCTTTTCAGGTAAATTAAAGGAACTTGAACACAATGGGGGACCTCAGTATCTGACTAAGGAAGACCCCTCCAGGCAGGCGGAAGAGAAAGTGCCAAGACCCTGAGGCCAGAGTGTGTCTGAGACAGTCAAGCAATGCGGAGGAGGTCAGAGGAGCAAGAAACAGGGAGAGCAGGACTGGCAGGAGGAAGGAAGGAAAGGGATTGGGTAGGGACGGCAGCGAACAGGACCTGGATGTATTGGCAAAAGGAGGAACTCACTCGTGGGGTTGTTGACATCTGAGATTGACACTGATGTTGGGAAAATAGGCAAGGGTGGAGGTGGAGGGAGATTTTGAGTCACATCCTGATCTAGCCCCACAGAAAATCAGCAGAAGAGAGTTCTCCTGGGTGAATAGAGAAGAGCTTATTCAGAACCCTGTAGGAGACCAGAGAGAGATGGCCAAGAACCCGCAGGTTTTATTACATGCTCTATACAAGATCAGGTTTATTTTTTTCTTTTTCTTTCTTTTTTTTTTTTTGTGACGGAGTCTTGCTCTGTCGCCCGGGCTGGAGTGCAGTGGCCAGATCTCAGGTCACTGCAAGCTCCGCCTCCCGGATTTACACCATTCTCCTGCCTCAGTCTCCGGAGTAGCTGGGACTACAGGCGCCCGCCACCTTGCCCGGCTAGTTTTTTGTATTTTTAGTAGAGACGGGGTTTCACCGTGTTAGCCAGGATGGTCTCGATCTCCTGACCTCGTGATCCGCCCGTCTTGGCCTCCCAAAGTGCTGGGATTACAGACTTGAGCCACCGTCCCCGGCAGGGTTATTTTTTTCATTATGTGCTCTCTCTCTCTCTGAGACAAGAGTCTAGCTGTGTTGCCCAGGCTGAAGGCCAGTGGTGCAATCATAGCTCATTGCAGCCTCACACTCCCAGGCTCAAGCAATCCTCCATCTCAGCTTCCTGAGTAGCTGGAATCACAGGTGTGCACCACCATGCCTGGCTAATTTTGTTATGTTTTTTGTAGTGATGTGGTCTCGCCATGTTGCCCAGGCTGGTCCTGACTCCTGGGCTCAAGCGATCCTCCCATATTGGCTGGGTTTACAGGCCTGAGCCACCACGTTTGGCCAGCTTTATCAATTTAAAAAATATAGAAAGTGCTAATACAAATTAAAAAGTTATAAAATAGTGCCAATAGTATCCCATTTTTCTGAAGACAAACATAGGCAGAGAAAAACTAATGGCTACTGTCTCTCTGGGCAGGGGTATTTCTGGCTACTATAATCGTTTTCTTTCTTTTTTTTTTTTTTAAGACAGAGTCTCGCTCTGTCGCCCAGGCTGCAGCACAGTGGAGCCATCTCGGCTCACTGCAAGCTCCGCTTCCCGGATTCATGTCATTCTCCTGCCTCAGTCTCCCAAGTAGCTGGGACTACAGGCGCCCGCCACCACACCCAGCTAATTTTTTGTATTTTTAGTAGAGATGGGGTTTCACCGTGTTAGCCAGGATGGTCTCGATCTCCTGACCTCGTGATCCGCCCGTCTTGGCCTCCCAAAGTGCTGGGATTACAGGCGTGAGCCACCGCGCCCGGCCTATTATAATCTTTTTCTTTGTGCATTCCAGAATTTACCAACTTTTCTACAAAGATCATGTAGCACAATAAGATAAGAAACATAATTTTGTGTGATCTCAAAATACAGGAAGCACAGAAGCTTCCAAAGCATGCCTGTACCCACCACGTGAAGAAACAGATGTTAACATTTGGTCATAATTGCTTCAGATTTCTTTTTTTTTTTCTTTCTGTTTTTTGGGGACAGGGTCTTGTTCTGTCGCCCGGGCTGGAGTGGCATGATCTCGGCTCAGTGCAACCTCCTTCCTCTTCCTGGGTTGGAGTGCAGTAGCACAATCTCAGTTCACCGCAACCTCTGTCTCCTGGGTTCAAGCGAGCACCTCCGGCTAATTTTTGTCTTTTTAGTAGAGACGAGGTTTCGTCATGTTGCCCAGGCTAGTCTGGAACACTTGACCTCAGGTGATCTGCTCACCTCGGCCTCCCAAAGTGCTGGGATTACAGGCGTGAGCCACCGCACCCAGCTAAATAATAACTTTTTTAAAAAACAGGAGACCAGCTGGATACAGTGGCTCATGCCTGTAATCCCAGCACTTTGGGGGGCTGAAGTGGGCAGATCACCTGAGGTCAGGAGTTGGAAACCAGCCTGGCCAACATGGAGAAACCCTGTCTCTACTAAAAATACAAAATTAGCTGGGTATGGTGGCGCAAGGTTGTAATCACAGCTACTTGAGAGGCTGAGGCAGGAGAATCGCTTGTACCTGGGAGGCAGAGGTTGTGGTGAGCGGAGATTGCGCCACTGCACTCCAGCCTGGGCAACAAGAACAAAACTGTCTCAAAAAAAAAAAAGGCTGGGCGCGGTGGCCCAAGCCTGTAATCCCAGCACTTAGGGAGGCCAAGGCAGGCGGATCACAAGGTGAGCAGATCGAGACCATCCTGGCTAACATGGTGAAACCCCGTCTCTACTAAAAATACAAAAAATTAGCAGGGCATGGTGGCGGGCGCCTGTAGTTCCAGTTATTCAGGAGGCTGAGGCAGGAGAATGGCGTGAACCAGGGAGGCGGAGCTTGCAGTGAGCTGAGATAGCCCACTACACTCCAGCCTGGGCGACAGAGCAAGACTCTGTCTCAAAAATAAATAAATAAATAAATAACCAGGAGACTGAGGCTGAAGATGATAACAGACCTTACAAGAGCTTGGCCCCAGGGCTGGCTGAAACCCCACCCAGTGCTGTGGCCCTGGGGTTGTGGGCCCATGGGTACCCCCAAAGGGTCCCAGGCAGACGAAGGCTCCTGGTTGGCATGGAGGGAGGAAAAGGATGAAATCAGCTCCCCTGGTCACCCCTTCTGGCCCAGCTGCAGCTGCAGTCTGTGGGTCTGAGCCGACCTCCGGGGTTCATCGGCCCATTTTACAGATGCGGAGCCCACAGCAATGAGGCGTGACGGCTCTGGGCGGTGCGGGGTTCCGGGGCGGGAAGGCCAAGGCGCCCGCCCTCCCCGCCGGGGCTTACCTGGGCCAGCCCCGAGCCTCGAGCAGGACGAATCGGCCGCTACCTGCTTAAAGCTGGGGCCGCCCAGGAATGCGATCGCCTGCGGATCTGCAGCTGGGCACCCGCCGCAGCGCCCGCTCCGCCGACGGCAGGTGAGATATGCGCAGCCCCGTGGGAGGGGTCTCCGCCTGCCCTCATCACCCACTTCCTTCCCCTTGGTCGCTGCTGCAAGGCTGGGGATAGGGGGGAACAAATACTTCGCAGGGTGACCCGGGGAGATCTCTGAGCCAGTGGCCTCGGCGTTGAATGAGGGCTCTCTCTCGGGTCCGCCCTCGCAGGGACTGAAGGAACTCGTGAACGTTCGCAGACGTGTCTCGGTGGCGCCCAGCACGGAGGAGGCAGGCAGGGAGGTGAGGAGCAGGTCTGACCGGCCGCAGGTGCAGGGCCTCCTGCTCTCAGAGGCTGCGGTCCCGTGGAGGGCCTGCAGACAGCTGCCTAGACCATGAGGGTCAGAGGTCTGCAGTCACGCGCGCTGTCACCAGCTAGCTGCCTCCTGCCTGGTTCCTCCTGCAGGAATGGGTGTCTAGGGGGAGGGGAGGGTGTGGGCAGGACTTCCTGGAAAAGGGAGGCCTGTTGGTGTTTATCTGTGGGGTGGAGAGGGGGCAGGGGGAGGACAGGGACACACACAGAGTGCCGCACTCAGATGTCAAACACACATCCCACACCAGACACGCAACTCACCCTAGAGACGCAACCCAGGCACACACATAGGGATTCCCACCCCGTGCCACGTGAGAACACAGGCGTGCATCGCAGACAGGCCACACAGGCTCAGTGTACACGTTTGCAGCAACCCGGTCAGGTACAGAGCCAAGGCCCAGGTAGGTATGCTCAGCTGCACGCAGGAAGCAAGACACACCCAGACATACACAGGCGAGCCCTTACTCAGAGAAAGAAGGTGCAGATGTGTCTTGGGTAATCGCAGCCACAGCCTCTCAAGCGAACACACACATAGTGACACTCAGATACACAGACACACAGAGATACCCAACATGTCAAGCCCACAGCACAGACAGGCCCCTGCAGGTCGACCCGGAGGCTGTGTGGGCCGAGGCTGCTGCACACGTGTGCCCAGATCCTCCCACCCCCACCCCAATCCCGTGTCCTGCTCCAGGGAAGTCCAGGGCTCACATGACCCAAGGGGAGGGCTCCCGGGACAGCCCTCGGAGAAACTGCATCATCCTCACTAATGATCCACTTCCTCCCCAGGGAATAAAGGCTCAGGGACCAGCAGTTCTGCCCTGGAGCCCACCAGCCTCTCAGAGCCTCCAGTGACTGGCCTGTCTCCCCCCCAGGGTGAGTGCTGGGCAGGCTAGGTGGAAGGAGGGTGAAATGGGCCTGCGAGGCCATCTTGGTGCAGCTCGCCCTCTCACAGATCACCCCCCCTACCGTAAGCCAGCTTGTGCAGCCGTGTCCTGAGAACTAGGGCACCAAGGGGTTCCCGCAGGGGCAGCCTGCAGCAAGCGGTCTCCCTCTATCTCAGGGCAGGCGGGGGTCTGAAGGCCTCCCTGCCCTTGTCACAGCCCGGGCCACCTATGCTTGTCTCTCTTCTCCCAGATGGACATGTGCACGGCGCTGCTCTTCCTGCAAGCCTTGTTGCTACCCTCCCTGGCTGATGGTGCCACCCCTGCCCTGCGCTTTGTAGCCGTGGGCGACTGGGGAGGGGTCCCCAATGCCCCATTCCACACGGCCCGGGAAATGGCCAATGCCAAGGAGATCGCTCGGACCGTGCAGATCCTGGGTGCAGACTTCATCCTGTCTCTAGGGGACAATTTTTACTTCACTGGTGTACAAGGCGTCAATGACAAGAGGTTCCAGGTCTGTGCCCAACAGAGTGGGGCAGGAGGTGGGGGCGGACAGTGGGGAGAAGCCACCTTACCTAGTGACCTTCCTTTGGAGAGGGCAGAGGGAAGGTGATGGGGCACCTTTGGGCGCCGGGAACATTCCATGTCTCCCTTACCCCTGGCCCCTGACTTGGTAGAAGGATCAGGGTAGCCAATGACCCCAGGGAAGGGGCCTGCCCTGTTTGCTACAGGAGACCTTTGAGGACGTATTCTCTGACCGCTCCCTTCGCAACGTGCCCTGGTACGTGCTGGCTGGAAACCACGACCACCTCGGCAACGTCTCTGCCCAGATTGCCTACTCTAAGATCTCCAAGCGCTGGTGAGCCACCCTCAGCCCTGCCTCCCCCAGATCCTCACACAGCGGGGACACAGGGGCCCTGTGGCTTGAGCTGCCCCTGGGACTTCTGCGCCCAAGATGTGAACCCACGACCTCTATCCCCTCCGCAGGAACTTCCCCAGCCCTTTCTACCGCCTGCGCTTCAAGATCCCACGGACCAATGTGTCTGTGGCCATTTTTATGCTGGACACAGTGACACTATGTGGCAACTCAGATGACTTCCTCAGTCAGCAGCCTGAGAGGCCCCGAGACGTGAAGCTGGCCCGCACACAGCTGTCCTGGCTCAAGAAACAGCTGGCGGCGGCCAGGGAGGACTACCTGCTGGTGGCCGGCCATTACCCTGTGTGGTCCATAGCCGAGCACGGGCCTACCCACTGCCTGGTCAAGCAGCTACGGCCACTGCTGGCCACATACAGGGTCACCGCCTACCTGTGCGGCCACGATCACAATCTGCAGGTGAGGGTCCCGTGGGCAGGGTGGGAGCTGGGTGAGGGGGCCCCCATCCCAGCTGATGTCCACATGGCTGGGGTCCTCCCGCTGTTTGAGGGGCTCCTGTGGCCTTCAGAATGTCTAGACTGTCCCTCAAATCTTGCTGTCTAACCAGGAAAACACTCCAAAGCCAGAATAATATCTTTGACTTGCCAATTTCTTTCTTTCTCTTTCTTTTTTTTGAGACAAGGTCTCACTGTTTTTCACCCAGGCTGGAGTGCAGTGGTGCAATCAGGGCAATCAGGGCTTTCTGCAGCTTCAATCTCCCGGGCTCAGGTGATCCTCACACCTCAGCCTCCAGAGTAGCTGACACTGCAGGCGTGTGCCACCGCGCGCAGCTAATTTTGGCTTTTTTTTGTTTTTCTTGAGAGGGAGTGCAGTGGCACGATCTCAACTCACTGCAACCTCCGCCTCCTGGGTTCAAGTGATTCTCTTGTCTGTCTCCCGAGTAGCTGGGATTACAAGCATGCGCCACCACACCCTGCTAATTTTTATATTTTAGTAGAGATGGGGTTTCACCATGTTGGCCAGGCTGGTCTCGAACTCCTGACTTCGAGTGATCTGCCCGCCTTGGCCTCCCAAAGTGCTGGGATTATAGGTGTGAGCCACCGCGGCCGGTCCTTGTGAATTTTTTTGTAGAGGCAAGGTTTCACTATGTTGCCCAGGCTGGTCTCAAATTCCTGGGCTCAAGCAATCCACCCGCCTCAGCCTCCCAAAGTGCTGGGTTCACAGGCATGAGCCTCCACACCTGGTCACCAATTTCTTACTAATTGCTCTACCTATGAAACAGGATTAATACACTCCTAACAGTTGGGAAATTGAAGCCAGGAGGGGTTACATACTTCAAGGTGACTCTGTGGTTAGGGTCAAATTGAGCCCTGGACCTTAGGCAGGCCCCGGCTCAAAGCTGGGTCTCCACTGACCCCTTGTCCTCCATCCTCAGTACCTGCAAGATGAGAACGGCGTGGGCTATGTGCTGAGTGGGGCTGGGAATTTCATGGACCCCTCGAAGCGGCACCAGCGCAAGGTCCCCAACGGCTATCTGCGCTTCCACTATGGGGCTGAAGACTCACTGGGTGGCTTTGCCTATGTGGAGATCAGCTCCAAAGAGATGACTGTCACTTACATCGAAGCCTCGGGCAAGTCCCTCTTTAAGACCAGCCTACCGAGGCGAGCCAGGCCCTGAACTCCCATGACTGCCCAGCTCTGAGGCCCAATCCCCACTGTTGGTGGGTGGGCCCTGCCGGGACCCTACTCACAGGCAGGCTTTTTCTCCAACCTGTGGCGCTGCAGCAGGGCAGGAAGGGGAAGCACAGCTGGTGAACTGTGGTGCCACGTGACCCTTGTGGCACAGATACCCACGTATGTGAAACAGACATGGACACGTGTCCCAGCCACAGCGTTACGCTCTGTGGCTGGCTCACCTTTGCTGAGTTCCGGGGTGCAGTGGGGGAGTAAAGGAAAGCTTCCTCCTAAATCAAGCATTTTTCTGTCACTGATGTTCAATAAAAGAATAGTTGCCAAGGCTGAACCAGTGCCACTGGCGTGTTATATTCTCCTGGTTAGGGTGGCTGGGCTCCCCTGAGCTGCTGTTCCTTGCCTCCATCTCTTACCCCATCCATAACCAAGTTGCCTTATCCGTGGATGTGATTTTAAAATCCAAGCAGAGGCCAGCCTCGGGGGTTCACATCTGTAATCCCAGCACTTTGGGAGACCAAAGCAGGTGGATTATTTGAGGTCAGGAGTTTGAGATCAGCCTGGCCAGCATAGTGAAACCCCATCTCTACTAAAAATACAAAAACTTAGTCAGGCTTGCTGGCATGTGCCTGTAGTCCCAGCTACTTGGGAGGCTGAGGCAGGAGAATCACTTGCATCTGGGAGGTGGAGGTTGCAGTGAGTCAAGATTGCGCCACTGCACTCCAGCCTGGGCAACAAGAGTGAAACTCTGTCTAAAAAAAAAAAAAAAAAAAAAATTGACCAGTTGTGGTGGCAGGCACCTATGGTCCTAGCTACTCAGGAGGCTGAGGCAGAAGAACTGCTTGAACTCAGTAGGCAGAGGTTGCAGTGAGCTGAGATTATGCCATTGCACTCCAGCCTGGGTGATGGAGCAAGAATCTGTCTCAATAAATAAATAAATTAATTAATTAATTAATTTAAAAAATGGGCCAGGCACGATGTCTCTCGCCTGTAATACCAGCACTTTGCAAGGCCTAGGTGGGTGGATCACTTGAGGTCAGAAGTTCGAGACCAGCCTGGCCAACATGGTGAAACCCCATCTCTACTAAAAATACAAAACTTATCTAGGTGTGGTGACACATGTCTGTAATCCCAGGGACTTGGGAAGCTGAGGCAAGAGAATCGCTGGAGCCCCGGGGGTTTGGGGGTGAGGGGGATGGGGGGGTGAGGGCAGAGGTTGCAGTGAGCTGAGATTGTGCCACTGTATTCCAGCCTGGGCGATAGAGCGAGACTCTGTCTCAAAAAAATAAATTAATTAATTAAATAAAATTCAAGCAGAAAAAAGGGTACAACATAAAGCAAGTCTTCCTCCTCTCCATGGGCAACTAATATTCATCATTTTCTTTCTCTATATAGTCTACGCCTCCAAAATCATAACATTCCCTTTATTATTTTCTTTCTTTTTTTTTTGAGATGGAGTCTTATACTCTGTCACCAGGCTGGAGCACAGTGGCACGATCTCAGCTCACTGCAACCTCTGACTCCCGGGTTCAAGCGATTCTCCTGCCTCAGCCTCCCGAGTAGCTGGGATTACAGGCACGCCCCACCACGCCCACGGAGTCTTGCTCTGTCACCCAGGCTGGAGGGCAGTGGCGTGGTCTTGGCTTACTGCAAGCTCCGCCTCCTGGGTTCAAGCCATTCTCCTGCCTCAGCCTCCCAAGTAGCTGGGACTACAGGCCCCTGCTACCACGCCTGGCTAATTTTTTGTATTTTTAGTAGAGATGGGGTTTCACCATGTTGGCCAGGATGTTCTCAATCTCCTGACCTCGTGACCCACCTGCTTTGGCCTCCCAAAGTGCTGGGATTACAGGCATGAGCCACCACGCCCAGCCTATTATTTTATTTCTTTACGGAGAGGGGTTAAATAAAATTCAAGCAGAAAAAAGGGTACAACATAAAGCAAGTCTTCCTCCTCTCCATGGGCAACTAATATTCATCATTTTCTTTCTCTATATAGTCTACGCCTCCAAAATCATAACATTCCCTTTATTATTTTCTTTCTTTTTTTTTGAGATGGAGTCTTGCTATATTGTCCAGGCTGGAGTGCAGTGGTGTAATCATAGCTCCCTGCAGCCTCAAACTCCTGGGCTCAAGCAATCCTCCTGCCCTAGCCTCTCAAGTAGCTAGGACTACAGGCACGCACCACCACTCCTAACTAATTTAAAAATTTTTTTTTGTAGAGATGGGAGTCTTGTTCTGTTGCCCAAACCAGTCTTGCATTCCTGGGCTCAAGCAATCCTCCTGCCTCAGCCTCCCAAAGTGTTCGGATTATAGGCATGAGCTATTGCTTCCAGACTGTTTTTCAGAGACAGAGTTTTGCTATGTTGCCCAGGCCGGTCTTGAGCTCCTGGGCTCAAGTGATCCTCCCACATCATCCTCCCAAGTAGATGAGATTACAGGTGCATGCCACTGCAAACACGTTCCCATTTTTTACACTAAAAGCAACACAATATACACATAGTTCTGCATGCGTTCCTGTTACTGGACTCCACCTTTTTTTTTTTTTTCCTTTTTCTTTTTCGAGATGGAGTCTCACTCCGTTACCCAGGCTGGAGTATAGGGGCGCAATCTCAGCTCACTGCAACCTCCACCTCCTGGGTTCAACTGATTAAGCAATTCTCCTGCCTCAGCCTCCCAAGTAGCTGGGATTACAGGCCCCCACCACCATGCCTGGCTAATTTTGTATTTTTAGTAGAGACAGGGTTGCACCATGTTGGCCAGGGTGGTCTCGAACTCTTGACTTCAGGTGATTCACCTGTCTTGACCTCCCAAAGTGCTGGGATTAGAGGCTTGAGCCACCACACCCAGTCCTGAATTCTTTTTTGCGTAAGATCCAAGAACGCTCTCTTGGGGTCTAGATCGAAACCCCTTTCTTGTAACACTTCCAACAATTTTGCAGTCCTCAATGCCATAACAAATGACCTTGCCCATGCATTACCTATGTGGCAGACATGTTTGCCGGATTCCCAGGAAAAAGGAACAAGATCGCCCTTCTTTTTGACAGCCACGAAGCTTCTGCCTTATGTCACTGGCTCCTTGCTAGTGCCCCTTGCAGGATTTTATTGGTTTTGGGGGTTGTTTTGAGAGACAGAATCTTGCTCTGTCACTCAGACTACAGTGCAATGGTGGGATCATAGCTCACTGCAGCCTCAAATTTCCAGGGCCAACTGATCCTCCTGCCTCAACCTCCCAAAGTGCTGGGATTGCAGGCGTGAGCCAAAGTGCTCAGTCTCGTTGAGGTCTTTTTTTTTTTTTTTGAGACGGAGTCTCGCTCTGTCCCCCAAGCTGGAGTGCAGTGGCGAGATCTTGGCTCACTGCAACCTCCACCTCCTGGGTTCAAGCAATTCTCTGCCTCAGCCTCCCAAGTAGCTGGGATTACAGGAGCCCACCACCACACCTGGCTAATTTTTGTATTTTTAGTAGAGATGCAATTTCACCATCTTGGCCAGGCTGGTCTTGAACTCCTGACCTCGTGATCCACCCACTTCGGCCTCCCAAAGTGCTGGGATTACAAGCATGAGTCATGGCGCCCAGCTGTGGTCTTTTTACATCTTTCCTTCTAGGCCGGGCACGGTGGCTCACGCCTGTAATCCCAACACTTTGAGAGGGTGAGGCAGGTGGATCAACTGAGGTCAGGAGTTTGAGACCAGCCTGACCAATATAGTGAAACCCCAACTCTACTAAAAATACAAAAATTAGCTGGGCATGGTGGCGTGTGCTTGTAGTCCCAGCTACTTGGGAGGCTGAGACAGGAGAATTGCTTGAATCCAGGAGGTGGAGGTTGGCAGTGAGCTGATATCGTGCCACTGCACTCCAGACTGAGCAACAGAGCAAGACTCTGTCTCTAAATAAATAGATTAAATAACAATTATTTCCCTCTTACCAACTAGGCTGCAGTGGTGGTCCCTGGACCAATGCTGTAAAAGTAATGTGTAAGAAAACTTCTAGAAGCAGAATTATCTCAGGGCCAGGCCCAGTGGGTCACACCTGTAATCCCAGCACTTTGGGAGACAGATCACCTGAGGTCAGGAGTTGGAGACCAGCCTGGCCAACATGGTGAAACCCCATCTCTACTAAAAATACAAAAAAATTAGCTGGGTGTGGTAGCATGTGCCTGTAATCCCAGCTACTCAGGAGGCTGAGGCAGGATAATCACTTGAACCCAGGAGGCGGAGGTTGCAGTGAGCCGAGATCACACCACTGCACTCCAGCCTGGGAAACAGAGTGAGACTCTGTTTCAGAAAAAAAAAAAAAAAAAAAAAAAAAAATTATCTCAGGGTCTGTTTCTTTCATAAACACTGAAAGTGGAGTGCTAGAGCTGATGTGACAGCTGCAGGGGAACACAGTTCCCCTCTGAGGGAGAGTTAGGTAATACCCACCCCGAGGCAACCCAAGTCACCAGCACTAGGCAAGGCACAGGAACACTTCCTTTGGCCCACCCTCAACCGCCACTTGCAACTGCTACATGGCAGGGACCCAATTATTTGGCTCCAGCTGCTTGCCTAGCGGAGTGAAATGAACCTGGATAAAATGTAACAGGGCTGAGCACGGTGGCTCACACCTATAATCCCAGCACTTTAGGAGGTGGGGGCAGGCAGATCACTTGAGGACAGGAGTTCAAGACCGGCCTGGCCAAATGGCAAAAACCCACCTCTACTAAAAAATACAAAAGAATTAGTCAGGCCTGGTGATACACGCCTATAATCCCAGCTACTTGGGAGGTTGAGGCAGAAGAATCGTTCTAGTCTGGGAAGGGGATGCTGCAGTGAGCTGTGATCATGCCACTGCACTCCAGTTTGGGAGACTCTGTCTCAAAAAAAAAAAAAAAAAAGTAACTGACGTTACTTCTGGGGAGAGGCACTTGGTGACATTGTCACCTTTCATTTGTTATTTTACTTTTTTTTTCTTTTTTTTTTGAGACAGAGTTTCGCCCTTGTTATCCAGGCTGGAGTGCAGTGGTGCAATCTCGGCTCACAGCAACCTCTGCCTCCCGGATTCAAGCAATTTTCCTGCCTCAGCCTCCTGAGTAGCTGGGATTACAGGTGTGTGCCACCACACCTAATTTTGTATTTTTTAGTAGAGACAGGGTTTCTCCATGTTGGTCAGGCTAATCTTGAACTCCCGACCTCAGGTGATCCACCTGCCTCGGCCTCCCAGAGTGCTGAGATTATAGGCATGAGTCACTGCACCTGGCTCATTTGTTATTTTGTGTATGTGTGTGTGTGTGTGTATCTTGGTATCATTTGCTACTTTATAGATGTCAATATTGTTGAATTTGTTAGAAGGTATATGTGTTACTGTTACAATATTTTGGTTTTTTTTGAAACAGTGTCTCACTCTGTTGCCCAGCCTGAGGTGCAATGGTGCAATCGTAGCTCACTGCAGTCTCCACCTCCTGGACTCAAGCTATCCTCTTGCCTATGCCTCCTGAGTGGCTGGGACCACGGCTTCATTCTACCACTCTCAGCTAATTTTGTGTGTGTGTGTGTGTTCTGTAGAGACAGGATCTTGCTATGTTGCCCAGGCTGGTCTCAAACTCCTGACCTCACGGGATCCTTCTTCCTTAGCCTCCCAAAATGCAGGATTACAGGTGTGAGCCAGCATGTCTGGCCCACTGTTATAATTAAGCAGTTATCCTTCCAGAATGCAATCCTGGCCAGGTGTGGTGGCTCACACCCATAATCCCAACACTTTGGGAGGCTGAGGCGGGCAGATCACTTGAGATCAGGAGTTCGAGACCAGCCTGGTCAACATGGCAAAATGCTGTCTCCACTAAAAATACAAAAATTAGCCAGCATGGTGGTGGGCACCTGTAATTCCAGCTACTCAGGAGGCTGACACAGGGCAACGGCTTGAACCAAGAAGGTGGAGGTTGCAGTGGGCTGAGGTCGTACCACTGCACTCCAGCCTGGGTGACAGAGAAAGACACCATCTAAAAAAGAAAAGAAAAAAGACAATTAGCCGAGTGTGGTGGTGTGTGCCTATAGTCCCAGCTGTGCAGGGTGCTTACGTGGGAGGATTGCTTGAGCCCAGGAGATGGAAGTTGCAGTGAGCTGTGACAGCACAACTGTACTCCAGCCTGACAGCCTGGGCAACAGAGTGAGACCCTGTCTCGAAAGAAAAGAAAAAGAAAAAAAGAGAAAAGAAAAAAATAAAATACAATAAAATAAAAATAATTAATTAAGATGGCTGAGTGCTGACTGGTGTTGTCTCCTCAGCAAGATAGAAGCCGCCTGAGGGCCAGCGCCCACCCTGATTTATTCCTCCCAGTGTCCTTGGGTTCCCAGTTGCCTGGCACAGAGCTTTGGTCCTTGGTGCTCGGTATAAGTATCTGGCTGATGTAGAGGAGGGAGCCTGAGTTACAATGCCCCCTCCCCTGCCACTCAGTCTTTGTGTGACATTGGATGTGTCACTTCTTCTTTCTGTGCTCTGGGCCGTGGGAACGGGGTCTTTGGGCTCTGATGGTGACCTCTGATTCAGACTCCTGCCTGCCTGGTGCCTCTGAGTCAGTGAGAAGAGGCAGGGTGGCTGTGACCTCCCTAGACTGTTGTGGTTAAGATTGAGGGACTGCTACTTCCTAGAAATGACCTTGATCACAGTGGTTAATCCGTCCGATCTAAGATAAATATTGTACAAAAAAAAAAAAAAAAAACAACCCACAAAAACCTGTCTGAGCTTCTGTAATATCCTCTGAGAAACAAGGATGATTCTGGCACCTGCCTCATGGGCCAGGATCAGAAGTGTTTTTTAGTAGATGTGAGCCAGTGTGCCCAGCCAATTTTTGTATTTTTTGTAGAGACAGGGTTGTATCACTTTGTCCACGTTGGCCTTAAACTCCTGGGCTCAAGCAATCTGCCCGCCTTGCTTCCCAAAGTGCGGGATTGCAGCCATGAACCACTGCACCCAGCCTAATTTATTTATTTTAAGAAATGGGGGCCAGGCATGGTGTATCATGCTTGTAATCCCAGCATTTTGGGAGGCCAAGGTGGGCGGATCACCTGAAGTCAGGAGTTCGAGACTAGCCTGGTCAACATGGTGAAAACCCTCCTCTACCAAAAAATACAAAACTTAGCCAGGCACTGCGGTGTGCACCTGTAACCCTAGATACTCGGGAGCCTAAGGTGGGAGAACTGCTTGAACCTGGGAGGTGGAAGTTGCAGTAAGTCGAGATCATATGACTGCACTCCAGTCTGGGGAATGGACTGAGATTCTGTCTCCATAAAAAAAAAAAAAAAAAGCCAGGCGCGGTGGCTCAAGCCTGTAATCCGTAATCCCAGCACTTTGGGAGGCCAAGACGGGCAGATCACGAAGTCAGGAGATCGAGACCATCCTGGCTAACATGGTGAAATCCTGTCTCTACTAAAAAAACATACAAAAAACTAGCCGGGCGAGGTGGCAGGCGCCTGTAGTCCCAGCTACTCGGGAGGCTGAGGCGGGAGAATGGTGTAAACCCGGGAAACAGAGCTTGCAGTGAGCTGAGATCTGGCCACTGCACTCCAGCCCGGGCCCGGTGCGGTGGCTCACATCTATAATCCCAGTAGTTTGGGAGGCTGAGGTGGGCGGATCACGAGGTCGGGAGATCGAGACCATCCTGGCTAACACAGTGAAATCCCGTCTCTACTAAAAATACAAAAAAAAAAAAAAAAAAAATGTAGCTGGACGTGGTGGCAGGTGCCTATAGTCTCAGCTACTCAGGAGGCTGAGGCAGGAGAATGGCGTGAACCCAGGAGGCAGAGCTTGCAGTGAGCCGAGATTATACCACTGCACTCCAGCCTGGGCGACAGGGCAAGACTCCATCTCAAAAAAAAAAAAAAGAGATGGAGTCTCCCTAGGTTGCCCAAACTGGTCTTGAACTCCTGGCCTCAAGTGATCCTCTCACTTTGGTCTCCCAAAATGCTGGGATTACAGGCATAGCCACCACACCAGGTTCAGCCATTTTTGGAAAGATGCCTTTTAACCTGCAAGAAACAAGACAGGAGAGTCCCTCAGGCTAGTGGCAGGGTTTCATCTCTTCTCAAACCTCCTGAGCAACCAACCACTCCTGATTTCAGCTGTCACAGATACTATCATCTTGCCACTCCACTTGTCAAACTAGAGGCTGGGATTCTCATGCAGCCAGTAGGCTGTCTATCACTTGACACTGAGGCCATGTGCACTTCCTAAACAGCATCTCAGGCCAAGAATCATGAATAAGAAGGTGAGATACCTGCCTTACCAAACAGCAAAACATACTGTCATCAAAACAGTAAGACACTGGCTCAGGGTCAGATGTGGTGGCTCACGCCTGCAATCCCAGGACTTTGGGAGGCTGAGGCGGGTGGATCACCTGGGGTCAGGAGTTCGAGACCAGCCTGGCCAATGTAGCAAAACCCCGTCTCTACTAAAAATACAAAAATTAGCCAGGTGTGGTGGTCGGTGCCTGTAATCCCAGCTACTCGGAAGGCTGCTGAGGCACGAGAAGCATCACCTAAACCCTGGAGGCAGAGGCTGTAGTGAGCTGAGATTGCACCACTGCACTCCAGCTTGGGTGACAGAGCAAGACATTGTCTCAAAAAAAAAAAAAAAAAAAGACATTGACATTGACTCAGGGTAAGGTGTGGTGGCTTATACCTGTAATTCCAGCTCTTTGGAAGGCTGAGATGTGAGGATCACTTGAGGCCAGGAATTCAAGACCAGCCTGGGCAACACAGCAAGGCCCTAACTCTTAAAAAATACTTAAATTAACCAGGCGTGGAGGTGTACGCCTGTAGTTCCAGCTATTCAGGAGGCTGAGGTGGGAAGATCCCTCGAGCCCAGGAGCTGGAGGCTACAGTGAGCAATGCTCACACCACGGCATTCCAGCCTGAGCCTGGATGACGGAGTGAGATCCTGTCTCTAAAACAAAAAAGCAAAAAACAAACAAACAAACAAACAAAAAAGACATTGGCTCAGGAAAATATCGAGAGAGAAAGTAGAAACAAATACATAAACAATACAGCATTGACTCAGGAAAATACCAAGAGGGAATCCAACAACAAATTCAGGAAGATTTATATAAGAACATAATATAGGTTCAAGGTGGCATGGCAACTTCATGGGAAAGGAGGTGTTATTTGCCTTGTCAGTTTGCACTGGAATGAGACAAAACCTGAACCCTACCTTAGACCATACACAAAAAGAAAGTCTGAAGGAATCATATATTTCAGGGAGGTAGGATGTGGTGGCTCATGCCTGTAATTCTAGCACTCTGGGAGGCCAAGGTGGGCGGATTGCTTGAGCCTAGGAGTTCAAGACCAGCCTGAGCAACATAGTAAACCCCATCTCTACCCCTCCCAAAAAAAGCAAAATTAGCCAGGCACGGTGGCTCACACCTGTAATCCCAGCACTTTGGGAGGCTGAGGCGGGTGGATCACCTGAGGTCCGGAGTTCGAGACCGGCCTGACCAACATGGAGAAACCCCGTCTCTACTAAAAATACAAAATTAGCCAGGTGTGGTGGCAGGCGCCTGTAGTCCCAGCTACTCCAGAGGCTGAGGCAGGAGAATGGCTTGAACCCGGGAGGCACAGTTGCTGTGAGCCGAGATAGCACCATTGCACTCCAGCCTGGGCAACAAGAGCGAAACTCTGTCTCAAAAAAAAAAAGTAAAAAGGAATGGAGGTGCTTATCTGTAGTTCCAGATACTCAGGGGTTGAGAGGGTGGGGTTGAAAGGGTGGGGCAGGGGCTGAGGATCACTTGAACCTGGGAGGTCAAGGCTGCAGTGAGTCTTGATCATGCCACTGTACACTGCACACAGAGTGAGACCCTGTCTCAAAATCAATCAAGCAAGCAAGCAATCACAGGGAAAGATGAAAATGAACATCCACACAAAGACCTGTGGAGGGAAGGCAAGATTTCTCCCTTACCCTCTTAGATCTCTGGCTGGGCCTAAGAATTAAACTAACGTTTGATCAATTAATAGGAGAAAAGCACAGAAATGTATTTAACATAAGTTCTAGGGTACACGGGAGCCCTGAAAAGGAATTGAAGACCCAAAGAGGCAGTTAGAGTCAAACACTTATTTACTGTATTGGACAAACAGTAGAAAATTGTGGATGAGCCGGGCGCGGTGGCTCAAGCCTGTAATCCCAGCACTTTGGGAGGCCAAGACGGGTGGATCACGAGGTCAGGAGATCGAGACCATCCTGGCGAACACGGTGAAACCCCGTCTCTACTAAAAAATACAAAAAAAAAACTAGCCGGGCGATTTGGTGGGCGTCTGTAGTCTCAGCTACTCGGGAGGCTGAGGCAGGAGAATGGCGGGAACCCGGGAGGCGGAGCTTGCAGTGAGCTGAGATCCGGCCACTGCACTCCAGCCTGGGCGACAGAGCGAGACTCCGTCTCAAAAAAAAAAAAAAAAAAAAAAAAAGAAAATTGTGGATGAGCGCGGTGGCTCACGCCTGTAATCCCAATACTTTGGGAGGCCAAGGCGGGCAGATCACCTGAGGTCAGGAGCTTGAGACCAGCCTGATCAACATGGAGAAAGCCTGTCTCTACTAAAAATACAAAAATTAGTCGGGCATGGTGGTACATACCTGTAATTCCAGCTACTCGGGAGGCTGAGGCAGGAGAATCACTTGAACCTGGGAGGCGAAGATTGCAGTGAGCTGAGATCGCACCACTGGACTCTAGCCTGGGCAACAGAGCCAGACTCCATCTCAGAAAAAAAAAGAGTAGTAAATTACAGATGGGTGTGGTGGCTTACACTAGTAATCCCAACATTTTGGGAGGCCAAGGTGGGAGGATTGCTTGGGCCCAGGAGTTTGAGAACAGCCTGGACAACACAGGGAGACCCCGTCTCTAAAACAACAAAAAATAAGATTAGCTGGATGGCATGCATTTGTAGTCCCAGGTACTCAGGAGGCTGACGTGGGAGGCTCGCTTGAGCCCAGGAGTTTGAGGCTGCAGTCAGCTATGATTGTGCCACTGTACTCCAGCCTGGGCAGCAGAGTAAGACCCCATCTCTAAATAAATACATAAATAAATTTTAAGATTATAAATAAATATTATAAATAAAGTTTTAAAAGGGTAGTAAATTATGAAAATGTGACAAGACAAAGGGGTTTGGGCTACGGCAGTTAATGGTGGAAAAATAACTGGAAAAATAAGGGTTTGTTTAACAAGGTTTGTTTGTACATTTTTTCCTCGGCTTTGACTCCCTGTCTTCTGGTGATAAGAATTTTATGCTCTAGGGCTGCGCACGGTGGCTCAGGCCTGTAATCCCAGCACTTTGGGAGGCAGAGGCAGGCGGATCACTTGAGCTCAGGAGTTGGAGACCAGCCTGGGCAACTTAGTGAAACCCTGTGTCTACCAAAACTACAAAAAATTAGCTGGGCATGGTGGTGTGCGCCTGTGATCCCAGCTATTTTGGGGATGAGGTGAGAGGATTGCTTGAGACTAGGAGGTGGAGCTGGGCGTAGTGGCTTACGCCTATAATCCCAGCACTCTGGGAGGCCAACGTGGGCGGATCACATGGTCAGGAGATTGAGACCATCCTGGCTAACACAGTGAAACCCCGTCTCTACTAAAAAAAAAAAAAAAAAAAAAAAAAACAAAAATTTAACCGGGCGTGGTGGCGGGCACCTGTGGTCTCAGCTACTCCGGAGGCTGAGGCAGGAAAATGGTGTGAGCCCGGGAGGCAGAGCTTGCAGTGAGCTAAGATCGGGTCACTACACTCTAGCCTGGGCTACGACTCTGTCTCAACAACAACAACAACAACAACAACGACAACAAAAGACTTGGAGGTGGAGGCTGCAGTGAGCCGAGATCACACCACTTCACTCCAGCCTGCAACAGGATGAGACCCTGTCTTAAAAAAAAAAAAAAAAAAAAAAAAAAAGAATTTTACTTTCAGATGAGGAGGGCATCTTCCATATGGGGGGGTTTATCTCCTTTGCCAGAGAAAAGAGGGAGGTCAGAGTGCTTTTCCTGCACCTGTTTTTCAAGTACCCTTAGCTCAAAACAATCCATATACCAAAGTGGCATATTTTGGAGTGGCGTCATCTGCCATCCTCAAAATGAAAGAGATGGTTCATGGCAGCTCTAATAATTGCTCAACACCAGCAACAATGCAAAAACAAGTCACTGACAGGTGAAAAGATAAAGTGTGGGACATTCATATAACAGAAAACTAGTGAATAATAAAAAGAAACAAGGCCAGGCACCGTGGCTCATGCCTATAATCCAAGCACTTTGAGAGGCCAAGGCAGGTGGATTGCTTGAGCCCAGGAGTTCGAGACCAGCCTGGGCAACATGGCAAAACCTTGTCTTTAAAAAAATACAAAAATTGGCTGGGTGTGGTAGTGCACAGGTGTAATCACAGCTACTCGGGAAGCTGAGGTGGGAGGATTGCTGGAGCCTGGGAAGTTGAGGCTACAGTGAATTGTGATGGTGCCACTGTACTCCAGTCTGGTTGACAGAGGGAGACCCCATCTTAAAAGAAAACAAAAAAGAAACAAACCACTGACACATCCAACAACACGAGTGACTTTCTTTTTTTCCTTTTTTTTTTTTTTGAGACAGAGTCTGGCTCTGTCGCCCAGGCTGGAGTGCAGTAGCGTGATCCTGGCTCACTGCAACCTCTGTCTCCTGGGTTCAAGTGATTCTTCTGCCTCAGCCTCCCAAGTAGCTGGGATTACAGGCACACACCAACGGGCCTGGCTAATTTTTTGTATTTTTAGTAGAGACGGGGTTTTACCACGTTGGCCAGGCCGGTCTTGAACTTCTGACCTCAAGCAATCCACCCGCCTTGGCCTCCCAAAGTGCTGGGAAAACGAGTGAGTTTCAAACATCATATGCTGGGGAAAGAAGCCCAACTCAAAAGGCTACACATTGTATGAGTCAGCTTATATGATTTTCTGAAAAAGACAAAGTTATAGGAACCACAAACAAATCAGTTAGGGCCAGGGGCTGGAGTAGGGGCCACAGCACAAAAGGGCAAGAGAAAATTTCTTTTTTTTTTTTTCTAAGACTGAGTCTTGATCTGTCACCCAGGCTGGAGTACAGTGCCACAGTCTTGGCTTACTGCAACCTCCGCCTCCCGGGTTCAAGCAATTCTCCAGCCTCAGCCTCCCGAGTAGCTGGGACTACAGGCATGTACCACTACGTCTGGCTAATTTTTGTACTTGTAGTAGAGCCTACAAGGGGTTTCACCGTGTTGCCCAGGCTGGTCTCAAACTGCTGTCTTCATGTGATTCGCACACCTCGGCCTCCCAAAGTGCTAGGATTACAGGCATGAGCCATCATGTTCGGCCACTGGTAAGAGGAAGTTTCTTAGGATGATGGAAATAATTGTCTTGATTATGGTCATGTTTTAATGATATACCTGTATGTCAAAATATGCAATTTTGGCCAGGCATGGTTTAAATATGAGCAGTTTGTGTTCAGTCAATTACATCCCAACAAGGCTGGGAAGGAGGGCAGTAAGAGAGGGAAGGGACGAAAGGACAGAAAAAGAGAAAACTAATGTGGCAATCATTAACAAAATGAAAGATATATACATCCTATGACTCAAATGTCTTTTTTTTTTTTTTCTTTTCGAGACGGAGTTTTGCTCTTGTTGCCCAGGCTGGAGTACAGTGGAGTGAACTTGACTCACTGCAACCTCTGCCTCCCAGGTTCAGGTGATTCTCCTGCCTCAGTCTCCTGAGTAGCTGGGATTACAGATGCCTGCCATCACGTCCAGCTAATTTTTGTATTTTTAGTAGAGACAAGGTTTCACCATGTTGGCCAGGCTAGTCTTGAACTCCTGATCTCAGGTTATCCACCCGTCTTGGCCTCCCAAAGTGCTGGGATGCTCCAGGTACAGTGGTTCATGCCTGTAATCCCAGAAATTTGGGAGGCCAAGGCAGGCAAATCATGAGGTCAGGAGTTCAAGACCAGCCTGGCCAACATGGTGAAACCGCATCTGTACTAAAAATACAAAAATTAGCTGGGCATGTTGGCGCATGCCTGTAATCCTAGGTACTCAGGAGACTGAGGCAGGAGAATTGCTTGAATCTGGAGGTGGAGATTGCAGTGAGCCGAGATCATGCCACTGCACTTCAGTCTGGGCCACAGAGCGAGACTCCGTCTCAAAAAAAAAAAAGCAAAAACAAAAAAGTGCTGGGATTATAGGTGTGAGCCACCATGCCCGGCCATCATTTATTGTTATTTTATTTTATTTTTAGAGACAGGATTTCACTATGTTGCCCATGCTAGCCTCAAACTCCTGGGCTCAAGCAGTTCTCCCACCTAGGCCTCCCAAAGTGCTGGGATTACTGGGGTGAGACACTGTACTCACAAAATGCCGTTTTTTTGAAAAGTATGCTTCACTAAAGATCCAGTCTTAGGGATATTGATTCAGGGACCTTTACTGCATCATCACAGTGGCAAAACTCAGAAAGGTCCAGGAATTGTCCATCAGTAGGGTCACGGTTGATTATACCATGGTAGAGTTGCACTATGAATTCTGTAGCTACTAAAAACAAGAGTTAGGTATACATGTATAGATGGTTAAGTGGAAATAGCAAGTTGCATGGTAACTGTATAGTATGATTCCATCCTGTGTGTTTTCTAGTTTGCGCCAGCACTGAAAAACGGTCTCACAGGAGGGCAGTTCTACTGGTTACACTTGACAGTTCCCAGGGCAACACTGCCCCCTAGGGGATATCCTACAGATCCCTCTACAGACAGTCCCTGACTTGAGGGTTCTAAGATTTTTCAACTTTATTACCATAGGTTTATCAGGATGTAACTCCATCATAAGTCAAGGAGCATCTGTATTTGAAACATTTCATTACAAATTATTTTCCTGAACACTCTAATGCAACACCTCTTATCAAGGTCCCCAGGGACCACACCCTTGCCAAACTCAACTGTCAATTCTCTTTCCTCATCTTCTTCAACTCGGGGACATGTGACACTGCTAATCCCTCTCTCTCTCCATCTTGAAATATCTTTTGCAGGCCGGGCGTAGTGGCTCGCACCTGTAATCCCAACAATTTGGGAGGCCGAGGTGGATCAGTTGAGGTCAGGAGTTCGAGACCAACCTGACCAACATAGTGAAACCACGTCTCTACTAAAAATACAAAAATTAGCCAGGCATGGTGGTGCGCACCTGTAATCACAGCTACTCAAGAGGCTGAGGCAGGAGGATCGCTTGAACCCGGGAGGCTAAGGTTGCAGTGAGCCGAGAACGCGCAATTGCACTCCAGCCTGGGCGACAGAGCAAGACCTTGTCTCAGAAAAAAACAAAAACAAAAACAAAAACAAAAACCAATAAAAGTCCTTGGCCGGGCGCGCTGGCTCACGCCTGTAATCCCAGCACTTTGGGAGGCCGAGGCGGGTGGATCACGAGGTCAGGAGTTCAAGATCAGCCTGGCCAAAAGGGTGAGACCCCATCTCAACCAAAAAAAAAAAAGCACACACACACACACAAAAACTACACAAATAAGCGTGGCGCGGTGACCGGCGCCTATAATCCCAGCTACTCGGGAGGCTGAGGTAGGAGAACCACTTGAACCTGGGAGGCGGAGCTTGCAGTGAGCCAAAATGGAGCCACTGCACTCCAGTATGGGCGACAGAGTGAGACTCCGTTTCAAAAAAATAAAATAAAATAAAAATAAAAAATAAAAGTCCTTAACACGGCCCACGAAGCTACATGGAATCTGGCCCCAGCCTGTCCACTCAACTTCATCTATTACAATCTGGGCACTCAAAATATGGTCTGCGGATCAACAGCATGGAAGTCACCTGGGAGCGAGTTAGCACCGCAGCCTCTCAGACCTCCCTCTTCATCTGCTGGATCAGAACCTGAACTTTTTAGTTTGAGTAGAGCGTCTCCCATGCTTACAAGCTTCCCCTTCACCCTGATTTAGCCATAAGGGTATTTCATAGTCCTCACTTGCCGTTCTTGGGAGCTGACCAGAAGTACTCGCAATGCGCGCAGCCACACGCAAATACGCACTGACGCTTGCGCAGAAGCGCTCCTATTTGAGTACGCGTGCGCTCAGAGCCCCGGCGAAGGAGGCAAGGCCTGTTTGCGGGGCTGTCCCGGCTAGTGGTGGCGAGGACCTGAAAGGAGGAGAGGGGTTTCCGCTTCCGGCAGGAGTCGGAAGTCACTGTCTCCCGGGTGAAGGGAGCTTTCGCAGCTAGAGGTGAGTGCCGGTGCGGCTCGTGCGAGTGGGCGTTGGGGCCGGGCAGGACTGAGAGTTCCCCTACTCCGTGCGTTTACGGGGTCCTGGAGGAGGCTCCTGGGACCTCGAACTTGGGGGGAGGCAGGTTGGGGAGACTGACTTCCCCGGACCCCATCCTTCCCAGCGCGACAACCGGGACGCCTGGCTCCTCCCGGCGGCCGTCGGGAGGCGATGCCGAAGCCTTAGTGAGTCTGGAGGAACAGCCAACCCTCCACCTCTTGGGTCCCAGCAGATTCGGGGGATGACTCCTCTGCCATCCCCTTTTGGCGCGCTTGGACTTAACGATGTCACGGGACAGGCCGAGGCCTCTGCTGTCCTTGTGCACGCCAGACCCCATTCATGGGATGGGGGGACTGTAGTCCCTGGGCAAAATGAGCTCCTGGGGCTCATCCGTAGATTTTGTTTCGACTTTTTTTTTTTTTTTTTTTTTTTGTGAGACAGAGTCTTGCTTTCTCTCCCCAGCTGGAGTACAGTGGCGCGATCATAGCTCATTGCAGCCTCGACCTCCTGGGCGCAAGCTTCCCACTTTAGCTTCCTGAGTAGCTAGGACTACAGACTCAGGGCTAATTTTTGTAATTTTGTAGAGATGAGAGGTCTCACTATGTTGCCCAGGCTGGTCTGGAACTCCTGGCTTCAAGCGATCTTCCCACCTGGGCCTCCCAAAGTGATGAGATTACAGGCGTGACCTCCCAAAGTGATAGAGTTACAAGCAAACTGATTGATGTATTCAATAGTGGTTATTGCTGAGCACGATGGCTCATGCATGTAGTGCCAGCACTTTGGGAGGCCGAGGCGGGAGTATCGCTTGAGCCCAGGAGTTCCAGACCAGCCTGGGCAACGTGGTGGGTGCCCGTCTCTACAAAAAATACAAAAATTAACTGGGCATGGTGCCGCGGCTAATTTGTATTTCAGAGGTAGAGGGGCAGGGGGAGGATCGCCTAAGGGATGTGTGAGAGAAAAAGGCATTGAGGATGAATCCAAGGTTTGTTTTTTTTTCGTTTGTTTCTTTTTTTGAGAGGAGAGTCTCGCTCTGTCGCCCAGGCTGGAGTGCAGTGGCGCGATCTCTGCTCACTGCAAGCTCCGCCTCCCAGGTTCACACCATTCTCCTGTCTCAGCCTCCCTTGTAGCTGGGACTACAGGCGCCCGCCACCACGCCCGGCTAATTTTTTGTATTTTTAGTAGAGACGGGGTTTCACCGTGTTAGCCAGGATGGTCTCGATCTCCTGACCTCGTGATCCGCCAATCTCGGCCTCCCAAAGTGTTGGGATTACAGGCGTGAGCCACCACCCGGCCGAATCCATTTTTGATTTGATTATCCAGAAAGATGGAATTGCTGTTAGCTGAGATGAGGAAGACTGTGGAAGAGCAGGTTGGAGTGTCAGGGACTTGGTTTTTGACATGTTATGTTTAGTATTAGGTGGAAGTTAGATATCAGGTGGAGGAGTAGCTGAGACAGATAGATCAGAGTCTGCAATTCAGAGGACAGACTCAAGGCTGGAGAAGCAGGTGTCCTCAGTGTACAGCAGGCACCTAAGACTGGGTGAAATCTTCATGTAGGTGAGTATAGCCAGAAAGGAGAGGATCCAACAATTAAAATCATGGGCTCTTTGCTCTATTGCCCAGGCTGGAGTGCCTCAGCTCACTGCAACCTCCACCTCCTGGGTTCAAGTGGTTCTCCTGCCTCAGCCTCCCAAGTAGCTGGGATTACAGGTGCCCACCACCACACCTGACTAATTTTGTATTTTTAGGAGAGATGGGGTTTCACCATGTTGGTCAGGCTGGTCTCGAACTCCTGACCTCGTGATCTGCCCACCTTGGCCTCCCAAAGTGCTGGGATTATGGGCCTGAGCCAGTGCACCCAGCCTTTTTTTTTTTTTAGGTGGAGTCTTGCTCTGTTGCCCAGGTTGGAGTGCAGTTTCATGATCTCAGCTCACTGAAACCTCCACCTCCCAGGTTCAAGCGATTCTCCTACCTCAGCCTCTCTAATAGCTGGGATTACAGACGTGTGCCACCATACCCAGCTAATTTTTGTATTTTTAGTAGAAATGGGGTTTCACCATGTTGGCCAGGCTGGTCTCCAACTCCTGACCTCAAGTGATCTGCCCACCTCGGCCTCCCAAAATGCTGGGATTACGGACGTGAGCCACTGCGCTTGGCCCAAACTCATGTGCTCTCTTCATGAGAGCAAGTTGGCAGAGAGGCAGGAGCATAGGAGACTAGCAGGAGCCACCAGTGAGGCAGAGGACAGGGAGCACATGGGGTCCTGAGAGCCACATGTGCTTTCAGGGGAGGAAGGATCCCTCAAATCGGAAGACTGCCATTAGGATTTGCAGTATGGAGCCACCAGTGACCTAAGTTTGGAGGCAAGGGGTGTAGAGAGATGGACAGGAATGCAGATGGCTGTACACTAAAACAGCCTGCAAAGAAATGCATCATAGCTGGAAGAGGATGAAGAGACTTTCTTTTTTTCCCCCTTTTTAAATGAGAAGAGAGGTAATAACAAGTGCGTGAGAGAGATCCAGTGGAGCTGGAAAATTTGATGTTGCTCAAAGAAAAGGGGATGGGAGCCAGGGCAGAATGAACAAATTGTTTTTTCAGGAACATACTTCCATAGTAAAGGAGGCATGCTGAAGCTGAGAGTGGTGGCGCATGCCTGTTGTCCCAGCTACTGGGTAGGCTGAGGCCAGAGGATTGAGGCTTCAGCCAGCTGTGATCATGCCACTGCACTCCAGCCTGGGCAACAGAGCGAGACCTCATCTCTTAAATAAATAAAGACGGTGGGTGGATGGCTGAATGAGTTGGTCCTAGGAGCTGTCTTTGGATTGCTTCTATTTAGTGAATTGGAAGCATCACAGTTAAGAGCTGGGGGTGTTGGCCAGGCGCGGTGGCTCACGCCTGTAATTCCAGCACTTTGGGAGGCTAAGGCGGGTGGATCATGAGGTCAGGAGATCGAGACCATCCTGGCTAACACGGTGAAACCCCGTCTCTACTAAAAATACAAAAAATTAGCCACACGTGGTAGTGCAAACACCTGTAGTCCCAGCTATTCGGGAGGCTGAGGCAGGAGAATCGTCTGAACCCGGGAGGCAGAGGTTGCCGTGAGTCAAGATCACACCACTGCACTCCAGCCTGCACGGCAGAGCAAGACTCCATCTCAAAAACAAACAAACAAACAAAAAGAGTTGAGGGTGTTACATAGGAAGTGATCAGCAAATAATGAATGAAACTCCACTGTTTATTCTGGAATATCCTGGCAGACTGCTGACCTCCCCTGCCACAGTGGAACGATGCTAGAATCAGCAGTCGTGTGTGTGTGTGTGTGTGTTGGAGGAGGCGCCATAGGAGGCTCAGGGATGGCAAGCACAGTGCCCTGAGCACCGTGCCTAGCAGGGGAGTTGGGTTCGGTGGTAACTGCTGCTGTTTCCCCATCCACCTGCTTCCTGGACATCTATCTGTTCCTAGATGTCCCTCTGCCACCCAACCCCATCATTTTCTCCAAAACCCTGTCCTTCCTCTGTGTTACACATCAGAGAATGATGCCACCTTCTCCCCCTAGCCACTGTGTCCCCACCACAAACCTGGGAGTCATCCTGGACTTTCCTCCTCTCGTCATACTCGCTCGCTCCGCTGCCATGTCTCCTCTGTCTCTCTCGCCCTCTGCCATCTCTACCCGAACGACCCTGTCCTGGCTGTGCCTTTGTCTTCATCCAGATTGTGACTCACACCGCAGTCCCTCAAAAGCCCAGGGTGACTTTACCCTTTCACTCCTTGTAGCTCCCAGGATCCGTCCAAACACCCAGAGCCCTCCCACCTGTCCCTACTCTCTCCTCCACCTGCCAGGGGACAGACAGCTGCCCCTGAGCCTTCACACAGCTCGGAGGTGCTTGTTCCCACTTCTCTGCCCCGCAGTCTGTCATCTGGATGGAGGCCATCAGATGCCCTGAGTGTCACTCTTCGTGGATGGTGCTCACATGTCCCTTGACAAGAGGAGCAGCCAGTATAAAATCACCAGCTCCTAGGCTGTCAGGCTCCACCCGGCCCTGAACAGCTGGCTTGTCTTGGAGTCTCTTGGGCCACCCTCCCCAGGGACAGTGGCTTCCTTGTATTGGCGCCGGTGATGATGGGCCAGCTGTGTGCTAAGTACTTAACTTACCATTCCTGCTGCCAGCCTCACAAGTCTCCTCTGCGATAGCAACCTTATTTCGATCTTTTTTTGTTTCTTTTTTGAGACGGAGTCTCGCGCAATAGCAACCTTATTTCAATCTTTTTTTTTTTTGAGAGAGTCTCGCGCTGTCACCCAGGCTGGAGTGCAGTGGTGTGATCTCGGCTCACTGCAGTCTCCGGCTCTCAGGTTCCAGTGATTCTCCTGCCTCAGCCTCCTGAGTAGCTGGGGTTATAGGCGCCCGCCACTATGCCCAGCTAATTTTTGTATTTTTAGTAGAGATGGGGTTTCACTATGGTGGTCAGGCTAGTCTCGAACTCCTAACCTCGTGATCCACCCGCCTCAGCCTCCCAAAGTGCTGGGATTACAAGCTTGAGTCACCATACCCGACCTTTTTTCCTTTTTTTTTTTTTTTTTTTTTTTTGATGCAGGGTTTCATCCTGTTGCCTAGGCTGGAGTGCAGTGCCTGGATCATAACTCACTGAAATCTGGAACTCCTGGGCTCAAGCGATCCTCCCATCTCAGCCTCCCAAGTAGCTGGGACTACAGGCTTGCACCACCATGCCTGGCTAATTTTTAATTTTTTTTTTTTTTAGAGATGAGGCCTCACTCTGTTGCCCAGGCTGGTATCCAGCTCCTGGCGTCAAGTGGTCCTCTCATCTTAGCTTCCCAAAGTGCTGTCTGGAATTACAGGTGTGAGCCACCATGCCTGCCTTGTCTCTGTTTTATAGATGAGGAAACTGTGGCACAGAGAGCTTAAGTAACCTGCCCAGGTCATGCAGTAAGTGAGAGAGACGGGGTTAGAGCCTCCTCTCACCCCTTCCATCCGGAGTGGGACAGGGGATTTTCCTCCTGTATCAGGACTGAGGGCCTCGTCGCTCAAGGGCAGAGGCCCCAGGACCATAGTGCAAGTCCCAGACCCTCTTTCCGGCCTGCTTTCTGGATCATTGAGCGGGGGGCTGTGTGGTTTCCTCAGACCACTGACATCTGCCACTCCCCACAGGCTCATCCACCTGCAGACATGGGGCGCAGAAAGTCAAAACGAAAGCCGCCTCCCAAGAAGAAGATGACGGGCACCCTCGAGACCCAGTTCACCTGCCCCTTCTGCAACCACGAGAAATCCTGTGATGTGAAAATGTGCGTGGGGAACGGGGCGAGGGATCCATCCTCCCCACCACCTCCTCCCCGCTGTTCTCCGTCCTGCCCCTTGCCTCCCTTGGTGAAGGCGTCATCACCCACAGGTCCCGGGCACATTGCTCACCAGTCCCTTCTCTTGGTCTGTTTCAGGGACCGTGCCCGCAACACCGGGGTCATCTCTTGTACTGTGTGCCTAGAGGAATTCCAGACGCCCATAACGTGTATCCTTAGAAACCTGGGCTTTTTCCAGAGGATGGGGAGGAGGCTGGAGTCCGGACCCTGCTCCTCTGACCCACTGTGTGCCCTGGTGCAGGGCCAAGGCCGTCCAGAGGAACAGGTGCCACCTACTGATTTATGTGGGGTGAGAAGGTGCAGGGCAGGGTTCCAATGCCAATGATCACCCTTGACCTAAGCGGCTCAGATCTGTCAGAACCCGTGGATGTGTACAGTGATTGGATAGATGCCTGCGAGGCAGCCAATCAGTAGCAACACAGAGGACCCACCCCCTGAGCAGCCCCACCTACTATGGACCCAGCTGTTCGGTTCTGGTCCAGAGACATTCCAGGGGTCCAGGGTGTGGGTCCTGGGCTGTCACAGCCCTCGGTGTGCGTGTGTAGAGTGGGCGTGGCTGTGAGTGGGTGTGTGTGCGAGTGTGGAGTGGATGTGGGTGTGTGTGTGGCTGCACGTGTCACTGGGGTGGCCGTGAGTGTGTGGTCATAGATACGCGGTGGTGGCGGGTTCGTGGGCCTGAGGGGCCTGAACTGACCTCGCTTGGCTCCAAAAGCCTTTGCTGTGTTCCCTTCTTCAGCCCCTGGCCCCCCAGCTTTGGGGCTCTGGCTCCCCCCGGCGGAAGTGGGGGGCTGTTTCCCGATATCCTGGACAGGGGAAGCCCAGTAGAGGCTGGAACTGGACCTCTCCAGCCTCCTCACCAGCACCGTGCCCATCTCAACTGGACTTCCCGCCCTCCTTCTCCACCTAGTGCCTGTGGCCTGGGATTCAAAGCCGCCGTTCCCCAGGTCCCTGGGCTGGGCCCTGACAGGGAGCTGCCCCCCTCCCCATGCTAACAAGGAAGCCCAGTTTCGTGTTCAGTTGCTTTTGTAGAGGAAGCAAGGGCTGGGGTGGGGACAGCTGTCAATCACAAGCCCTTAAATAAAGCAGCCAGCGCACATCCCTTGCTGTCTGTGATGTCTTGGGTTCTGCGTCTGCCTCGTCGCCAGAAGAAGGAGAGGTTCCAGCGTTTGGGAGGTGGCCTGGTGGCGCATATGACCAGCCCTTCACACCGCCCAGCATTTTATTCAGTCAGTAAGCATTCAGGGCGGTGGAGCAGGCAGGCAGACATCTGGCCAGGTGTTTACAGCAGTCACATGAGGAAATGGGGTAGGTGAGACAGAACAGGTGGTCAGAGGAGGCTTCTGGGAGGGGCAGGCTGAGGCGGTGACATTGTAGGGCCACCTCTAGCCAGACGCTGACCTCTGGCCTTGCCTGCATCACCCCAGTGTCCTGACAGCCACCCTGTGGGGCAGGTGCCAAGCTAACCCCAGGTTCAAAGATGAGGAAACTGAGGCTAGAGGTGAAGGAGGTCACTGGCCCAAGACCCTACAGCCAGAAGGTGGCACGGGGGATCTGCACCCAGGAAACCAGGCTCTACAACTTACAGTCTGACTTCTTGTGAGCCCAGAGTCCAGGCTGAGGGACCAGCTCACAGGCCGTCCTGGAGGTAGTGGGTGGAAGAGGGACACTGGGAAGGGAAACATGAAAGGGACCTTTGTCCAAGGGTGGTGAGGACTCTCAGAAGGCTGGTGTGGGGGCGGGATGTGCGTGGCTGCCGGGGGAGACACAGCTGGCCTGGAAGCCCTGGCTGCCAGACTGGGCTGCTGCATCTGGCCTGTGCGCTGCCCCCAGGCCCACTCTGCCGTGACATGTCTTCCCTGGTGATCCTGCCGCCTCCAAGATCCCAGGTAAGGTCCTCTAGCCCTGGCAGGAGCCAACAGACATGGGCAGAGTGGTAGACAGGCACCTAGGTTTAGGGTGGTGGCCCTCTGGGATCCAGCAGAAAGGGGGCTTGTTCCTCTGGCACCCGGGGCCCTTCCTGCCGCCTGCCCACCCCCAGTCTCAGAGGCTAAGTGCTAATATGGTGCTGTTTTCCCGAGGAGGCAGGGCCCTGGGCCAGGCCCGGATCCTCCTCAGCATAGCTTCCCCGCGCCGGCCCTGGGGGAGCAGGACTTGTGGTAGCCAAGCCAAGAGCGCCTGGAATCCAGTTTACGAGGCCCCAGGGGCTGCGTGCGTCTGTGCGCGGGTCTTCTGGTGTCTGCCTCCACAGGTCTCCACGTTCCAGCCTCAACCCCTGCCCCCCCTGGGGAGAAGACAGCTCCGTGCCCTGCTCCTCGCTTCTCTGCCTCCTCTCCTCCTCAGAATCCTGATGGTTGCGGACCTCTCCCTCCTCCCGGGGATAACAGGGTCCCCTCTGAAACATGAGGAGGTTGAGGCCCTGGACACAGCCTTTTAGGGTCCCGGTTTGGCAGGCTTAGCCTTAAGAGGGCTGAGAGTGCGCGGGGTGCGCAAAATTAACCGTGCCCTATGGTGCCCTGTGCTAGTTGGTAAAGGGCCATTGCCCTGGCTCAGAAGTGCCCCTCTCCGTGTCCCCTTTCTCCTCCTCACAGTCTGGGGCTAAAGGGTTCACCCTGCCCACAGGGCCCACCAGGACCCCTACTTGTCATCCTTTCTCTATTGATACCTGGTCTTTACCAGCAATTAAACATGTAGAGTATCACCCCATCTAGGGGTGTCATTTCATGACCACATGAGGCTCACTGTCCCCATTATTTTGATGGGAAAACAGGTCGGGGGAGGGGAAGTGATTGCCTGAGGTCACCCAGGCAGTTGCTCTGTGATTCACATGCCATCCAGCCTGTCCCAGTACTCAGGCTCTTTGTCACCACCATCCACAAGCCTCTGGGAGAGCCGTGTGGGTCGTGTGTGTGGATATGTGTGTGTGCATTGACTTTCTGACTGTGCCATATATATATATATATATATATATATTTTTTTTTTTTTTTTTTTTTTTTTTTTTTTGAGACAGAGTCTTGCTCTGTTGCCCAGGCTGGAGTGCAATGTCGTGATCTTGGCTCACTACAACCTCTGCCTCCTAGGTTCAAGCCATTCTCCTGCCTCAGCCTTCCGAGTAGCTGGCATTACAGGTATCCGCCACCAGGCCTGGCTAATTTTTTGTATTTTTAGTAGAGCCGGGTTTCACTATGTTAGCCAGGCTGGTTTCAAACTCCTGACCTCGTGATCCGCCCACCTCAGCCTCCC
>NC_045454.1:41341740-41359219 GCF_002776525.5 Piliocolobus tephrosceles
GCCAATTTTTGTATTTTTAGTAGAAACAGGGTTTCACCATGTTGGCCAGTCTGGTCTTGAACTCCTGACCTCAAGCGATCCTCCCACCTCAGCCTCCCAAAGTGCTGGGATTACCGGCGTGAGCCACGGTGCCCGGCTGGCTATGCCTTTTTTACGTGTCGTGAGGAGTGTGTACTGCATGTGTGTGCATATCTGCGTGTGAAAGGGGGAGTGTGTGTGTGGTGTGTGGACTTTGCGTGTGGGTGTGATGGAGTGCCTATCCTGTGTCTGAGTGGCTACAGTGAGGTGTGTGCCTTAGGGTGCGTGTGAGTGTGTATGTGCATCTTAGGGTGCGTGTGGGCACGTGTTGTCTGTGCAGATGTGTGTGCGGGATATGGAGCGTATCCAAAACAGAGCAGCTCTGAGGCTCAGGAGATTTTACAGCCATTTATTGTGCTCCAGTGAAATAGAAAAAAAAAAAGAAAGTGCTCGCGTTACAAACGCTGCTGTCACATCCACATAGTACGCCAGTCGCTGCAAACCAAACCGCGTGTGTCCGCTGGGTCTCTGGGCATGCAGTTTGCTCCCACTACGGGGATGGGTGGGGGCAGGCCGAGCCTGGGCTCTGGGGGCTTTGCTGGGAGAGCTTCTGGTCCTGGGAGTACCCACTTGTGAGGGAGTGGGGGGACAGCTGGAATAGCTTTGCTCAGTGCGTCCTTTGGGCGCTGTTGGGGACACCCGGCTCTATGTTGGACCCTGTAGCACTAGAGAGCGGAGGGTCCCCTTCCCCGCAGTGGGCCCCCCAGTCTCCCAGTCTGCTCTCTCCAAACTCTAACCCTGTCGAGGTTGAGTTCTACAGGGGCTGGAGGATGCCATGCAGGGAGAGGGGTTCGGCTGGATCTGGCTGGATCCAGCCAAGAGCAGCAGCAGCCTCCCTTGGGGGGAAACAGGGAAGGCCTCGTGGCCCTAGGCAGAATTGTAGTAGTTATGTGCGTGGTGGTTGTGGGCGGGCTCACCCAGCTCCGGGTACTCGGGCGTCAGACAGTACTTGGGGTCGTAGACCTGGCGTGGCAGCCCATACACCGTCATGCCCCGCTGCGAGGCGCCCTTGTTGCTGCCCATCTGCAGGCTGACATTGAGCGTGTCGCAGTGCTCCATGCCCAGCCCTGGCTCGAAGATCTGCCGCTTGGTCCCTGGCGCGGTCATGCCAGCCTGCGAAGGGTGATGTAGTCAGGCCATGGGGTGACCAGTGTCCCGGGCCTTGACGGCGTGCCCCGGGGGCCCCCACTCACCTGGCTGGCTCCTTTGTTGGTGCCCATCTGCAGGCTGATGGTCGCCTGGTCCAGAGGCTGGTCCGTGCCCAGCTTGGGGTCGTAGAGGTGGCGCCGGGTGCCGTAGGCCGTCATGCCCTGCTGGCTGGCAAACTTGTTGGTGCCCATCTAGGAAGCCAGAAGGAGAATCACACCAATAATTACAGACCTCATCATGGGCCACAAGGTGTAGCTGATGTGAGAGGGTGAGGCACTGCTTTAACATTTTTTTTTTTTTTTTGAGACGGAATCTTGCTCTGTCTCCCAGGCTGGAGTGCAGTGGCCGGATCTCAGCTCACTGCAAGCTCCGCCTCCCGGGTTTACGCCATTCTTCTGCCTCAGCCTCCCGAGTAGCTGGGACTATAGGCACCCGCTACCACGCCTGGCTAGTTTTTGATATTTTTTTAGTAGAGATGGGGTTTCACCATGTTAGCCAGGATGGTCTTGATCTCCTGACCTCATGAGCTGCCCGTCTCGGCCTCCCAAAATGCTGGGATTACAGACTTGAGCCACTGCGCCCGGCAACATTTTTTAAAATATATATATATATTTTTTTCTTTTTTTTTTGAGACGGAGTCTTGCTCTGTTGCCCAGGCTAGACTGCAGTGGCACGATCTCAGCTCACTGCAACCTCCATCTCCCAGGTTCAAGCAATTCTACCTCAGCCTCCGGAGTAGCCAGGATCACAGGTGGGCATCACCACGCCCGGATAATTTTTTATATTTTTAGTAGAAATGGGGTTTCACCATGTTGGCCAGGCTGGTCTCGAACTCCTGACCTCAGGTGATCCAGCCGCCTCAACCTCCCTATGTGCTGGGATTACAGGGATAAGCCACTGCACCCAGCCCATTTTTTATTTTATTTTTATATTTTACTTTGTTCTATTTTTTTGTTTTATTTTATTTTATTTGAGACAGCATCTTATTTGTTCCCAAGTTCAAGCAATTTTCCTGCCTCAGCCTCCCGGGTAGCTGGGACTACAGGCATGCACCACCGTGCTGGCTAATTTTTATATTTTTGGTAGAGACAGGGTTTCACCATGTTGGCCAAGCTGGCCTCGAACTCCTGACTTCAAGTGATCCTTCTGCCTTGGCCTCGCAAAGTGCTGGGATTACAGGTGTGAGCCACCACACCCGGCCCATTTTCATTTTTTAGAGACAGGGTCTCACTCTGTCACCCAGGCTGGAGTCCAATGATACATTCATTGTAACCTTGAACTCCTGTGCTCAAGTGATTCTCCCGCTTCAGCCTCCCAAGTAGCTGGGACCACAGGCAGACACCACTACATTTGGCTAAACTCTTAAATTTGTTGTAGAGATGGTGGTGCCCAGGCTGGTCTGAAACACCTGACCTCAAGTAATCCTCCTGCCTCAGCCTCCCAAAGTGCTGGAATTACAGGTGTGAGCTACTGCACCCCGCCTGAGGCACCATTTTGAGACCAGAAACTGAGGCCCAGAGTGGGCCTATCACATGACTGACTTCTAGCATTCAAGTCCCAGCCTGCCACGCATCAGCTGGAAGATCTGGGCAAAAGCGAGCCAGCTTCTCCAAGCCTCAGTTTTCTCATCTGTGGAAAGGGTATGGTGAGAACAAGCACCTCTCTGCTAGGGTTGTTGGCAGAGTGAGTTTGTGAATGGAAGGTGTAGATAAGCACATTACCCGACCTATAGTATAGTTAATGCCAAACATCCTGTCCCCAAAAGCCTTGAGACACCAGGATGCGCTCCTGGCTTTTATAACCTCTGCTCAGTGAGGACAGGGCGGTACCTGCAACCCGATGATGTTCCGCCCTTCTCTTAGCTTCTCCGGCTCGAATTTCCGCTCCTGCTTCTCTGCGTACTTCACACCCACATTCACCTTGTTTCCTTTCGTCTTGGCCTGGGTGGGGCAAGGAAAGCAGGGACTGACGAGGGGGTCTCCAGGCTGCACAGTCCCCTTGGACACTGTTTATTTTTTTTTGAGACGGAGTCTTGCTCTGTCACCCAGGCTGGGCTGTGACACGATCTCAGCTCACTGCAGCCTCTGCCTTCCAGGTTCAAGCGATTCTGCTGCCTCAGCCTCCCAAGTAACTGGGATTACAGGTGTGTGCCACCACGCCTAATTTTTGTATTTTTAGTAGAGATGGGATTTCACCATGTTGGTGAAACCAGGCTGGTCTCAAACTCCCGACCTCAAGCAATCCACTCACCTCGGCCTCCCAAAGTGCTGGGATTACAGGCGTGAGCCACCGTGCCCAGCCCCCTTGGATGCTGTTGACAGCACCTGCTCCCCCATCCTTGCCCACCAGCCACCTTCACTGGGCTCAGGGGCACAAGTGGCCACACGTGCTGCCCACTGCCCCCTGCCCAGCCTGCACCCACACTCACCATGCTGGCCAAGGCCAGAAGGGTGGACTGCACCTGTGTATGGTTGGTGTTCTCAAACAGGTCGTTGGCCTCAAAGATGTCATGGGGCTTCACCCCATACTTGGTGATGGCCTTGATGAAGTTGCCGATGTTCTCCAGCTAGAGGGGGGCAGGTTGTGGTCACTGGGGGGAGGGTGGAGGTCTGAGGGGCTTGTGGGAAAGGATGGAAGAGATTGGTTCTGGGCTCACCTGGTGCCAATTTTGGCTTGACTCATTGATCTTCTTCACAGAGCCTGGCTGCAGCTTATTGATGAATCTGAGAAGAGTGGGGAGGAAGTAAGAAAGGTGTCCCCCCAAGGCTGGGAGCGGTGGCTCACACCTGTAATCCCAGCCCTTTGGGAGGCCAAGGCGGGCGGATCATGAGGTCAGGAGAGCGAGATTATCCTGGCTAACATGGTGAAACCCATCTCTACTAAAAATACAAAAATTAGCCCGGCATGGTGATGCATGCTTGTAATCCCAGCTACTAAGGAGGCTGAGGCAAGAGAATCACTTGAACCCGGGAGGCGGAGGTTGCAGTAAGCTGAGATTGCAACACTGCACTCCAGCCTGGCGACAGAGCCAGACTCCATTTCCAGAAAAAAAAAAAAAAGAAAGGTGTCCTCCACTCCCCCTCTCCAGCCCAGCCCAGCAGGAGGAGGGTGACGGGATGACCACAAGGGGCCATGCCATACCCTAGTGTCACTTCTCCCTGCAGTCAGCTCTCAGCTGCAGCCCCTCCAAACCACTCAGGCACACACACAAATGGGACGCTGATGCCAAGGAGCTAGACTCAGGTCCCAGTCAGAAAGCCTGCTTATCCAAGGTGTGTCCGAGTCTCCAGGATCTCCCAAGCCTCTCTGGCAGGTGTGTCTCAGCATCCTTTTCTCTTGTAGACAGCAGGGGCCTCTTCTCTGATTCACTCCTTTAATGATCTCATCTTTTTTTTTTTTTTAATGCAGGGTCTGGCTCTGTCGCCCAGGCTGGAGTGCAGTGGTGCAATCACAGCTCACTGCAGCCTCAACTTCCCAGGCTCCAGCAATCCTCCCACAGTCTTCCGAGTAGCTGGGATCACAGGTGCGCACCACCACCATGCCTGGCTATCTTTTTTTTTTTTTTTTTTTTTTTTTTTTGTAGAGATGGGGTTTCACTGTATAGCCCAAGCTGGTCTCGAACTCCTGGGCTCAAGTGATCCTCCTGCCTCGGCCTCCCAAAATACTGGGATTATAGGCATGAGCGACAGCACCTGGCCTCATTCAGTCTCTTGACTTTAGGTACCTCCGTATGCCAGCAACGCCCTCACTTCCCTGCAGCCTGTGTTTCTCGCCATCTCATCCAGCTCTCTCCATGGGTATCTGGGTGTCTCAAATCAAACTCACCCTGCTCCAGACTCCTGACATGCAGCTTCCTCCTCCAGACTCCCCCCTCCCTCCACCTTCCCTGCCTAGCAGTGCCCACTTCTAGGTGCTCAGCCAGAGCCCTTGGACTTGCCCCCAACTCCTGCTTTCTCCTTCTCTCAGCCTCATATCCAGTCCCTCGAAAGTTCTTTGGCTCTGCCTTTTAATGAGTCCAGAAGCCCACTCACGGCTCCCTGCCACCTCCACCTGGGTCTCAGCCACCAGAGTCTGTTTCCTGGCCTCTTGTAATGGGCTCCCAACTTCCACTTCGTCCCCTACAGACCCACCCTTCTTCATCCAGCAGCCAGATTTTTTTTTTTTCGAGACGGAGTCTTGCTCTGTCGCCCAGGCTGGAGTACAGTGGTGCGATCTCGGCTCACTGCAACCTCTGTCTCCTGGGTTCATGCAATTCTCCTGCTTCAGCCCCCCAAGCAGTTGGAATTACAGGTGCCCACCACCACACTCCACTAATTTTTTTTTTTTTTTTTTTTTTTTGAGGCAGAGTCTCACTGTCGCCCAGGCTGGGGTGCAGTGGCGCGATCTCGGCTCATTGCAAGCTCTGCCTCCCGAATAGCTGGGACTACAGGCGCCCACCACCGTGCCTAGCTAATTTTTTGTATTTTTAGTAGAGACAGGGTTTCACCATGTTGGCCAGGATGGTCTCGATCTCCTGACTTCGTGATCCGCCTGTCTTGGGCCTCCCAAAGTGCTGGGATTACAGGCATGAGCCACCGCGCCTGGCCTAATTTTTGTATTTTTAGTAGAGACGGGGTTTCACCATGTTGGTCAGGTTGGTTTTGAACTCCTTACCTCAAGTGATACCCCCACCTCAGCCTCCCAAAGTGCTGGGATTACAGGCGTGAGTCATCACACCTGGCCCAGAATGGCCATTTTTAAACAGTTCAAATTACCTTCCAGTTCCAAATCCTCCAGGAGTCTCCCTGGAGGATTTCATTTCTTCAGAATGAAATCCTAAGTTCTCTGCATGACTAAAAGGCCCTCTGTAGAACTGGGTGCCGTGGCTCACACCTGTAATCCCAGTGCTTTGGGAGGCCGAGACAGGAGGATGATTTGAGCCTAGGAGTTTGAGATCAGCCTGGGCAACATGGTGAGACCCACGTCTCTACAAAAAGAAAATCCCAAAAACTTCACTGGGCTTGGTGATGTGCGCCTGTAGTCCCAGCTACTGAGAAGGCTAGGGCTGAAGAGGCTGGGGTGACAGGATCAACTGAGCCTAGGAAGTCGAGGCTGTAGTGAGCTATGATTGCTCCACTGTACTCCAGCCCGGGCACCAGAGCAAGACTCTGTCTCTAAATAAATAAATAAATGAAATAACAGGCTCTCCACCATCTGACTCTCAGTTCACTCTGCGACTTCATCTCCACTTCTACTCGATCATTTGGTGCTCGTCACACCAGCCTCCTCCTTGTTTCTTGGAACACCCCAAGCACGCTCCTATCTCGGGCCTTTGCACTGGCGGCCCCCCTCTGCTTTGCTCACTCTTCTCTCAGGTCCCCTGAGTCCTCCCTCACTTCATCCAAGGTTTTGTTCAATTGTCACCTCTTCAGAGAGAGGCCTCCCAGACCACACTCTAGGAAACTGCACACCCTCCACCCGCAGACGTCTGATACACCTGACCCTCCCAGCTTCCCTTCCGCTTGAATTTTCCCCAGAACAGACAAGTCTGTGATTATCTGATCAATGATTTGATTGATCTCTTCAACTAGGACTAAAAGTCTTTGAGCTCTCAGTCGAGTCCATTCTGTTCGCAGTTTCCAATGCCTAGACCAGAGCCTGGCACACAGCAGGAACTCATAAATGCTTCTTGCACGAATGAATGAATGAATGAGTGAATGACTGACTGCGTGGGTGACTGCACTACACTTTTGTTTTTTTTTTTTTTGAGACGGGAGCCTCGCCCTGTCACCCAGGCTGGAGTGCAGTGGTGCGATCTTGGCTCACTGCAAGCTCTGCCTCCCGGGTTCACGCCATTTTCCTGCCTCAGCCTCCTGAGTAGCTGGGACTACAAGCACCCGCCACCACGCCCAGCTAATTTTTTGTGTTTTTAGTAGAGATGGGGTTTCACCATGTTAGCCAGGATGGTCTCGATCTCCTGATCTCATGATCCGCCCGCCTCAGCCTCCCAAAGTGCTGGGATTACAGGCGTGAGCCACTGCACGTGGCCCACTCTTTTTTTTTTGTTTTATACTTTAAGTTTTAGGGTACATGTGCACAACGTGCAGGTTTGATACATAGGTATACAAGTGCCATGTTGGTTTGCTGCACCCATCAACTCGTCATTTACATTAGGTCTTTTTTTTTTTTTTTGAGACAGGCTTTCACTGTCGCCCAGGCTGGAGTGCAGTGGCGTGATCATAGCTCACTGCAGCCTTGACCTCCAGGGCTCAAGCGATCCTCCCACCTCAGCCTCCCGCGTAGCTGGGACCACAGGTGCATGCCCAGCTAATCAAAACAAAAACTTTTTGTAGAGATGGGATCTCACTATGTTGCCCAAGCTGGGACTGCACTGTTTGACATCTGAGCAGTCCTCTGTCTGAGCTGGGACACCAGTGTGCCCACCTCCCCACCCGCCAATTCTTTGTTCCTAGTGGATGGGAATGGAACAAGGTAAAATACCCCTGACATCTCTTCTTCCCAGCATCTAGGACTTGATGAGGCTGCACCTTCAAAGTCTTCCTGATCGCACTCACAGTCACTCTGCTCTGGGTCAGACTCAAAAGCAGGTCGGGCCCAGATTGGGTTTAGGGCCCTACCATGCATTAAGATTGCAGTGGAACTGGAGCTTGGGAGCTGTTAGGGTTTTCACCTCCCTCAGTGATGAGGTTTTGAGGCGAGGAGAAAACCAGGGCCGGCAGGGTGCAGTGGTTCATGCCTGTAATCCCAGCACTTTGGGAGGCTAAGGCGGGCAGATCACTTGAGGTCAGGAGTTCGAGACCAGCCAGGCCAACATGGCAAAATCCCATCTCTACTAAAAATACAAAAGTTAGCCAGGTGAGGTGGTGGGTGCCTGTAATCCCAGCTGCTCAGGAGGCTGAGGCAGGAGAATCACTTGAACCCGGAGAGCAGAGGTTGCAGTGAGCTGAGATTGTGCCACTGCACTCCAGCCTGGGTGACAGAGCAAGACTCCATCTCAAAAAAAAAAAAAAAAAAAAAGAAGGTCGGACGAGGTGGCTCATGCCTGTAATCTCAGCACTTTGGGAGGCCGAGGCAGGTGGATCACTTGAGGTCAGGAGTTCGAGACCAGCCTGGTCAACATGGTGAAACCCTGTCTCTACTAAAACAACAAAAATACAAAAATTAGCTGGGCATGGTAGCGCGTGCCTGTAATCCCAGCACTTTGGGAGGCCGAGGTAGGTGGATCAGCTGAGGTCAGAAGTTCAAAACCATCCTGGCCAACATGGCGAAACCCCATCTCTACTAAAAAAAAAAATTACGAAAATTAGCCAGGCATGGTGGTGTGTGCCTGTAATCCCAGCTACTGGGGAGGCTGAGGGAGGAGAATCGCTTGAACCCAGGAGGCAGAGGTTGCAGTGAGCCGAGATCGTGCCTCTGCACTGCAGCCTGGGCAGCAGAACAAGACTGTATCTCAAAAAACAAAACAAAACAAAATCCAGAAAGAAAACCAGGGCCTACTTAAGTTATTGCCGCACATCTCTCCTTATGTCACCAAGCCAGCCATGAACGGCTATTGACTGCTGCCTTTTAGCTGTGACTGCTCTTTCTGGGGACTCTGGCGGCCACAGATGGGCCTACCCTGTATAGCATGGTGGTTAAGATTCTGGAGTCATTTCCTTTGAAACAGCGTGGGACCTGGTATAATGCATTTCACCTAACTGAGCCTCAGTTTTCTGTGCCTGTTAAATGGGCACAGTGATTACTGGCCACCCCAAAGGTATCCAATAGAAAGTGTTCAACTCAGTTCCAGGATCATGGTTGTTTTGGTGTTTGAGGGGGCTGCGTGCAGTTGCCGGGGGTGCAGGGTCTGGGCTTTGAGAGCCTCACTCACTCGCAAAGAATGATGCCGTCTTTGAGGCCGTCCATGAAGTTGTTGCCGATGCGACGGCCTGTCACCCCCTCGATCCACTCTCTCAGCTCCTGCTCCCGCTGGTGGTCGTACTTCTGGGCCAGCTGGGGCGGGGGGCACAGAGAAAGGGGTGAGGATGCAGTGAGGGCAGCCTGGGCTCCCTGGGTCCTATCCGAACCTCCTAGAGCCTGATCTCCCTTGTTCTTCCCAACTAAGGCAATTTTGCCCCAGATCACCCAGTTGGGAGGGTGGGGGCTGGGGAGGGCTGAGAGCCAGGGCTGAGGTGGCACCTGCCCAGGGGGCCATTCCGGGCATTCTGAGGTTTGGCACCAGGGAATGTAGACGAGGGGTGGGGGTGTGGGGAGCTGGATCCTCTGAGCTAGAGGGGTGGCACCCGGTCCCCTGGTTTTACGTCCAGGCCAAACTTGGGGCTTCTCTTCCTCTAGCCCTGCCCCCTCTGCGTCCCCTGTTGGAAGAAGGGGCACCTCAGGAAGGGAAGAAGGAAGTCTAAGGAGGTGCCCCTGGGTGCTGGCTTGCAGAGTAGTGCTGGTCATACATCTCTGTCTCTCCATGTCCCCCAGGTCTTCGGCTCCAGGGCTCTGTCTCTGGTTAGGGGTAGAGGCTTGCCTCTGTTTTAGACCCCACCCCTTGCACGTCTGTATGTCTCTCTCCCCCTTATCCCCCACGACTCCTCTGTCTCGCTCTTCCCCAACAGTGTCTTTCCTTGGCCCAGTCTTGGGGTCCCCATCTCTCTGGGTGGCTAGTCCCTGTCTGGCCAGGGGCGGGGCTCTTGGGTCTTGCATCTCTGCCTCTCTAGGTCTTTCTCTGTCTCCAGGTTTCCTGCCTGGGGTGGGGGGTGGGGCTCTGTCTCCCTTCTCTGCCCCTCCATCCCTGTCTAGGTCTTATCTGGCTCCTGGCTCGCCCTCCCACGTCTGTCCCTAGGGTGTCTCAGGCTCCCAGTATCTCTGTCTGCCTCTCTCCACCGTACCCCCCCTCCCCCACTCCCATTTCTCCAGAACCCTCCGCTACAGTCCAGCCAGGCTCCCAGCCCCTAGGGGACCGGGCTGCCCTTTCTTCTCCCGGGTGGGTGGGGGGAGGTGGGAGGGGCGGCCCCCTCACCTGGTCCGGGCCCTGCCGCCCCCCACACCACCAGCCCGGCTTTATAAAGCAAACCGGCCCTTATATAGCGTGGCCTGGGCTCCCCGAGGCCGCCTTATAAGGCGCGGCGGCTCTGCGCGGCTCTGGGGCCGGCGCTGGGGGGAGGAGGGCGGTGCTGGGATCTGTCTCCCGCCCGAGAACCCGCCCCCAACCAGCCCCCTCCTCCAGCCCCAAGAATCCCCCGACCCAGGTTCCAACCTAGTCCCCCACTTCCTCACCATAGGACCCTGGGAAAAGCCACCCTGAGTCTCAGTGTTCCCCTCTGTCAAATGGGGCAGGAACTCCTCCCTCGGCAGTGCTGTTGGGACGATTCTAGCGGGCTGGAAACTTCAAGTTCTCCAGCTGGAGGAAGCTGAGACCATCCTGGTATATGGGGGGTGACTCCAGGGTCCGAGCGCTGTACCTGCTTTCCCTGGGATCCCAGCTATTTGCCTCTCCTCTCCGAACCTGTTTACCCATCCATAGCATGAAGGTGGCGTCCAGGTATCTTCCTAGCTCCACAGTTAGGAGACCCCTGCCGCACTTCTGAGGCCGGCTTCCTGCCCTCCACCGTGCCCCTCTGCCTTCAGGATCTCCCACACTTTCCCGGCGTCACCTCCCAGGAACCCCAGTTCTGAAGCGTTCCCCAATTTGTGAGGCTGGGGGATATGGAAGAATCAACAAATCTTCCCCCTATGTTGTTCCCCCCAAGAACACAAAGGGTTAAAAGAAGACTGATCAGGTGGGTATCTTTGCAATGGACTGACCCCCTCTGTTTATGTGTGGCTGTGTGCCCCCCTATTCCACCCCCAACCATAGCTGGGGGCTCTGGGATGTTCAGGAGGAGACAGGCAGCCCCTATCCCATATCACTCCCTTTTCCCCTCTCAGTTTCCAAGTCACATAGGATAGGCAGGAGGGGGTTCAAGGGACCCCAAGCTCGGGGCTCTGGCCAGGCAGGACGTGTGGGCCAGGTCAGGGAGGCCCTCCAGCCCTACCTTGTTCTTAACCTCGGCTGACAGCCCGTAGGCAGGGCCTCGGTTGAAGTGAGCAGAGGACATGTTGGCCGGTGGGCTCTGGCGGGGGGTAGTGGCGGTACTGAAGCTGAGGACCAAGGCAGCAGCTGAAGTTCCGTCTGCAGCCTCTTCCCTCCTCACACGTTTTTGAAGCTCCGGAGGCGGCCCGGGTCTCTTCCAAGGCCGTTCCATTGGCTGTAGGGGCTTGCCAAGGGGCGGGGCACCCCTCCCAACCTCTGCTGCCTTCCCCCCCCTTGTGATGTCAGGCCCTTGGTATTGGGAGCTGATTGTGTCATTGTTTCCACCTAGGGGGGCAGCCTACGTTATTCTGGGGGGGCTTGGTCAGACAGAGACTAGCCTTCTTCCACCCACCCCTCCCGCTGTCCATTGGGCCTCTGGCTGGGTCTGAGTCTCTTTGTCTCTGAGGTCTCTTTATCTCTCTGGAGTCTTGAGGCAGGACTGACATCCATGATAGTTTAGTGAGCACCATCCCGGGTTTATCTCCAGATACCAACAGTCTATAGCCTTAGGTAAGCCCCTTCTCCTCTCTAGGACTCTATGGCCACATCTGTAAAATGGGGTAATGATAGTGCCTGCCTCATGAGAGAGTTGTAAAGATCAGAAGAATATGTCTCTTACATTCCCAGCACAGTGCCCGGCACAGCAGAGGGACTCGGGCCATAGCATTCTTTTTTTTTAAGGCAAGGTTTCACTCTGTCCTCTCGGCTGGCATGCAGTGGCACAATCACAGCTCACTGCATCCTTGACCTCCCAGGCTCCAGTGATCCTCCCATCTCAGCCCATCCAAGTAGTTAGAATTACAGACTTGTGCCACCAACCTGGCTAATTTTATTTTATTGTATTTATTTATTTATTTATTTTTATTTTTATTTTTTTGAGACGGAGTCTCGCTCTGCCGCCCAGGCTGGAGTGCAGTGGCCAGATCTCAGCTCACTGCAAGCTCCGCCTCCCGGGTTTATGCCATTCTCCTGCCTCAGCCTCCCGAGTAGCTGGGACTACAGGCGCCCACCACCTCGCCCGGCTAGTTTTTTGTATTTTTTAGTAGAGACGGAGTTTCACCGTGTTAGCCAGGATGGTCTCGATCTCCTGACCTCGTGATCCGCCCGTTTCGGCCTCCCAAAGTGCTAGGATTACAGGCTTGAGCCACCGCACCCAGCCTAATTTTATTTTATTTTTAGAGAGAGGGTCTTGCTATGTTGCCCAGGCTGGTCTCAAATTTCTGGGCTCAAGCAATCTGCCCGCCTTGGCCTCCCAAAATGCTGGGATTTACAGGCATGAGTCACCATGCCCAGCCCATAGCATTCTTTATGCTGAGGGTCCAGCACCCTAGTTCTGACTCCTCCAGCCCCTCAAAAGGACCTTGGGGAGCAGACATCCTGGGTCTCACCCTCCCCATCCACGTGTGTGTCACTTGAACCACAGGGTGACTTTGTTGGCAAGTCCTAGGCCATGAACTATTTCCCCCTCAAGCAACCCTACCTAGCGAGATCTAACCCCTGGACCACAGGAGTGGATGCTATGCCCACATCATGCCCCACATGGCAAGGCCATGTTTGTGACACTTGGATGACATGTCTGCAACCTGCCACACACTAATGATACGTTAAGGATATGCAATTTATCGGTCACATGCTAATGACATGGCTGCAATATGCCAGATGACATGGCCCTTATGTCAGGCCATGTTCCAAGCTCTGTACATATATCCATTCAATTATCATGACACCTTCAGAGCTGGACACTGTTATTATTATTTGGAGACAGAGTCTCACTCTATTCCCCAGGCTGGAGTGCAATGACACTATCTCGGCCCACTGCAACCTCCACCTCCTGGCTTCAGGCAATTCTCCTGCCTCAGCCTCCCAAGTAGCTAGGATGACAGGTGCCTGCCACCACGCCTGGCTATTTTTTGTATTTTTAGTAGAGACAGGGTTTTGCCACGTTAGCCAGGCTGATCTTGAACTCCTGACTTCAGTTGATCTGCCCACCTCGGCCTGGCAAAGTGCTGGGATTACAGGTGTGAGCCACTGTGACCAGCTGATGCTGTTATTATTAATACAAGTACTTTGCTTTATAGGTGGGGAAACTGAGGCATGGGGCTTGGAATCACTTTTCCAGTGTCACACAGCAGGCCAGGGGCTGAGGAGAATTTGAGACCATGCTCCATGAACCTCAACTGTGAGGCTAAGGTGGGGTTTCTCAACCTCCACACTGTGGACAGCTGAGGCTGGATAATTCTTCATGGTTGGGGGGGCTGTCCTGGGCATTCATTGTAAGACTTCAAGCAGCATCCCTGGCCTCTACCTGCTAGATGCCAGTAGCACTCTCTTGGTCCCAATAAACAGAAATGTTGAGGCACTGTGGCAGGAGTCTGTGGTCCCAGCTACTAAGGAGGCTGAGGTGGGAGGATCGCTTGAGCCCAGGAGTTTGAGACCCATCTGACCAACATAGAAAGACCATGGTCTCTAAAAAAGAAAAATTAAAAGAAGAAATGTCTACACACATTGCCAAATGTCCCCTGGTTGGGGTCGGGGGGAAGCAGATCATCCCTGTTTGCAAACCACTGAGCTAAGGCAACGTGCCAGTTGATGGCATGTCATGATATGTCAAACATACACGAAAATACATAAAATACGAGGCCAAGGTGGGAGGATCACTTGAGCCCAGGAGTTTGAGACCAGCTTGGGCAACATAGCGAGACCTCCTCTCTATTACAGAAAAAAAGAAAGAAAGAAAGAAAAAACAGAAAGTACATAAAATGAGCTAACAGTTAGCACCTGCTACGTACTAAGCGCTTAGAGGCTGTTAACTCATTCCTCACGACAGCCCTATGAGGTGAGCCTATACGAGGCACAGAGAGGTGATGCCGAATGGCCGGGTCACACAGCTCGAGGTTGGCAGAGGCGGGATTCGAACGCGCAGATTCCCTGATCCCTCCCAAACTGAGCGGCCCTCAGAGGGCCGCAGGTGGCTACTGCGCATGTGAGGACCTGAGGCCGGCGCCCCCTGGCGGCTCGGGAGGGGCGGGGGCGGGGCCTGGCTAGGTCCAGGCGGCGGTGACGTCACGCGATGACTCACTCGGCCCCGCCCCACGGCCCGCGGCCTCTTGGCCATTTATAGAATCTGCACGAGCTCTGAAGTCACGGCCCAGGCACGACGGGGGAGGGGTGGGGGAGCTCTTAGCGTGCCCCCCAACGGGGCAGCCCCGGGTACCCCCAGGGGGCAGCCCTTTCTGGGACTGCCTTGTCACTCTGATTGTAGTAGATCTGTGTCTCTGTATCTCTGTCTCTGGGTCGCCAAGCCTTTTTCTCTCTGCCTTTGTCTCTGTGTCTCTGTTTTTGTTCCTGGGCTTTGAGTAATTCTGTTTCTCTTCATGTCGCTGTCACTATATTGTCTCTCTCTTCGCGTCTCTCTCTTCGCATCTCTGTCTGGTAGATGGGGGTAGAGGCATTAGAGGGGGCCGATCCCATACCGAGGCCCCAATCCCAGTAGACACCCCCATCACTGACTGCCGAGTGTCATCCATTATTCGCTCCTTTCTGGCGTTTTCCAGGCTCTAGCCCCTCTGTGCCTCAGTTTACCATCTAAATGAGAAGTGTAGGATCTTGTAAGAGGCAGGGTTTCCCAAAGGGTCTAAGACAGTCATTGTAGGAAAGCCATGCCTCTCCTCAACTTTAGGGGACCCCCTAAAACCTTCCTGTTGCTCAGAACCGTTTAAAACTCACACCTGGCCAGGTGCGGTGGCTCATGCCTGTAATCCCAGCACTTTGAGAGGCTGAGGCGGGTGGATCACCTGAGGTCAGTAGTTCGAGACCAGCCTGGCCAACATGGTGAAACTCCGTCTCTACTAAAAATACAAAATTAGCCGGGCATGGTAGTACATGCCTGTAATCCCAGCTCCTCAGGAGGCTGAGGCATGAGAATCGCTTGAACCTGGCATGGCAGGCAGAGGTTGCAGCGAGCCAAGATCACACCACTGCACTTCAGCCTGGGCCACAGGAGTGAGACTCTGACTCAAAAAATATAAAAATGAAAATAAAATCCACACCCACACGTGTTTGTCTGTTTGTTTTGGGGAAAGTCAAAACCCTGCTCTGCAACAGTCTATCTTAGCCTGCTCTGCGTGCCCCCTGCTCACTAAGCTTTCCTATCCAGCAATCTGGCAGAGGCACTTGTTCCTAAAGTCTTGTTATGGGAACACTCACTCCATGCCAGTCACAATCTCTTTTAATCCTCACCATCACCTCAGGGTGGAAATTCACAGGTCCATTTTATAGATGGGAAACTCAAGGTTCAGAGAAGCTAAGCCACCCTCCTAGGGTAACACTGCTCCTACCTTTTCTTCTATGTCCTTTCAGATGTGCTGCTGCTGCTTCTGCTTCTGCTTCCTCTTCCTCTTCTCCTTCTCCTTCTCCCTTCTCTTCTCTTCTCCCTTCTCCTTCTTCTTTTCTTTCTTCTCCTCCTTTTTTTTTTTTTTTTTTTTTTGAGTCAAAGTCTCGCTCTGTCAGTCATGCTGGGTGGCATGATCTCAGCTTACTGCAACCTCCACCTCCCAGTTTCAAGCAATTCTGGAGCCTCAGCCTCCCAAGTAGCCGAGATTACAGGCACCCGCTACCACGCCAGGCTACAGATGTGTTTCTTGAGTCCCCAAACACGTTCCCACCACAGGGTCTTTGCACTAGCAGTTCCTGCCACCTGGAACACATTTCTGCAAGATGCCTGCATGGCCTCTCCCCAACTTCATTCAGTCTCTGCTCCAATATCACCTCTCAGAGAGGCCTTCCCTGACCACCTGCTGTAAAATAATAGCATCTCACCCCTAGACTGACTCTGAGTGGGTTGACAGGCAGGGAGTTGTTCACTTACAGTCTGGGTACAGTGGCTCAAGTCTGTAATCCCAGCACTTTGGGAGGCCAAGATGGATGGATTGCTTGAGTCCATGAATTCAAGACCAGCCTGAGAGACATGGCAGGGCCCTGCCTCTACAAAAAAAAAAAAAAAAAAAAAAAAAAAGGGAAGAAAGAAAAAAAGAGAAGAGCATTTTTAAAAAGTGCACTTTGGGAGGCCAAGGCAGGAGGATTGCTTGAGCCCAGGAATTGGAGGCTGCAGTGAGCTATTATCATGACACTACATTTTTTTTTTTTCGAGAAACCCTTTTTTTTTTTCCGACAGAATCTCGCTCTGTCACCCAGGCTGGAGTGCAGTGGCATGATCTCAGCTCTCAGCTCTCAGCACTCAGCTCACTGCAACTTCCACCTCCCAGGTTCAAGCAATTCTGCCTCAGCCTCCTGAGTAGCTGGGATTACAGGTGCCTGCCACCATACCTGGCTAATTTTTGTATTTTTAGTAGAGATGGGGTTTCACCATATTGGCCAGACTGGTCTCGAACTGCTGACCTCAGGTGATCTGCCTGCCTCGGCCTCCCAAAGTTCTGGGATTACAGCACTGCACCCAGCCATGTCACTGCATTTTAGTTTGGGTGAAAAAAATAAATAAATAAGAAAAGAAAAGAATGCTTGACAACATGCAATGCAGGGGAGGCTGTGGGAACACTGTTGATGAGTGTGGGCAATTTGTTGATAGTTTTCAAAATGACAAATGTCCTTACCTTCTGAACAAGTATATCCTCTATTTTAGAATATTCCTCAGAAGTACAAGTGTAGGTGTGAAGAATGACATATGTGCAGGAACGTTTATTGCAGTGGCCTTGTCATAATAAATCACTGTATAAATCCCATCAACCAGGAACAAGGGAGATAGACAAAGTTGAAGTCAAAACATACAGCACGTTGTTTCAACTAAATGAAGACACTGTAGCGCTGTAGTTAAGAGTGGGGACTCCAGCTGGGCGCAGTGATTCATGCCTGTAATCCCAACACTTTGGGAGGCAGGTGAATCACCTGAGGTCAGGAGTTCAAGACCAGCCTGGCCAACATGGTGAAACCCCATCTCTACAAAAAATACAAAAATTAACTGGGCGTGATGGTGGCAGCCTATAATCCCAGCTACTTGGGAGGCTGAGGCAGGGGGTTTCACCATGTTGGTCAGGCTGGTCTTGAACTTCTGACCTTGTGATCTGTCTGCCTTGGCCTCTCAAAGTGCTGGGATTAGAGGTGTGAGCCACTGAGCCTGGCCCATTGCATTTCTATCTATCTATCTATCTATCTATCTATCTATCTATCTATCTATCT
>NC_045454.1:41359229-41381057 GCF_002776525.5 Piliocolobus tephrosceles
TCTATCTATCTATCTATCTATCTATCTATCTATCTATCTATCTATCTATCTTGGAGATGAGGTCTCACTATGATGCCCAGGCTGGACTTGAACTCCTGGGCTCAAGCGATCCTCCTGTCTCAGCCTCCTAAATAGCTAGGACTACAGTGCCACCGTGCCTGGCCCTCATTGCATTTAATTGTCATGTCTCCATACATTCCTACAGTCTATAATAGTCCCTGGGTCTTTCAGGACCTTGACACTTTTGAAGAGTGCTGGTCAGTTATTTTGTAGATTGTCTTTGAGTTTGGTTTGTCTTGAATAAACTAAGGTGTCTGCATTACCAGGAAGAATACCAGAGAGGTGATGATGTACCCTTCTAAGTGCGTCATACCAAGGACTTCATGATATCATCATGAGTCATTGCTGGTGATATTAATGTTGGTCCCTTGGTTAAGGTGGTGTCTGCTAGGATCTTCCACTGTGAAGCTGCTACTTTTTATATGGTTCTTTCTGGGACTGCATGTTAAAGACTCTGCACCAGGGCCTCACATATGGTGTTCTGTGTTAATACATACAGGACATAAAGTATGTACATACTTGTTTTTTATTTGTTTGTTTTGTTTTGTTTTGTTTTGAGACAGAGTCTTGCTCTGTTGCCCAGGCTGGAGTACAGTGGCGCGATCTCAGCTCACTGCAAGCTCTGCCTCCTGGGTTCAAGTGATTCGCCTGTCTTAGCCTCCAGAGTGGCTGGGACTACAGGAGCCCGCCACCATGCCCGGCTAATTTTTTGTGTTTTGTTTTAGGAGAGACGGGATTTCACCGTGTTAGCCAGGATGGTCTCGATCTCCTGACCTCGTGATCCTTCCGCCTTGGCCTCCCAAAGTGTTGGGATTACAGGCGTGAGCCATCATGCATGTCCTGTGCATACCTGTTTTTAAAAGACTACCGGCCTGGTGTAGTGGCACATGCCTGTAATCCCAGCACTTTAGGAGGCCAAGATGGGTGGACCGCTGTATGCCAGAAGTTTGAGACAAGCCTTGGTAACATGGTGAGACCCCATCTCTATTTAAGAATAATAATAATAGGCCGGGCGCGGTAGCTTACACCTGTAATCCCAGCACTTTGGGAGGCCAAGGCTGGCGGATCACGAGGTCAAGAGATCAGACCATCCTGGCTAACATGGTGAAAACTCGTCTCTACTAAAAATACAAAAAAATTAGCCGGGCGTGGTGGCGGGCGCCTGTAGTCCCAGTTACTCGGGAGGCTGAGCCAGGAGAATGGCCTGAACCCAGGAGGCGGAACTTGCAGTGAGCCGAGATTGTGTCACCACACTCCAGCCTGGGCGACAGAGTGAGACTCCATCTCAAAAAATAAATAAATAAATAATGACTGGGCACGGTGGCTAGTGCCTGTAATCCCAGCGCTTTGGGAGGCTGAAGCGGGAGGACCACTTGAGCCCAGGAGTTCGAGACCAACCTAGGCAACATGGTGAAACTCCATCTCTACTAAAAATACAAAAATTAGCCTGGTATGGTGGCACGTGCCTGTAGTCCCAGCTACTCGGGACGCTGAGGCAGGAGACTTGCTTGAACGTGGGAGGCGGAGGTTGCAATTAGCCAAGATTGCACCACTGCACTCCAACTTGGGCGACAGAGCCAGACTCTGTCTCCAAAAAGTAAATAAATAAAATATAATAAAATAAAAAATAATAAAAAGACTAGTTCTGAAAAGATAAATAAGAAAATAAAAGCCATGAGTACCTCAAGAAGACACCAGTGACTCTGAAGGCCACAGTCAGGTCAGTGACCCCACCATCTTACCCACTCCCCAGCTAAGCAGAGCTGACTCTGCCTGCTTGTAGCTGCGGGAGCCTGGCAGAGGGCAGTAGTGCTCCCAGCCGCTACCCACGTGCCTGTCAACGTGCCAAGGAGGAGTGCTCCAGCCAAGCAGCTGATTGGCTACAGGTCTTCTCAGATCGTCCAATCACAGGAGTTCTGGTGAGGTGGATGTCCTGCGGCTGCGCAGAGTCCTTGAGGCATCCTAAGAGCAGGTTCTTGCATCCTAGTCCCCATGCCAGCTCACCGCACCACAGAAGCTGAGGAACTGCAGAAATGGGCTTATGAGGATAGATAGCCTTCCTTTCCCGGGGCCACTGCTATTGCCAATAGCCCATTTTATGTGCTTATCCACCTTAGTTATTAACAGCCTAAATCTGGAGCTTTCTGGGGGAGACCAGGAGCCCCCATTACTCAATCTCACCTCGTTTTATCACATTTCCTCCTAAGTTATCCATTCCAACCACACAGAGTCTTTGCTGTTGTTCCCAGTGCCAAAAGCGTTCCCCAGATATCCAGAAGGTTCACTCACTTCCTCCGGCCTTTACTCAAAGGCCGCCTCATTGAGACCTTCCTGTCTGTCTGTCTATCTATCTATCTATCTATCTATCTATCTATCTATCTATCTATCTATCTATCTATCGAGACGGAGTCTCACTCCGTCGCCCAGGCCGGAGTGCAGTGGCACAATCTTGGCTCACTGCAACCTCCACCTCTTGGCTTCAAGCAATTCTGGTGCCTTAGCCTCCTGAGTAGCTGGAATCACAGGAGCTCACCACCACGACCCACTAATTTTTATTTTTAATTAATTAATTAATTTATTTATTTATTTTGAGACGGAGTCTCGCTTTGTCGCCCAGGCTGGAGTGCAGTGGCGCGATCTCCGCTCACTGCAAGCTCTGCCACCTCCCGGGTTAACGCCATTCTCCTGCCTCAGCCTCCCTAGAAGCTGGGACTACAGGCGCCTGCCACCACGCCCGGCTAATTTTTTTGTATTTTCAGTAGAGACGGGGTTTCACCGTGTTTGCCAGGATGTTCTCGATCTCCTGACCTCATGATCCACCCGCCTGGGCCTCCCAAAGTGCTCGGATTACAGGCGTGAGCCACCGCGCCCGGCCTATTTATTTATTTTTTGAGACAGAGTCTCGCTCTGTTGCTGAGGCTGGAGTGCAGTGGAGTGATCCTGGCTCATTGCAACCTCCGTCTCCCGGGTTCAAGCGATTCTCCTACCTCAGCCTCCTGAGTAGCTGGGATTACAGGAGCCCACCACCATGCCCTGCTAACTTTGTATTTTCAGTAGAGACGGGCTTTCACCGTGTTCACCAGGCTGGTCTCGAACTCCTGACCTCAGGTGATCCGCCCTCCTCGGCCTCCCAAAGTGCTGGGATTACAGGCGTGAGCCACTGCGCCCGGCCCTATTTAGTTATTATTACTATTTTTAGAAACAGGGTCTCACTCTGTTGCCCAGGCTGGAGTGCAGTGGTGCAATCATGGCTCACTGTAGCCTCGACCTCCAGGGCTCAAGTGATCCTCCCGTTTCAGCCTCCCGAATACTGGGACTACGAGCACGCGCCATCACGCCCAGTTAATTTTTAACTTTTTTGTAGAGAAGGGGGTCTCGCTATGTTGCCCAGGCTGGTCTCGAATTCCTGGCCTCCCAAAGGGCTGGGATTACCGGCATGAGCCACCGTGCCGGCCTCCTTTCACTTTTTTTTTTTTTTTTTTAATTCATTTTCTCATTTCAGCCCCGGGGGCCTGCGGCTGGATTCACAGACTCCCAAGTCCAGCCTCCCAGGCCATTTCGAGGTTCCCAGGTTCCCAGGAGTGAGACTTGACTCATTAGAATTGGGGCCTACCTCGTTATGAGGCGGGTCCAAGGCCCTTCCGCCTTCCTATTGGCGCACCTCGCGTTGTGGGCGGGACTTATTATATCGGCTTTCTTGATTAGCTGCGTCCCTGGCGCTCCCTGACCCGGACGCTCTCTGGGCCAATATGGCGGCGCCCAGCATCAAGACAGAGCTGGCCTGGAGTCCGCGGCTGGCCGCGTGAGTAGGTAGGTCGCGCGCGGGTAGGCGAGCGCGAACTGCTGGGCTCTAAGCGGACCCTTCAGGACCCGGCAGCGCGAGAGGGCAGCCCTGGAGGGACCCAGCTGCAGGGCCAGGGCGCCGTGACCTTTCGTAGTGGGGGCGGGGACGCGCTGGGAAAGGCCGCCCCTCTTGTGCCAGCCGCCTCACGCCTCCAGTCTCCGGTTTTGCAGATGAAACAACTGACCCAGATTAAAGTCCTCGCCAGAGGTCACGCCACAAGTCGGCAACTGGGCAGGAATTGGAATCTACGTCTGCCTGTTTCCCCCAAGAGACCCAGAATCCTGGCAGCCAGTTTCAGAGCTGCTGTACGTACAGTGTACCTCGGGGTTCAGATTTATAGGTGTTTTGTTGAAATTGAGCGCTTGTTTCCGTTCGGTTGACACTTCTTAGGCATCTACTGTATACCAGGCACTGTCCTGGGTGCTGGAGACACAGCAGCGAGAAAGATAGATAAAAATCCCTCATCTCCTGGGGGAACCAGACTTTGAACAAATCACAAATAAACGAAACAGGTGATTTCAGATACTGATAAGTTACTAAAAATGCGTTAATGGTGTCGGGAATTTCCCTTGAGCCCAGGAGTTCGAGACCAGCCTTGGCAACATAGCAGGGCCCTGTTCTCTACAAAAAATTATGCGGGCATTGTGGTGCACGCCTGTAGTCCTAGCTACTTGGAAAGCTGAGGTGGGAGGATTGCTTGAGCCCAGGAGGTCAAGGCTGTAGTAAGCCGTGATTGTGCCACTGCACTCCAGCCTGGGGGACAGAGCAGGACCTTGTCTCAGAAACAAACAAAAATTAATAGGTTGATGAGGGCTTTTAGAAAAATATGGGGAATGAAAGGTGGTCAAAGAAGACCTTTCATTGAAATGACCAGAGACAGCTGTGGGCAGATCTGGAGGAAGAAAGCTCTAGACAGAGAGAAAAGCGAGTACAAAGGTTCTGAGATGGGTTAAACTTAGTTTATTTCAGAAACAGTGTAGCTGAAGCTACCAGTGGTAGGAGTTGAGTTGAGAGGGGTAGACCCTGTCTGATTTTATTTATTTATTTTTATTTTTTAGAGACAGGATTTCACTTGTTCGCCAAGCCTGGAGTGCAGTGGTGCGATCATAGCTCACTGCAGCCTCAAACTCCATGGCTCAAGTGATTCTCCTGCCTCAGCTTTCCCAGTAGCTGGGACTACAGGTGCACACCACCAGGTCCAGCTAATTTTTTAAAACAATTTTTGTAGAGATCGTGTCCTGCTATGTCCAGGCTGGTCTTGAACTCCTGGGCTGCAGTGATCCTCCCTAATTGGCCTTCCAAAGCACTAGGATTATAGGCATGAGCCACTGCTCCCTGCCTATTTATTTTTAGAAACAGGATCTCAGTATGTTGCCCAGGCTAGAGTGCAGTTGCTATTCACAAGTGCAATCATGGTTCACTGCAACCTCTAACTACTGACCTTAAAGGATCCTCCAGCCTCAGTCTCCTGAGTACCTGAGATGACAGGCATTCGCCACCATGCCTGGATAATTTTTAATTTTTTTGTGGAGATGGGGTCTCGCTATGTTGCCCAGGCTGGTCTTGAATTCCTGGGCTCAAGTGATCCTCCTACCTTGGTCTTCCAAAGTGTTGGGATTACGGGCGTGAGCCAGTGTGCCCAGTCCCTGATTTTAAGTGTGATGTACCGTTAGCGATTTTAGGCAGAAATCACTAATTTTCGTTAGTTTGTTTGTTTATTTATTTAGAGATGGAGTCTCGCTCTGTCACCCAGGCTGGAGTGCAGTGGCACAATCTCGGCTCATTGCAACCTCCACCTCCCAGGTTCAAGGGATTCTCCTGCCTCAGCCTCTGGAGCAACTGGGATTACAGGCGCCTACCACCACAGCTGGCTAATTTTTGTATTTTTAGTAGAGATGGGGTTTCACCATCTCAGCCAAGCTGGTCTTGAACTTCTGACCTCGTGATCCACCCGACTCGGCCTCCCAAAGTGCTGGGATTACAGGCGTTAGCCACCATGCTTGACCTAAGTTTAGTTTAAAAGCTCCCTCTGGCTGGGTACAGTGGCTCATGCCTGTAATCCTAACACTTTGGGAGGCCAAGATGGGTGGATTGCTTGAGCTCAGGAGTTCAAGACCACCCTGGGCAACATGATGAAACACCATCTCTACTAAAATACAAAAAATTAGCTGGGTGTGGTGGTACACACCTGTAGTCTCAGCTACTCGAGAGGCCTAGGCATGAGAATCAACTTGAACTGGGGAGGCGGAGGTTGCACTGAGCTGAGATCATGCCACTGCACTCCAGCCTGGGCAACAGAATGAGACTCTGTCTCCCCCACAAAAAAAAAAAAGCTCCCTCTGGCCATAGTGGGGAGAACTGACTGGAGGCGGGTAGGGCAGATGTGGGAGGCTTGATAGGTATCCAAGTCATAGATTGAGATGGTGGCTTCAGACAGAAAGAGTTGCATTTGGGATGGATTTGGAAGTAGTCACCCAGACTAGTTGATGGATTGAATGGAAGAGTGAGGGACATAGTGGACTCAGAAGTGACTCCTAGGTTTGTAGCCTGAATGATAAGTAGTAGTGGTGCGATTGGCTAGGGTAGAGAGGATCAAGTTTAAGCAAGGATATCAGTTTGGAGCAAATTATGTTTGAAATGGCAAAGTAGCAGTTAGGTATAAAGGCTGGGGCCCAGGGATTGAGGTGAACATTGGGGAGCCATCAGCACACAGATGCCACTTCTCAAACTGTAATGCTCATAGGAGATACCAGGGACTCATTAAAATGCAGATTTGGGCCTGGCGCAGTTGCTCTCAAAACTGTAATCTCAGCACTTTGGGAGGCCAAGGTGGGTGGATCATGAGGTAAAGAGTTTGAGACCAGCCTGGCCAACATGGTGAAATCCCATCTCTACTAAGAATACAAAAATTAGTCAGACGTGGCCGGGCGCGGTGGCTCACCCCCTGTAATCCCAGCACTTTGGGAGGCCGAGGCGGGCAGATCACAAGGTCAGGAGATCGAGACCACGGTGAAACCTCGTCTCTACTAAAAATACAAAAAATTAGCCAGGCGAGGTGGCGGGCACCTGTAGTTCCAGCTACTCGGGAGGCTGAGGCAGGAGAATGGTGTGAACCGGGGAGGCAGAGCTTGCAGTGAGCCGAGATTGCACCACTGCTCAGCCTGGGGGACAGAGTGAGACTCCGTCTCAAAAAAAAAAAAAGGAATAAAGGAAATGTATATAATGTATATATATATATATTTTTGGAGATGGAGTCTTCCCTGCTGCCCAGGCTGGAGTGCAATGGCATAATCTTGGCTCGCTGCTACCTCTGCCTCCTGGGTTCAAGCCATTCTCCTGCCCCAGCCTCCTGAGTACTGGGATTACAGGCGCCTGCCACCACACCCAGCTAATTTTTTTTATCTTTAGTAGAAATGGGGTTTCACCATATTGGCCAGGCTGGTCTCAAACTCCTGACCTCAGGTGATCTGCCTGCCTCGGCCTCCCAAAGTGCTGGGATTACAGACATGAGCCACTGTGCCTGTCCCAAATAAATTAAGCAAAAGAAGTAAAAGACTTACATTATTTTGGTGCAAAAGTAATTGCGGTTTTTGCCATTAAAAGTAATGGCAGAATACACTGAAAACTACAAAACTTTGAGAGAAATTAAAGAACTATTAGGCTGGGTATGGTGCCTCATGCCTGTAATCCCATCACTTTGGGAGGCTGAGGTGGGCGGATCACCTGAAGTCAGGAGTTCGAGACCAATCTGGTCAACATGGTGAAACCCCATCTCTACTAAAAATACAAAAAAAAAAAAAAAAAATTAGCTGGGCGTGATAGCAGGTGACTGTAATCCCAGCTACTCTGGAGGCTGAGGCAGGCAGAACCCAGGGAGACAGAGGTTGCAGTGAGCTGAGATCATGCCACTGCACTCCAGCCTGGGCGACAGAGACTCTGTCTTAAAAAAAATAAAAAAAAAGAAGAAGAAGAAGAACCAAACAAGTAGACATCCCATGTTCATGGATCAGAAGATAGCAATAATTCCCAAATTGATCTACAGATTCAACACCATCCCTGTTTGGATCCCAGCTGGCTTTTTTGCAGAAATTAACAGCTGATTCTAAAATTCATATGAAATTGTGGGGAAGTGAGAACAGCTAAAACAATTTTGAAAAAAAAAAAAAAAACAAAGTTGGAAGACTTTCTGATTTCAAAACTTACCACAAAGCTATAGTTATCAAAAACAATGTGGTAGCCTGGGCATGGTGGGTCACGCCTGTAATCTCAGCATTTTGGGAGGCCGAGGTGGACAGATCCCTTGAGTCCAGGAGTTCGAGACCAGCCTAGCCAACATGGCGAAACCCCTTCTCCACTAAAAATACAAAAATGAGCCGGGTGTGGTGGTGGGCGCCTGTAATCCCAGCTACTTGGGAGGCTGAGGCAGGAAAACCACTTGAACCTGGGTGACAGGTTGCAGTGAGCCAAGCTTGCAACACTGCACTCCAGTCTGGGCGACACTCCCTCTCAAAAACAAAAACAAAACAATGTGATAGTGGCATAAGTGTCGACGTAGATCAATACAATAGAATTGTAAACCCAGAAATAAACCTTTACATTTATGGTCAATTGGTTTTTAGCAAGGGTGTCAAGACAATAAAATAGGGAAAGAATAGTCTTTAACAAATTCAACTGTATGTCCACATTATGCGATCCCCTTCCACACACCATACGCCATAATTAATTCAAAGTGGATCATAGACTTGAACGTAAAAATGTAAAACTCTTAGAAGAGGCCGGGTGCGGTGGCTCATGCCTGTAATCCCAGCATTTGGGATGCCAAGGCAGGTGGATCACCTGAGGTCAGGAGTTCAAGACCAGCCTGGCTAACATGGTGAAACCCTGTCTCTACTAAAAATACAAAAAAGAAAAAAAAAATTAGCTGGGCATGGTGGTGGGCACCTATAATCCCAGCTACTTGGAGGCTGAGGCAAGAGAATCACCTGAACCTGGGAGGCAGAGGTTGCAATGAGCTAAGATCACGCCATTGCACTCCAGCCTGGGCAACAAGAGCGAAACTCCATCTCAGAAACAAAACAAAACAAAAACTCTTAGAAGAAAACATTGTAGGCTGGGTGCGGTGGCTCACAACTGTAATCCCAGCACTTTGGGAGGCTGAGGTGGGTGGATCATGAGGTCAGGAGTTCGATACCAGCCTGACCAACATGGTGAAACCCCGTCTCTACTGAAAATACAAAAATTAGCCAGGCGGGGTGGTGAACGCCTGTAATCCCAGCTACTCGGAAGGCTGAGACGGGAGAATTGCTTGAACCTGGGAGGTGGAGGTTGCAGTGAGCCGAGATCGCAGCACTGCACTCCAGCCTGGGCAACAGAATGAGACTCCATCTCAAAAAAAAAAAAAAAGAAAGAAAATGTTGATGTAAATCTCTTGACCTTGGGCTAGGCAATGGTTGTTTTTAGATATAATACCAAACAAACAAAAAAAAAAGAAAGCACAGCTATTAAAAGGAAAAGGATAAGTTGGACTTCATCAAAATTTAAAATTTTATGCTACAAATGATAAAGTAAATAGCTCTCAGAATGGAAGAAAATATTTGCAAGTCATAAGGGTATAATATCCATCCAGAAAGATAAAGGCCATGGTGGTGGCTCACACATGTAATCCAGCACTTTGGGAGGCCAAAATGAGAAGACTGCTTGAGGCCAGGAGTTTGAAACCAGCCTGGGCAACATGGAAAGACCCCATCTGTACAAAAAATACAAAAATTAGTTGGGTGTGGTGGCTCATCCCTGTAATCCCAGCTGCTTAGGAGGCTGAGGTGGGAGGATCGCTTGTGTCTGGGAGGTCGAGGCTGCAGTGAGCTGAGATTACACCACTGTACTCCAGCCTGAGCAACAAAACAAGAGCATGTCTCAAAAAAAAAAAAAATATATATATATATATAAAGAACTCTTACAACTTGGCTGTACACAGTGGCTCATACCTATAATCCCAGCACTTTGGGAGGCCAGGGCAGGCGGATCATGAGGTCAGGAGTTCAAGACCAGCCTGATTAAATTGGTGAAACCCTGTCTCTACTAAAAATACAAAAATTAGCCAGGCATGGTGGTGCGTGCCTGTAATCCCAGCTACTCAGGAGGCTAAGCCAGGATAATCACTTTAACCCAGGAGGCGGAGGTTGCAGTGAGCTGAGATTGTGCCACTGCACTCCAGCCTGGGCGACAGAGCGAGACTCCATCTCAAAAAATAAAAAAGACTACACATTGGGTACAGCGTATACACTGCTCAACTGCTCAGGTGATGTGTACATCACAATCTCAGAAATCACCTGTAAAAAACTTACTCTTGTAACCACTACCCATTCCCCAAAAACCTATTGGAAAAAAATAGACAAAACAGCTGGGCGTGATGGCTCACGCCTGCAATCCCAGCACTTTGGGAGGCTGAGTTGAGGGGATCACTTGATGTCAGGAGTTCGAGACCAGCCTGGCCAATATGGTGAAACCCCATTTCTACTAAAGATACAAAAAATTAGCTGGGCGTGGTGGCAGGCGCCTGTAATCCCAGCTACTCGGGAGACTGGGGCAGGAGAATGGCTTGAACCCAGGAGGCAGAGGTAGCAGCCAGCCGAGATTGTGCCACTGCACTCCAGCCTGGGCAACAGGGCGAGACTCCATTTCAAAAAAAAAAAAAAAAAAAAAATAGACAAAACAGGTTTTGGTGAGGATATGGAGAAATTGGAGCTCATCTACATTTGACTCTTGAACAACTTGATGGTTAGGGGTGCTGACCTTCCACACAATTTGTTTTGTTTTGTTTTTTAAAAAATGAGATTTTGCTGTGTCACTCAGGCCAGAATGCAGTGGTGTGATTATAGCTCAGCTGCAACCTTGAACTGCTGGGCTCAAGCGATCCTCCTGCCTCAGTCTCCCAAGTAGCTGGAACCATATGTGTTGGAACCATATGTGTGCACCACCATGCCTGGTTAATTTTTTTTCTTTTTGGAGAGATAGGGTCTCACTATGTTACCCAGGCTGGTCCTGAACTCCTAGGCTCAGGTGATCCTCCCATCTTGGCTTCCCAAAGTGGTGGGATTGCAGGCGTGAGCCACCGTGCCAGACTACATATAACTTTTGACTCCCCAAAAATCCAGCCAGGTGCAGTGGCTCACTCTGTAATTCCAGCACTTTGGGAGGCCAAGGTGGGAGGATTGCTTCAGCCCAGGAGTTTGAGATCAGCCTGGAAAATAGAGGGCAACCCCGCCTCTATAAAAATTTTAAAAATTGGCCGAGCACAGTGGCTCAAGCCTGTAATCCCAGCACTTTGGGAGGCCGAGACGGGCGGATCACGAGCTCAGGAGTTCGAGACCATCCTGGCTAACACGGTGAAACCCTGTGTCTACTAAAAAATACAAAAAGCTAGCCGGGCGAGGTGGCTGGCGCCTGTAGTCCCAGCTACTCGGGAGGCTGAGGCAGGAGAATGGCGTAAACCCGGGAGGCGGAGCTTGCAGTGAGCTGAGATCCGGCCACTGCACTCCAGTCCGGGCGACAGAGCGAGACTCCGTCTCAAAAAAAAAAAAAAAAATTTAAAAAATTAGTTAGGTGTGGTGGCACACACCTGTAGTCCCAGCTACTCAGGAGGCAGTGGTGGGAGGATTGCTTGAGTTGGGAGGTCAAGTCTGCAGTGAGCCTTGATCATACCACTGTACTCCAGCCTGGGCAACAGAGTGAGATCCTGTCTCAAAACAAAATATCTTAACTACTAATAGCCCACTGTTGTCCAGAGGCCTCAGGGATTACATAAACAGTCGATTAACATTTTTTTTAATATGAGCCAAAGATTTATTTCTTCATTTCTTGCATTTGAAGTACTCTTCGATGACATCCTTGGCCTGAGACTCTTTGCCATAGTCCTTAACTACTATATAATTGCAACCAACCACTTGACGGGGTTCCCCCTCTTTCAGTTTTACAGAGGCCTACCCATTCCCCTAGTTTCTTGCTGTCATCAACCTTAATTAGGTTCAGCACAAAGGGCCTCCACCAACTTGACATACATAGGTTCATCACAGTTGGATGCAAGCACACAAAGATGGGCTTGGCACTTGTCTAAGGCTTTGGCAGCTTCGCGAATTCCATGTGCTAGGCCATCATGGATGAGGGCGGTCTTCAGCACCTCTTATAAAGCAGTAATAACGTCCATTACACCTCCAGCAGCAATGCCTTCCTCGCCATGGTGGTGGGTTACGGGTGAAGCTGAATCTTGAACTCACCCAAGCCTCCGCCTCCGTGCAATTTGGTGGCAGAAAAAGAGCGATTAACATATTTTTAAATTATATATATATATATATATATATATATATATATATATTTTTTTTTTTTTTTTTTTTTTGAGACAGATTCTTGCTCTGTTGCCCAGGCTGGAGTGCAGTGGTGTGATCTCGACTCACTGCAAGCTCTGCCTCCCGGGTTCAGGCCATTCTCCTGCCTCAGCCTCCTGAGTAGCTGGGACTACAGGCGCCCGCCACCATGCCCGGCTAATTTTTTGTATTTTTATTAGAGACGGAGTTTCACCGTGTTAGCCAGGATGGTCTCGATCTCCTGACCTCGTGATCCACCCACCTTGGCCTCCCAAAGTGCTGGGATTACAGGCGTGAGTCACCGCTCCCGGCCCTATATTACATATATTATACTGTAATCTTACAATAAGCTGGAGAAAATAAAATGTTATTAAGAAAATCAGGAAAACACATTTAGTTTACTATTCATTAAGTGGGAATGGATCATGATAAAGGTCTTCATTCTCATCGTCTTCACACTGAGTAAGCTGAGGAGGCGAGGGAAGAAGAGGAGGGGTTGGTCTTGCTGTCTTAGGGGTGGCAGAGGCAGAAGAGGTGGAGGAGGTAGATGGAGAGGCAGGCACATTCAGCTGTAACTTTCTTTTTTACCAGCCCGCCGGTGTTTAAAGTTGTAACTTTAAGGGCCGGGCGTGGTGGCTCAAGCCTGTAATCCCAGCACTTTGGGAGGCCGGGACGGGCGGATCACGAGCTCAGGAGATCGAGACCATCCTGGCTAACACGGTGAAACCCCGTCTCTACTAAAAATACAAAAAACTAGCCGGGCGAGGTGGTGGGCGCCTGTAGTCCCAGCTACTTGGGAGGCTGAGGCAGGAGAATGGCGTAAACCCGGGAGGCGGAGCTTGCAGTGAGCTGAGATCCGGCCACTGCACTCCAGCTCGGGCGACAGAGCAAGACTCCGTCTCAAAAAAATAAAATAAAAAATAAAGTTGTAAATTTAATTAAATTTAATTAGTTTTTTTGAAACAGAGTCTCACACGGTCACCCAGGCTGGAGTGCAGTGGCACAATCTCAGCTCACTGTAACATCGCCTCCCAGGCCACAAGCAATTCTCCCGGCTCAGCCTCCTGAGTAGTTGAGATTGCAGGCGTGCACCACCATGTCTGAATAATTTTTTTTTTTTTTTTAACCGAGGTGTTCCTGAGTTTATCTGGGGCACACATGGGCGAGGGCTCTACACCTAGAAGAAGGTATTGGGCCTCTTGGTGGTGAAGCGTGGCTTGTGCTGATGGCGCAGGACCCTGTGGGGCAGCGGGAACCTGATCTTGGAGTCGTGTGCCGGTGGCACTTGCTGGCTGCGATCTCCTCCACCTTCATGATCTGGATGGAGTGCGCCCAGGTGTGGTGCCAGGCGCCCATGTCTCGGTAGTAGTGGGTGACAGCGCCCCTGGTGGTCAGCTTCAGGTATTCCCGGTACATGTTGTGGGTGCCCCTCTGGGAGTCATAGCCAGCCAGATGCCGAAGTTGTTCACCCGCAGGGAGCGCTTCTCAAACGCCTGCCCACAGTAGACTATCTACCCTGAAGACTTCTTCATCTCTTTAACTGAGATATGAAGTACCAGAGTGGGACTTGGCGACGACATGATTAGGCACAAAGATTTGCATGTGGTAGAGGGGCGGTGTATGGCATTTGGGGGTGGGCAGGCAGTGACCCACCAACTTGTGCTCTTGTAGTGTGCCCGAGGTCTTCATGGCATCCTCTTGCCACCACCCGCAAAAGGAGCTTGGCTAATTTTTGTGTTTTTAGTAGAGATGGGGTTTTGCCACGTTGGCCACACTGGTCTTGAACTCCTGACCTCAAGTGATTCTCCTGCCTAGCCTCCCAAAGTGCTGGGATTACAGGCGTGAGCCACAACACCTGGTCTTATTTTTATTTTTCAGACGGAGTCTTGCTCTGTTGCCCAGGCTGGAGTGCAGTGGCACAATCTCGGCCCCCTGCAGCCTCTGCCTCCTGGGTTCAAGCGATTCTCCTGCCTCAGCCTCCTGAGTAGCTGGGGACTGTAGGAGTGTGCCCCCATGTCAGGCTAATTTTTGTATTTTTTTTTTTTTTTTTTTAGTAGAGATGGGGGTCTCTCCCATGTTGGCCAGGCTGCTCTTGACCTCCTGGCCTCAGGTGATCTGCCTGCCTCGACCTCCCAAAGTGCTGGGATTACAGGCATGAGCCACCACGTGCAGCCATAACTTTTACTGAGGAAAAAAAAATCCCACGTATAAATGGACTCACGGTGTTCAAAACTCTGTTGAAGAAGGGTCAACTGTACATTGTCGATGGGAATATGAAATGGTGCAGTCATCCCCAAAAACAGTCTGGCAGTTCCTCAAACTGTTAAACATGTAGTTACCATATGTCTCAGCAGTTCGACTCCTAAGTATATACCCAAGAGAAGTATAAACATATGTTCACATAAAACTTCTACACGAATGTTCATGGCAGTAGTAGTTATAACAGTCAAAAACATTTGGCAAACAACTCCAAATGTCCATCAATTGATGAATGCATAAATAAAATATGGTTATAGCCCTACAAAACCTGGTTATATTCCATTCCAAAAAGAATGGAATTGGCCGGGCATGACTGTAATCCTAGCACTTTGGGAGGCCAAGGTGGGTGGATCACCTGAGGTTGGGAGTTCAGGACCAGCCTGGCCAACATGGAGAAACCCCATCTCTACTAAAAATACAAAAACTAGCTGGGGGTGGTGATGGATGCCTGTAATCCCAGCTACTCAGGAGGCTGAGGCAGGAGAATCGCTTGAATCCCGGAGGCAGAGGTTGTGGTGAGCCAAGATCGTGCCATTGCACTCCAGCCTGGGCAACAAGAGCGAAACTCCATCTCAAAAAAAAAAAAAACAAAAAACAAAAAGGCCGGGTGCGGTGGCTCACGACTGTAATCCCAGCACTTTGGGAAGCCGAGGCAGGTGGATCACAACGTCAAGAGTTTGAGACCAGCTTGGCAACATGGCAAAACCCCATCTCTACAAAAAAATCTATAAATTAGCTGAGTGCAGTGGCATACACCTATAGTTCCCAGCTACTCAGGAAGCTGAGGCAGGAGAATCATGAGCCTGGGAAGCAGGTTGCAGTGAGCCAAGATTGTGCCACTGCACTCCAGCCTGAGAAACAAAGCAAGATCCTGTCTAAAAAAAATAAATTAATTAAAAAAAAAATCAATGCAGGAACCTTGAAAACACGTCAGTGGGCCAGGTGTGGTGGCTCACGCCTGTAAACCCAGCACTTGGGGAGGCTGAGGCTGGCGGATCACTTGAGGTCAGGAGTTCAAGACCAGCCTGGCCAACATGATAAACCTCGTCTCTACTAAAAATACAAAAATTAGCCAGGCGCGGTGGCATGTGCCTGTAATCCCAGCTACTCGGGATGCTAAGGCATGGGAATCACTTGAACCTGGGAGGCAGAGGTTGCAGTGAGCCGAGATACTGCACTCCAGCCTGGGTGACACAGCGAGACTCCATCTCAAAAAAGACCAAAACCAAAACAAAACAAAATGTGTCAAGTGAAGGAAACCAGTCATAAAGGAGCACTTATGATTCCATTTGTATGAAATGCCCAGCATAGGGACATCTATAGAGCCAGTGGATGAGTGGTTTCCTGGGGTTGGGAGTGAAGGAAAATTAAATGCTAATGGGTACAGGGTTTCTTTCTTTCTTTTGGGGATGGAGTTTCGCTGTTTTTCCTCAGGCTGGGGTGCAATGGCATCATCTCAGCTCACTGCAACCTCTGCCTCCCGGGTTCAAGCGATTCTCCTACCTCAGCCTCCCAAGTAGCTGGAATTACAGGCATGCACCACCATGCTCGGCTGATTTTTTGTATTTTTAGTAGCGATGGGGTTTCTCCATGTTGGTCAGGCTGGTCTCAAACTCCCGACTTCAGGTGATCTGCCTGCCTCAGCCTCCCCAAGTGTTGGGATTACAGGCGTGAGCCACTGCACCTGGCCAGATACAGGGATTCTTGTTGGAGTGACACACATTTTATAAAATTAGATTGTAGTGGCTAGGAGTGGTGGCTCACACCCGTGATCCCAGCACTTTGGGAGACAGTGGTGGGAGGATCACTTGAAGCCAGGAGTTCAAGACCAGCCTGGGTAACACAGCAAGACCCTGGGTCTCTGCAAACTATTTTCAAATTAGCTGGGCATGGTGGCACGCGTCTGTAGTCCCAGCTTCTCGACGCTCTGGGGCTGGAGGATCACTTGAGCCCAGGAGTTGGAGGCTGTACTGAGCTTTGATCACGCCCCTGGGGCAGCGGAGTTGGTGGTGCTGTTCCATGAACAAAATCTTTGAGTCATCTGAGCCCATTTCTTGGGTAAGGCAAACATCGGGGCTGGTGAGTTAACCACATAATCTGGAGTGTGCCCTCAACCCTGCGGGGCCCTTGCATCTGTTAGTGGGTAAGTTGCCAGACTAATGCTGAATCTTCTCTTTGGGTCAGGTGATTGTCTGACAAGGAGAGGCATGAGCTGGGTCCAGGCCACCCTACTGGCCCGAGGCCTCTGTAGGGCCTGGGGAGGCATCTGCGGGGCCGCCCTTACAGGAACTTCCATCTCTCAGGTAAGCACCAGCCAGGCAGTCTTTTGGGTAGAGGGAGGTAAGCTTGGGATTTGCTCCCAACCCCTTCAGAATCCACTCTGTGCAGTCAGCTTGGTGAGTCTGGACTGGCCTATCAGTGCTGAGGTCCCATTAAAAGTCCCTAATTTACGTATGTCTGTGTATGTTCGTGTGTTTGTTCCTTGAGACAGTGTCTCGCTCTGTAGCCGAGGCTGGAGTGCAGTAGTGTGATTACAGCTCACTGTAATCTTGACCTGCCAGGTTCAAGCAATACCCCCGCTTCATCCTCCCAAGTAGTGGGGACTACAGGCACATACTACCACGCCCAGCTAATTTTTGTATATTTTTGTACAGATGGGGTTTCACCACGTTGGGCAGGCTGGTCTTGAACTCTGGGCTCAAGCGATCCACCTGCGTCAACCTCCCAAAGTGCTGGGATTACAAGCGTGAGCCACCATGCCTGGCCAAAAGTCCCTAATTTATTTATTTTGTTGAAACAAGGTCTTGCTCTGTCACCCAGGCTGGAGTACATTCCAGCCCTGGAATCGGGGCTCACTGCAGCTTCAAACTCCTGGGCTCAAATGAGCCTCCCACCTCAGCCCCCTGAGTAGCTGGGACCATAGATTTGAGCCACCACGCCCAGCTAATTTTTTCTTTTTTTGAGATGGAGTTTTGCTCTTGTCGCCAAGGCTGGAGTATAAGTGGCGCGGTCTTGGCTCACTGCAACCTCTGCCTCCTGGGTTCAAGTGATTCTCCTGCCTCCTCCTCCTGAGTAGCTGCGATTACAGGCATGTGTCACCGCGCCCAGCTAATTTTTGTAATTTTAGTGGAGACAGGGTTTCACCGTGTTGGCCAGGCTGGTCTCAAACTGCTGATCTCAGGCAATTCGCCCGCCTCAGCCTCCCAAAGTGCTGGGATTACAGACATGAGCCACCATACCCGGCTCCTAATTTTTTTAAACATGTGGTCTTGCTGTGTTGTCCAGACTGGTCTTGAACCTCTGGGTCCTCAGTCCTTCCACTTTGGCCTCCCAAAGTGCTAGGATTACAGGTGTGAGCCACTGTGCCTGGACCCTAATTTAAGAGATGCTAGTGTCCATGTGGGTGAGGGGATTAACTTTGAAAATAAGGATGTATGAGCTCGGTGGATTTGTGTGGTGACTGTGGGCAGGTCCTCCTGCATCTGCTTGTGGAGATGGGGCAGAAAACTGAATTTCCTTCTCGTACCCATAGTGACCAGATGGCGAAAGCAGATTGACAGCCATAGATAGCAATAACGATGATGGTGGGAATATTAATAGTTCCCGTATTGAGCGCTTACTCTGTGCCCGGCCCCATGCTATGCATTTCATTTACATTACCTCCGTCGCAGTGTTTCCCCCTCGTTAGGCATTTTAGAGCTTCCTTTCTGATTTTTACCCCAGAGTGGTATACTACTACACCACCTATATATACTATACTATATATATTATATAGTATAATACTATAATACTATAGTATTAATTGACTGAAATTTCAGGGGTTTTTTTTGAGATGGAGTCTCCCTCTGTCACCCAGGCTGGAGTGCAGTGGCGTGATCTTGGCTCACTGCAACGTCAACCTCCCTGTCTCAGTTGATCTGCCTACTTCAGCCTCCACAGTAGCTGGAACTACATACATATACCACCATGCCTGGCTAATTTTTGTAGTTTTTTGTAGAGATGAGGTTTCAGCAGATTGCCCAGGCTGGTCTCGAACTCCTGACCTCAGGTGATCTGCCCACCTCAGCCTCCCAAAGTGCTGGGATTGTAAGTGTGAGCCACCAAGCCTGGACTAATATTGGCTCTTAACTTGTTAGCTATATATATGTGTGTGTGTGTGTGTGTATGTGTCTGTGTAAACACACACACATTCACTTATTTTTTAGAGATAAGGTTTCACTCTCTCATTCAGGCTGGAGTGCGGTGACACAATCGTAGTTCACTGCAGCCTGGAACTCCTGGGCTCAAGCAATCCTCCCGCTTCAGCCTCCTGAGTAGCGGGGACTACAGGTATACACCACCATGCCCAGCTTATTTTTTTATTTTTTCCATAGAGAGATGGAGTCTCACTATGTTGCCCAGGCTGCAATGCAGTGGTGCAATCAAAGCACAGTACAGCCTTGCTAACTAGCTGTATATTTTTTAGATGCCTTATATGTAATCCTTCTAATTTAAAAATTCAATTTAAAATAAGAAATTTGTTACTGTGTCATCTAGAACCAGAGTTTGGCTACTCTGGAGGCTGAGGTGGGAGGATCACTTGAGCCCAGGAGTTCTGGGCTGTTGTGCACTATGCTGATGGAGTGTCCTGCACTAAGTTTTGCATGAATATTGTGACCTCCTGGGACTTGGAGGACCACCACATTGCCTAAGGAAGTGTGAACTGACCCAGGTTGGAAACAGCAGGTCAAAACTCCTGTGCTGACCAGTTGACTCATGCCTGTGAATAGCCACTGCACTCCCTGCCTGGGCAACATAGCTAGACTCCATCTCTTAAAGGAAAAAGGGTCCCAGCGCTTTGGGAGGCCGCAGTGCGTGGATCACCTTAGGTCAGGAATTCGAGACCATCCTGGCCAACATGGTGAAACCCCACCTCTACTAAAAATACAAAAATTAGGCTGGGCGCGGTGGCTCACATCTGTAATCCCAGCACTTTGGGAGGCTGAGGTGAGCGGATCATGAGGTCAGGAGTTCAAGACCAGCCTGGCCAACATGTGAAACCATGTCTCTACTAAAAATACAAAAAATTAGCTGGGTGTGGTGGCATGTGCCTGTAATCCCAGCTACTTCGGAGGCTGAGGCAGAAGAATCTCTTGAACCAGTGAGTCAGAGGTTGTAGTGAGCCGAGATTGTGCCACTGCACTCTAGCCTGACAACAGAGCGAGACTCTGTCTCAGGAAAAACAAACAAACAAACAAACACAACACAAAAATCAGCTGGGCATGGTGGCAGACACCTGTAATCCTAGCTACTTGTGAGGCTGAGGCAGGAGATTCGCTTGAACCCAGAAGGCAGAGGTTGCAGTGAGCTGAGATGGCGCCATTGCACTCCAGCCTGGGTGATAAGAGTGAAACTCTATCTGAAGAAAAAAAAAGAAAATGAAAGGCGCTGGGTGCGGTGGCTCATGCCTATAATCGCAAGACTTGGGAAGGCTAGGTCAGGTGCAGTGGCTCACGCCTGTAATCCCAGCACTTTGGGAGGCCAAGGTGGGCGAATCACGAGGTCAGGAGATCGAGACCATCCTAACATGGTGAAACCCCGTCTCTTCTAAAAATACAAAAAATTTGCCGGGCGTGGTGGCAGACACCTGTAGTTCCAGCTACTCGGGAGGCTGAGGCAGGAGAATGGTGTGAACCTGGGAGGCGGAGCTTGCAGTGAGTCGAGATCGCGCCACTACACTCCAGCCTGGGCAACAGAACAAGACTCTGTCTCAAAAAAAAAAAAAGACTTGGGGAGGCCGAGGCAAGTGGATCACTTGAGGCCTGGAGTTTGAGACCAGCCTGGCCAACATGATGAAACCCCATCTTTACTAAAAATACAAAAATTAGCAGGGTGTGGTGGAACACGTCTATAGTCCAGCTTACTTGTGAGGCAAAGGCATGAGAATCACTTGAACATGGGAGGCGGAGGTTGCCATGAGCTGAGGTCATACCACTGCGCTTCAACATGGGTGACGGAATGAGACTCTGTCTGAAAAAAAAAAGAAAAATTAAAAGCAAAAAGGGCCACCAGGCACAGTGGCTCATGTCTGTAATCCCAACACTTTGGGAGGTGGAGACGGGATGATCACTTGAACAGGTGTTCAAGACCAGCCTGGGCAAAACAGCGCAACTCCCGTCTCTGCTGAAAATGGAAAAATTAGCCAGGTGGAGTGGTGTACACCTGTAGTTCCAGCTACTGGACAGCCAGAGGGGGAGAATTGCTTGAGCCCAGGAGTTCAAAGCTGCAGTAAGCCCTAGTATCACGACTACATTCCAGTCTAGGCCACAGAGCCAGACCCTGTCTCAAAAAAAAAAAAAAAAAAAAAAAAATTGGGCATGTGTGTGTCATCACTGTGAATATTACCAAGTTGCCTCCGTGGCAGTTTTTACCAGCTCCCCATAGCCATTGCTAACAGTACCTGTTCCCTCCCTACTGTGCCAGCATTGTGTTTTATTGCACTTTGTAATGGCCTCAAATCTTGGGTTTGTAACTACAGTTCCATACCTCCAAGTCCTCAGGGAGGCCACTGGGACCTCTCCCAGGAAAGCCAGCCTGGCGCCCCCATAAACACTGGGAGGTGTCAGATTCCAGCAGTTCTCCTCCCTCCCCAGGTCCCTCACCAGCTCCCTCAGGGCCTCCACTGCAGCGCAGCCGCCCATAGCTCTGAACAGTCCCTGGTTTCCAGCCCACCGGAACCCCGGCAGAGGCCCACCAAGGCTCTGGTGCCCTATGAGGACCTGTTTGGGCAGGCGCCAACTGGGGAACGGGACAAGGCCAGCTTCCTGCAGGCGGTGCAGAAATTTGGGGAGCACAGCGTGCGTAAGCGGGGCCACGTTGACTTCATCTACCTGGCCCTGCGCAAGATGCGGGAGTATGGCGTCGAGCGGGACCTGGCTGTGTACAACCAGCTGCTCGACATCTTCCCCAAAGAGGTCTTCCGGCCTCGCAACATCATCCAGCGCATCTTCGTCCACTACCCTCGGCAGCAGGAGTGTGGGATTGCCGTCCTGGAGCAGATGGAGAACCACGGTGAGGCCAGGAGGCTGGCGTGGGGTGGGGAGTGGGCTACACTGATAGCTGGCAGCACCTCTCCTGGGTCTCAGCCCCTCCTTCCTCCATGGCTCCGTCTCTGTCTCTCTGGCTCCCCTCCCTCTCCCAATCCCTCTTTTCATCACTCATCTCTCTTTCTTTCTTTCCTCTGACTTTTCCTTTTTCTTTCCTTCCTTCCTTTCTTCCCTCCTTCCTTCCTTCCTTCCTTCCTTCCTTCCTTCCTTCCTTCCTTCC
>NC_045454.1:41381067-41430140 GCF_002776525.5 Piliocolobus tephrosceles
TCCTTCCTTCCTTCCTTCCTTCCTTCCTTCCTTCCTTCCTTCCTTCCTTCCCTCCCTCCCTCCCTCCGTCTCTCCCACCCTCCCCTGCCTCCCTCCCTCCCTCCATCCCTTCCTTCCTTCCTCTCTATCTTTCTTTTAGAAGTAGGGTCTCGCTATGTTGCCCAGGCTGGTCTCAAACTCCTGGGCTCAAGTGATCCTCTCCCCTTGGCCTCCCAGTGTGCTGGGATTACAGGCATGAGCCTTTTACTTTCTAATTCTCTCTGATTCTTTTCTCCCTGTCTGTGATCAATTCCCTGACTCCAATGTTCTCTTCTCTCCCCTTCCCTCCGACCCCTCCGTCTCTGAGGTTCTGCCTGCATCTGCCCGGCACAGGTGTGATGCCCAACAAGGAGACGGAGTTCCTGCTGATTCAGATATTTGGACGCAAAAGCTACCCCATGCTCAAGTTGCTGCGCCTGAAGCTGTGGTTCCCTCGATTCATGAACATCAACCCCTTCCCAGTGCCCCGGGACCTGTCCCAGGACCCTGTGGAGCTGGCCACGTTTGGCCTGAGGCACATGGAGCCTGACCTTAGTGCCAGGGTCACCGTCTACCAGGTATCCGACCTTGTCCACAGCCTCAGCTGCCACCCCAGGTCAGGCTCCCACCATTCCTCCTCCAGGCTCCCCTTCTCTCACTCTAGTGATTGTGGTGAATCAAGTTCTTTTTTGAGAGACGGTCTTGCTCTGTTGCCCAGGCTGGAGTGCAGTGGCACTAACTCGGCTCACTGCAGCCTCTGCCTCCCAGGCTCAAGCGATCTTTCCACCTCAGCCTCCTGAGTAGCTGGGACTCCAGTCACACACCACCACACCTGGCTAATTGAAAAAATTGTATTTTTTACAGAGACAGGGTCTCACTATATTGCCCAGGCTGGTCTTGAACTCCTGGGCTCAAGCAATCCTCCTGCCTTGGCCTCCCAAAGTGCTGGGATTACAGGCATGAGGTACTGTGCCTGGCCATGAATTAAGTTCTGATTCTCTGGCTGAGTCCTCTGGTAGGTTCCCATGGTCCTTACTGCTGGCACAGCTTGAGTAACCTCTGTTTCAGTCCTTTCAGGCTGCTCTAACAAAATCTCTTAGCTTGGGTCATTTTGAACAACAAAAATTTATTGCTGACAGTTGTAGAGGCTGGGAAGTTCAAGATCAAGGTGTCACCAGATCTAGGTCTGGTCAGGGTTTGCTCTCTGTTTCAAGGATGACACCTTCTTGCTGTGTCCTCACATAGTATAAGAGGCAGACAAGCCCCTCAGACCTCTATTTTTTTTTGAGACAAGGTCTGGCTCTGTTGCCCAGACTGGAGTGCAGTGGCACTATCTTGGCTCACTGCAAATTCCACCTCCCGGGCTGAAGCCATCCTTTCACCTCAGCCTCCTGAGTAGCTGGGACCATAGTCGTACACCACCACACCCAGCTAATTTTTGTATTTCTTGTAGAGATGGGGTTCCACCATGTTGCCCAGGCTAGTCTCAAACTCGTGAGCTCAAGCGATCCACCCGCCTTAGCCTCCCAAAGTGCTGGGATTGCAAGCATGAGCCACTATGCCTGGCCCCCTCAGACATTTGCTTTCTTTTTTGAGATGGAGTCTCACTCTGTTGCCAGGCTGGAGTGCTGTGGTGCCATCTTGGCTCACTGCAACTCTGACTCCCTGGTTCAAGCAATTCTCCTGCCTCAGCCTCCCAAGTAGCTGGGACTACAGGCGCGCACCACCATGCCTGGCTAATTTTTGTATTTTTAGTAGAGACAGGGTTTCACCATGTTGGCCAGGCTGGTCTCGATCTCCTGACCTCATGATCTGCCCACCTCAGCCTCCCAAAGTGCTGGGATTACATGCATGAGCCACCACGCCCGGCCCAGACCTCTTTTATAAGGGGACTAATCTCATTCATGAGAGCAGAGCCCTTATGATCTAAGTGCCTCTCTTCTCAAAGGCCTGACTTCTTAATCCTATTGCATTGGAGATACATTGCAACATGAATTTCAGGGGGCCATAAACATTCAGACCATAGCACTCTCCCATCTTTCTCCCAACACTTGCTACATTCTAGACATCTTCCTTCTTTTCTGTGCCAATTCCCACCACAGGCCTTTGCGTTCTCTGTTCCTTCTGCCAGGAACACTGTTCTCCGTGGACTTCATTATTCTGGTCTCAGCTCCACTATTCCTAATCAGGATGCCCTTCCTGACCTCCCTGGCCAAGGCACCACCCCTTCACGGTGCTGGGCTTGGATCCTTATTCATCAGTACTCAGTCTCCCTCCTGTCTCCCAAGGCTGAGCACAGGATTTGGTGCAAAGCTGACACTTGGTAGTGGCTTGTTGAATGACTGAGTAGAGTAACACCCCCATCTCAGTGTCCTGGGAGCCCCCACTCATGCCAGATCACACAAGGGATCCAAAGAGAGCCCCTCACAGCACTTGTCCTCTGGTCCTGGATGGATAACAGTTTCCTTAAGAGCCAGTGGTTCTGAGATGGAGAAGCCTGGGGTGCTGTGGGAGCTCTGAGTGGGCAGGTAGGGCTTCCTGGGGGAGGTAAGGAGAGCAGAGGACTCTGGGCAGAGGGAGCAGTATGTACCAGGGAATGGGGTGCAGTGAGTGGGGGCACCTGATTAAAGAGCTTGATCTCAAACCTCCTGGTTGGTGGGGAGAGCCATGCCAGGGGCGAGGGGCGGGGATTTAAGAAGAGGGATGGGCTGCGCGCAGTGGCTCACTCCTGTAATCCCAGCACTTTGGGAGGCCGAGGCGGGCGGATCATGAAGTCAGGAGAGCAAGACCATCCTGGCTAACACAGTGAAACCCTGTCTCTACTAAAAATACAAAACAATTGGCCAGGCGTGGTAGCCTCCCAAGTCCCAGCTACTTGGGAGGCTACTTGGGAGGCTGAGGCAGAAGAATGGCATGAACCTGGGAGGCGGAGTTTGCAGTGAGCCAAGATAACGCCACTGCACTCCAGCCTGGGCGATAGAGCGAGACTCCGTCTCAAAAAAAAAAAAAAAAAGAGGGATGGGGTTGGAATCATGTTTCTGGAAGAATCTGCAATTGGAAACGTGTCTCCTGGCGGCTGTGTGGATGATATTGGGTGGGGAGAGGGGCTAGGGGACCAGGGTTGTGGGTCCAGGTGAGAGACGCCTTGAGACCAGCAGTAGAATGTGGGAGGAAGGGTTGTTTTTAGTTCATTTCTTCATTTTGCAAAGCAATGCACTAAAAAGCCAAACAGCATGTAAAAGCACATGGTGATGAGTCCTCTGCTTCTACCCAGGCCCCGCACCCTCCCCACCCCCGTCTCCTTCCCCAGAGGTGGCTATTTATTTCCATGTCTCCTTCCAGAGAGGTTCTGTACATTTGCAGATCTCTTTCTCTTTTTTTTTTTTGCATCTATATCCTTTGTATTTAAATATCCTTCACGCCCATCTCATGGAGTAAAATACAGCCAGGCACAGTGGCTCATGCCTGTAATCCCAGCACTTTGGGAGGCTGACGCAGTGGATTGCTTGAGCCCAGAAGTTTGAGACCAGCCTGGGCAACATGCCAAGACCCCATCTCTACCAAAAAAAATAGGAAAATTAGCTGGGAGTGGTGGTGCACACCTGTAACCCCAGCTACTCAGGAGGCTGAGGCAGGAGGATGGCTTAAACTCAGGAAGTCAAGGCTGTGGTGAGCCGTGATCATACCACTGTACACCAGACTGGGCGACGGAGCAAGATCTTGTCTGTTTAAAAAAAGAAGTTTCTTGGCCAGGCACAGTGGCTCACGCCTGTAATCCCAGCATTTTGGGAGGCTGAGGCAGGCGGATCACCTGAGGTTGGGAGTTCTGACCAACATGGAGAAACCCCGTCTGTACTAAAAATACAAAAATAATTATCCAGGCGTGGTGGCGCATGCCTGTAATCCCAGCTACTTGTGAGGCTGAGGCAGGAGAATTGCTTGAACCCAGGAGGTGGACGTTGCAGTGAGCCAAGATCGTGCCATTGCACTCCAGTCTGGGCAGTAAGAGTAAAACTCCATCTCAAAAAAAAAAAAAAAGTTTCTTTAGTAGCAGGGGATTATATACATGTACCTTGCCTTTTGCAAATGTCACTTAAAACAACTAGAAGTCACTGATCCATCTCAATTTTTTTTTTTTTTTTTTTGAGACAGAGCCTTGTTCTGTCACCCATGCTGGAGTGCAGTGGCACAGTCTTGGCTCACTACAACCTCCACCTCCCAGGTTCAAGCAATTCTCGTTCCTCAGCCTCCTGTGTAGCAGGGACTACAGGCGTGTACCACCACTCCCAGCTAATTTTTGTATTTTTGGTAGAGTTGGGGTTTCACCATGTTGGCCAGGCTGGTCTCGAACTCCTGCCCTCAAGTGATCCACCAGCCTCGTCCTCTCAAAGTGCTGGGATTACAGATGTGAGCCACCGTGCCCGTCCTGCCCATCTCAATTTTTTTAACTTGAAAGGATGAATGATACATGTTCTAACAGCTGTCCACTGTTTTGGTTCAAAAGCAGGTGCATTTTGTTAAAAAAAAATTTTGTTGGGGTGTGGTGGCTCATGCCTGTAATCCCAGCACTTTGGGAGGCCGAGGCAGGCAGATCACCTGAGGTCAGGGGTTTAAGAACAGCCTGACCAGCATGGAGAAACCCCATCTCTACTAAAAATACAAAATTAGCCGGGTGTGGTGGCGCATGCCTGTAATCCCAGCTACTCGGGAGACTGAGGCAGGAGAATCGCTTGAACCCAGGAGGTGGAGATTGTGGTGAGCCGAGATCACGCCATTGCATTCCAGCCTGGGCAACAAGAGCAAAACTCCGTCTCAAAAAAAAAAAAAAAAAAAAAATCGTCTAGTGTTTTTGAATTATGTTCAGGTTATAGAATTTTAAAAGATACAAAAAGGCATTCTTTCCCACCCTGTCCTCCACAGAGGTGAAAGCTATCATTTGCTTCTAGTGTCTCCTTCCTGGGATATTCTGTATATGTGAAGTTATTTTTCTTCTTGTAATTCACAAGCACTGAGCACTTATTATTCTACACATTTTACAACCACCCAAAGTTACGTTCATGCCCATAATCCTAGTGCTTTGGGAGGCCAAGGCAGGCGGATCACCTGAGGCCAGGAGTTTGAGACCAGCCAGGCCAACATAGCAAAACCCTATCTCTACTAAAAATACAAAAAATTAACCGGGCGTTGTGGCAGGTGCCTGTAGTCCCAGGTACTCGGGAGGCTGAGGCAGGAGAATCGCTTGAACCCAGGAGGCGGAGGCTATAGTGAGTCAAGATCACACCACTGAACCCCAGCCTGAGCAACAAGAGAAAAACTCCATCTCAAAAATAAAAACGTTTAAAAAATTAAATTAGCTGGGCATAGTGGTGTGCACCTTTAGACCCAGCTACTTGGGAAACTGAGGTGGGAAGATCACTTGAGCCCAGAAGTTCAGGCCTACAGTGAACGATGGTCGTGCCACCATACTCCAGCATGGATGACAGAGAGGGAGACCACATCTCTAGAAAAGAAAAAAAAAAATCGGAATTAAGTGCTATTATCATCCCTATTGTGCATCTGAAGAAACTGAGGCACGCAGGTACAGTGACTTGGCCGAGGTCACACAGCTTGTGACAGAGTCAGGGTTTTGACACATGTGGGCTGGCTCCAGGGTGGTTCCCTCAGGGTGAGCATCCTAAAGGTTGGTGGCTATTGCCAAATGGGACAGAGGGACAAGGGGACAGGTTGGAGGACCATGTACCAGATCCAGGAAAGGTGTCCTAAATTCGCTGATACGCCCCTTTCTGTTTCTCTGTCTCCAGTTCCTCTGTACGGGATTGGGGGTTACAAGATTACATCTCTGCTTTCCCTCGCAGGTTCCTTCGCCCAAAGACTCAACAGGTGCAGCAGATCCCCCCCAGCCCCACATCATAGGTAAGTCCGCAAGCATAGGGGCGGCCAGGTCTCTAACCTGACCCAGGCCCTGCTGGACCTAAGCTGGGCTCCCTGAGCCTTTGGGCAGAGTCCCTCACAGGGCACAGGACATGTATATCTCCACACCAGGAATCCAGAGTCCCGATCAGCAGGCTGCCCTGGCCCGCCACAACCCTGCCCGGCCCATCTTTGTCGAGGGCCCCTTCTCCCTGTGGCTGAGAAACAAGTGTGTGTATTACCACATCCTCAGAGCTGACTTGCTGCCCCCGGAGGAGAGGGTGAGGGCTTAAAGCAAAGCACGTGTCGGGGCTGGGGAGTGGGGCTGGCACCACCCTGAGGGTGCATGGGAGAGGCTGGGGGAGGGAGACTGCGAGAGCCCCGGCCTCTGACCCTCCTGCCTGCACTCCCCCCGCTTGGAGTAGGAAGTGGAAGACACGCCAGAGGAGTGGAACCTCTATTACCCGATGCAGCTGGACCTGGAGTATTCGAGGAGTGGCTGGGACGACTACGAGTTTGACATCAATGAAGGTAGAAACTGGGCCAGGTGCGGTGGGTGTGCCTGTAATCTCAGCCCTCTGACAGGCTGAGGTGGGAGGATCACTTGAGCCCGGGAGCTAAGGTTGCAGTGAACTATGATTGAGCCACTGCACTCCGGCCTACGTCATGGACCCTGTCTTTAAAAAAAAAAAAAAAAAGAAAAGAAAAGAAATAAGGCAAAAACCTGGACAGGCAGGACTTCCAAACATTCCAAACACCACCCAGGATGAGGGGCGGCCTCTGGGGTCAAGGAGTAGGCCCAGGCTGAGTTGCAGTCCACTTACCCCCTCGTCCTCCCGCCACACACTCTCATTTGCCTCAGGGGCTCCAGACCTCAGGCCACTCAGCCCTGTCGGCCCTTGGTCATTCCCTCCCTCCACACCTCTGTGCCGGCTACTGGGTGTCACCAGGACAAACCTAGTCCTTTGAGTCAGTAAGGGAGCAGGCAAATTACACTTTGGGGAGCTTAGGAGAGGAGCATGCCTTCAGTGGGAGGTCAGGAGGGCTTCCTGGCAGAATCTAGAAGACCCAGGAGGCATCGCCCAGGTGAAGTGTGGAGTGGGCAGCCTAGGCAGCAGGGCTAGCTTGTGCAAAGGTTTGGAGGCACAAGAAAGTGGAAGGAAGCTGGGTGCAGTGGCTCAAGCCTGTAATCCCAGCACTTTGGGAGGCTGAGACGGGTGGATCATTTGAGGTCAGGAATTTGAGACCAGTCTGGCCAACATAGTGAAACCCCATCTCTAATAAAAATTTAAAAATTAGCCGGGCGTGGTGCTGTGCGCCCTGTACTCCCAGCTCCTCTGGAGGCCAAGGCAGGAGAATCACTTGCACCTGGGAGGCGGACGTTGCAGTGAGCCGAGATCTCATCACTGCACTCCGGCCTGGGCGACACAGCGAGACTCCATCTCAAACAAAAAAGAAAGTGGAAGGGAGTGTAAAATACCTCAAAAAGGTGTAGGCATGGGTTAGCCGCTGCAGCCCCCACTGTGCAAACCCTGAGGGTGTATCTCTTCCCATAGTGGAGGAAGGCCCTGTCTTCGCCATGTGCATGGCGGGTGCCCATGATCAGGCGACGCTGGCCAAGTGGATCCAGGGCCTGCAGGAGACCAATCCAACCCTGGCCCAGATCCCCGTGGTCTTCCGCCTGACCGGGGCCACCGGGGAGCTCCACACATCCTCTGCAGGGCTGGAGGAACCGCCCCCGCCCGAGGACCACGAGGAAGACGACAGCCTGAAGCGACAGCAGCAGGGCCAGAGCTGAGTCTGAGCCGGCGTGAGGGCACAGGCTGTGGCCCGAGGAGGCGGTGGACTGAAGGCATGAGATGCCCCTTGAGTGTACAGCAAATAAATGTTTTCCTGCTTGGGGCTCCTTACCCTCCTCTCTGGCAGTGTGGCATCCCCTCCCCAGGATCTCAGGCTGCCAGCGATGGGCAGGCGAGACCCCCCCAGGGTCTGCAGGCTCTTCTGGTTCTCCCCCTTCAAGCGAAGTTAGAAAGTTTAATCAAAAAGGGGTGGGGGGCCCTGTTGGTTGTGCACATGCGCAGTTTCCGCTTTTACTCTCCTTTTGGCGCCCCAGGGCAGCGAGAGACCGTGAGAAATTTCTCGGCGGCGCTGAAGATGCGCGCCACTTCCGGTCCGGCTCCTAACAACGGGGGAGGCTGGTAACCAAGGTGGGGGGGATGGCGGAGCGGGCGCCGGAGCCCGAGGCGGAGGCGGAGGCTGAGGCGGGCGCGGGCGGGGAGGCAGCAGCCGAGGAGGGCGCAGCGGGCCGAAAGGCGCGGGGCCGGCCGCGACTCACGGAGTCGGACCGGGCCCGGCGGCGGCTCGAGTCCCGGAAGAAGTACGACGTGCGGCGCGTGTACCTGGGCGAGGCGCACGGGCCCTGGGTGGACCTGCGGCGCCGCAGCGGCTGGAGCGACGCCAAGCTCGCCGCCTACCTCATCTCTCTGGAGCGCGGCCAGCGGAGCGGCCGCCACGGGTGAGGGGGCCTGGCCCCAAAGGAGGGAGGGAGGAGATGCCCCCAGCCCCCGCCCGGCTTTGCCCCGCCCCCTCTGCCTTGAGGCCCTGCCCCCGGCACCTGCGAGCCCCGCCCAGGAGCCGGACCGCTGGCCTCGGTCTCCGACTCCCAGGCCGGGACGCGCCTGGCCTGTGGCCCCGCCTCCCATCGTTTCGACTGCCCAATCCTAGGATGCACCCAGCCCCTCTACCCGCCTTCTGAGCGCTGGGCTCCGCCCGCTAGAACTCTGGCGGCCCAATCCTGGGACTGGCCCCACCTCCAGGCCTTGTAACTACCCAGTCCCTGGAGGGGCAGCCCCGCCCCCTCACCGGTCTCATCCTGCCCCGCTTAATTCCCCACCTGGCCTGGGACTCTGGACACCGTGGGGCACTCAGCCCTGCCCTTCCTGAAGTTCTGGTGCCCCATCTGGGACTCCGTATGGCCCCATTCCCGCAACCCTAGATCCAGCACACCCGGGGGACTCTTCACAACCTGGACTTCACTCCCCTAAACCTATTTCTGTGAAGCAACTCAGCCCAGGGATACTCGGATGAAGAGGAAACCACTAGGTAGCTGGGCAGGTGGAGGGCAGAGAAGCCTGTCTTTGTAAAGTAAATTATCTGTCTTGAGAAGGAGCGGTGTGGATGGAGTTTTTCCCTTCCTGCCTTATACGTTGATGGGATGATTGAGTTAAAATAGGCAAAGAGCTTAGAACAGTGCCTGTCAGGTAGTGGGTTCCCTGAGTATTAACTTTTACGAGGATGGTATTTATTCCCTATCACAAGCAGTGCTGCAAGGAAATCCTTGTTCTGCCCTGGTTTTCAGGTGCACATGTTCGCATGTTTCTCTGGGGGGAGATTCTGAGAGTCAAGAATCAAACAGGTCCTGCTGAATTATACCCACCCCTTTCCCAGGGCAGCAGGCTGATTTATATGCTCAAGAACAGGACTGGAAAAGCTGGGAGCGCAAAGATACCTGCCTCGTGGAACAGACATTCTGGTGGGCAGAGGGGATGGCTTGTTCAAAGGCCTGGGATTTTTTTTGTTCGTTTTCCTTTTTTTTTCTTTTTTTGAGACAGAGTCTTGCTCTGTCGCCCAGGCTGGAGTGCAGTGGCATGATCTCTGCTCACTGCAAGCTCCGCCTCCCGGGTTCATGCCGTTCTCCTGCCTCAGCCTCCTGGGACTACAGGCACCCGCCACCACGCCCGGCTAATTTTTTGTATTTTTAGTAGAGACGGGGTTTCACCATGTTAGCCAGGATGGTCTCGATCTCCTGACCTTGTGATCCACCTGCCTCAGCCTCCCAAAGTGCTGGGATTACAGGCGTGAGCCACCACGCCCGGCCCTCGTTTCTCTTTTTGAGACAGGGTCTCACTCTCTTGCCCAGACTGGAGTGCAGTGGCATGATCACGGCTCACTGCAGCTTCAACCTCGTGGGTTCAAGTGATCCTCTTACCTCTGCCTCCTGAGTAGTTGGGACCACAGGTGCACGTCACCCCACCTGGCTAGTTTTTGTATTTTTTGTAGAGACAGAGGTTTCCTTATGTTACCCAGGCTGATCTCAAACTCCTAGGCTCAAGTGATTCTCCGGCCTCAGCCTCCCAAAGTGCTGGGATTACAGGTGTAAGCCACTGTGCCCAGCCCTGTTTGTTTGTTCTTGAGACAGGGTCTCACTTTGTCACCCAGGCCAGAGTACAGTGGCATGTTCATAGCTCACAGCAGCCTCAACCTCCCAGGCTCAAGGGATTCTCCTGACTCAGTCACCCGAGTAGCTGGGACTGCAGGTGAGCCACCTCGCCTGGCTGATTTTTTTATTTTTTATGGAGATGGGGGTCTCACTATGTTGTCCAGGCTGGTCTCGAACTCCGCGGCTCAAGGGATCCTCTCTCCTCAGCCTCCCAAAGTGCTGGGATTACAGTCGTGAGCCACCATACCTGGCAAAAGGCTGTTTACCACAGACTAGAAACTTAAGTAAGTTATATAGTCCATGAGAGAGAGATAGGGGCTATGGAAAAAACAAAAGTGAAGAGTGCGAGTTGGAATTTAAAATAGGGAGTGAAGGTGGTCACATTCAGAAGATAGCATTTCAGTGAAGACCTGAAGGAACCTAGGAGGAGCCATGCAGATCTCTGGGAAAGAGTTGAGGCGGAAGGAATAGCAAAGGCAAAGGCCCTGAGGCAGGACCCTGTTGTGTGCCAGGAACACTAAAGAGGGTTGTATGGCTGGACTGCAATGAGTGAGGGGGAGAAGGGAAGACAAGGACAGATTGGTGACAGGGAAGGTCATCCAGGGCCGTGGAGAGGACTCCAGTTTTTCCTCCCAGTGAGGTGGGAGCCTTTTCTTAAGTGCAAGATTTTGTACGGAGAAAGAAGTGGTATGGTCTGCCTTTATTTCCCCCGCCCCCCCTTATTTGTTTTTTTTGAGACAGAGTCTCGCTCTGTCACCCAGGCTGGAGTGCAGTGGCACAGTCTCAGCTCACTGCAACCTCTGCCTCCTGGGTTCAAGCGATTCTCCTGCCTCAGCCTCCCAAGTAGCTGGGACTACAGGTGTGCGCCCCTATGCCTGGCTAATTTTTGTATTTTTAGTAGAGACAGGGTTTCGCCATGTTGGCAGGCTGGTCTCGAACTCCTGACCTCAAGTGGTCTGGCTACCTCGGCCTCCCAAAGTGCTGGGATTACAGGCGTGAGCCACGGTGCCCGGCCTTTTATTTCCTTATTTATTTATTTATTTATTTATTTATTTATTTATTTATTTATTTATTTTTGAGATGCAGTCTTGCTATGTTGCTCAGGCTGGTCTTGAACTCCTGGACTCAAGAGATCCTCCCACCTCAGCCTCCAGAGTAGCTGGGAATACAAGTCACACACCACCACACCCAGCCTGGTTTATATTTTAGAAGGAACTGTCTCGGCCAGGCGCAGTGGCTCAAGCCTGTAATCCCAGCACTTTGGGAGGCCGAGATGGGCGGATCACGAGGTCAGGAGATCGAGACCATCCTGGCTAACGGTGAAACCCCGTCTCTACTAAAAAAATACAAAAAAAAAAATAGCCGGGCGAGGTGGCGGGTGCCTGTAGTCCCAGCTACTCTGGAGGCTGAGGCAGGAGAATGGCGTAAACCCCAGAGGCAGAGCTTGCAGTGAGCTGAGATCCGTCCACTGCACTCCAGCCTGGGCGACAGAGCGAGACTCCGTCTCAAAAAAAAAAAAAAAAAGAAGGAACTGTCTCTAGGATGTGTGTGGCTTGAAGAATGGATGGGGTACACATTCTGATACAAGGTTGGCCAAGAGTTAACAATTGGTAAAGCTGATGATGAGTCCAAGGAGGTTCACGCTACTCCTGACAACAATTAAAAAGGAAAAAAAGGAGGACAGGGCGTGGTAGCTCACACCTGTAATCCCAGCATTTTGGGAGGCCGAGGCAGGTGGATCACTTGAAGTCAGGAGTTTGAGACCAGTCTGACCAATAGGGTGAAACCCTGTCTCTACTGAAAATACAAAAATTAGCCGGGTGCGGTGGCGCACACTTGTAATCCCAGCTACTTGGGAGGCTGAGGCAGGAGAATTGCTTGAACCCGGGAGGTGGAGGTTGCAGTGAGCTGAGATCATACCACTACACTCCAGCCTGGGCAACAGAACAAGATTCTGTCTCAAAAAGTAAAATAAAAATAGGCCAGGCGCGATGGCTCACGCCTATAGTCCCAGCACTTTGGGAGGCCAAGGTGGGCAGATCGAGAAGTCAGGAGTTCGAGACCAGCCTGGCCATCATATTGAAACCGTGTCTCTACTAAAAATATGAAAATTATCTGGGCGTGGTGGCACACACCTGTAGTCCCAGCTACTCGGGAAACTAAGGCAGGAGAATCGCTTGAACCTGGGAAGCAGAGATTTCAGTGAGCCGAGATGGCGCCACTGCACTCCAGCCTAGACAACAGAGCAAGACTCTCTCTCAAAAAATAAAATAAAATTCGGCCAGGCATGGTGGCTCACACCTGTAATCCCAGCACTTTGAGAGACTGAGGTGGGCAGACCATGAAATCGGGAGTTTGAGACCAGCCTGGCCAGCATATTGAAACCCCGTCTCTACTAAAAATACAAAAATTCGCTGGGCCTGGTGGCACATGCCTATAGTCCCAGCTACACGGGAGGCTGAAGCAGGAGAATCGCTTGAACCCGGGAGGCAGAGGTTGCAGTGAGCCGAGATCACGCCACCGCACTCCAGTCTGGGCGGCAGAGCGAGGCTCCATCTCAAAAGAAAAAAAAAAAATTACTAAAGGGATACTTTCAGACAGAAAATACAGGCCTGAGTGTGGCATTTGCCCTCCTTGGTAAGGGAGGTGAGGGAGAAGCAGCAGCCCCAGTGCCAGTGGAGCACTGGGCAGTGGCAGCGCCCATGAGGCCAAAGGAAGAGTCTGTCATGTCCAGTGCTGTTGGGCCAAGTGAAGCAGCCATCACTGGTGACCGTAATGGGAGAGTGTCTTACGTGATGGAGAAAAGCCCTGACTGGAGGAGTTCCAGTGAGACAGAGGAGAGGATATGGAGACAGCGAGTGTAGACAACCGTGGCAAAGGGGGGAAATGAGGAAGGAGGCTGGGTGCGGTAGCTCATGCTTGTAATCCCAGCACTTTGGGAGACTGAAGCAGGAGGATCGCTTGAGCCCAGGAGTTTGAGACCAGCTTGGGCAACATGGCGAAACCCGATCTCTACAAAAAATACAAAAGTTAGCCGGGCACAGTGGTGCATGCCTGTGGTACCAGCTACTCAGGAGGCTGAGGCAAGAGGATCAGTTGAGCACTGGAGGTTGAGGCTTCAGTGAGCTTTGATGGCGCCACTGCACTCCAGCTGGGGCAATACCACAAGACCCTGTCTCAAAAAGAAAAAAAAAGATATGGGGAAGGGGCTGGTGGGGAAGGTGGGTATCAAAATGATTTTAATCCAAGATGGGAGAAATCATGGCATATCTAGAAGCTGGTGGGAATGACTGAAGACTGAAAGGAAATGGCAGGGAACAGCAAAGCCAGGGCCTGAGTAGCCCCAGTAGCTGTGGTCCTTGGTGCCAGTGGCCTCTGCTGGGAGTCACAGAGAAGTGGCAGAAGTTGGAGAAGTGGACAGGAGAGGTAGGCAGTTTGAGGGAGAGAACCCTGCATTGGGGTTGGAAAGTGGCTCTCACCAGCTTACACATGACCTCGCTTGCTCCCCATGGCGATCCTGTGTGGGAGGCACTACTACTGTTTCCACTTCACAGACAGGGAGACTGAGGCTCAGAGGGGACAAGACCTGCTTGAGGTCACACAGGCAGTTGATAGCAGAGCTGAGTCTTGAACTTGGGTCTGGCTGATACCCAAGACTGTCCCCACTGCAATGTGACACTCCCAGCCTCCAGCGGTGAGTGGGTGGAGGTGGCTGTGGACATTAGGACTTGGGTTTGGGGCCGGGCATGGTGGCTTACACTTGTAATCCCAGCATTTTTGGAGGCTGAGGCGGGCAGATCACTTGAGGTCAGGAGTTCAAGACTAGACTGGCCAACATGGCAAAATCCCGTCTCTACTAAAAATACAAAAATTAGCTGGGCATGGTGGCAGGCGTCTGTAATCCCAGCTACTCGGGAGGCTGAGGCAGGAGAATCACTTGAACCCTGGAGGCAGGGGTTGCAGTGAACCGAGATAGCGCCACTCCACTCCAACCTTGGTGACAGAGCCAGACTTGGGTATTGGGTTGGGTGGGAGTCTCCACAGCCAGTGTGGCCATGTGCAGGGCAGGGTGGAGCGTGGGAAGGGATACAGTCACATGGGATGGGACCTGGAAGAGCAGAGCCGGAGGCAGGGGCAGAGCCTGGGGCAGGAAGGATGGAAGAGCCCCAAGGTGCAGTCCTGGAAACCAGATGGGTATGGTACCGAGAATTGTTACAGGGCTGGGCAGGAGTCAGAGGGGGTGGACAGTTTTGCTGGTAAGAGACACTAGACTGGTTGTCAGGATGTTTGTGGCAAGAGCAGCTCTGGGCCACAGCAGGGAGGCCAGGGGACCTGGGCTCTATGATGATACTGATAATTATAATGATCATTGTACCATTTGCTTATTGATGATCAAGTGATAGGGCTGTACCATGATGAAGATTGTTTTTTGTTTGTTTTTGTTTGTTTCTTTGTTTTTGAGACGTGGTTTTACTCTGTTGCTCAGGCTGGAGTGCAGTGGCATGATCGTGGCTCACTGCAGCCTTCACCTCCCCAGGCTCAGGTGATCCTCCCACCTCAACCTCCTGAGTAGCTGGGACTATAGGTGCATGCCACCACCTGGGTAATTTCTGTATTTTTTGTGGAGACAGGGTTTCACCATGCTACCCAGACTGGTCTCCAACTTCTGGCCTCAAGCGATCCACCCGCCTTAGCCTCCTAAAGTGCTGGAATTACAGGCATGAGCCACCGAGCCTGGCCTTTTTTTTTTTTTTTAATGTATAAATAGAGATGGGGTCTTGGTATGTTGCCCAGGCTGGGCTTGAACCCCTGGCTTCAAGCAGTCCTCCTGCCTCAGCCTCCCAAAGTGCTAGGATTACAGGTGTGAGACACCACACCCAGACAGTACCCACTGTCTTGCTGGCTGTGGGCCAAGACCACTCTCAGCCTCTCAAGTAGTTGGGACTGCAGGTTTGAGCCTCTGTGCCCTGCAAGATATGCTTCCTTTTGATTAACTCACAGTCACCTAACCAAGGCTTGATATCCAGTCCTACTCACAGGCCTGCCCTGCTCGGGGGAAGAGGATCATACAGGGCATATATCCCAGGGGAACTGTGGGGGCCATCTTGGAATTCTGCTTCCACACCAACTTTTCATACCCACTTTGTTATTTCTCTACTCCCTGACTGTGGGACCCAGGGCGCAGGTGGCCTCACCCCTCCAAGCCTGTTTTTCCTGCTCCTTGAGGTGGTGATGATGCTAGAGGCCTCTCCCAGGGCTGGTGGTGGTAGGGGAGAGAGTCCAAGTGAGGGGCCTGGTGACACAGTGCTGGAGTTGGGGACAGGTACATCAAAGTTCAGATTCCAGGCTGGGCGCAGTGGCTCATGCCTGTAATCCCAACACTTTGGAGGCTGAGATGGGCGGATCAGCTGAGGTCAGACACACATACACACACACACATATTAGCTGGGCATAGTGGTGCATGCCTGTAACCCCAGCTACTCTGGAAGCACGAGAATCGCTTGAATGTGGGAGGCGGAGGCTGCAGTGAGCCGAGATTGCACAACCGCACTCCAGCCTGGGTGATAGAGCGAGACTCCTTCAAAAAGCAGTGGCTCACGCCTGTAATCCCAGCACTTTGGGAGGCTGAGGCAGGCAGATCACAAGGTCAGTAGTTCAAGGCCAGCCTGACCAACATGGTGAAACCCTGTCTCTACTAAAAATACAAAAATTGGCCGGGCGCGATGGCTCAAGCCTGTAATTCCAGCACTTTGGGAGGCCGAGACGGGCGGATCACGAGGTCAGGAGATCGAGACCATCCTGGCTAACCCGGTGAAACCCCGTCTCTACTAAAAAAAACAAAAAAAAAAACTAGCCGGGCGAGGTGGTGGGCGCCTGTAGTCCCAGCTACTCGGGAGGCTGAGGCAGGAGAATGGCATAAACCCGGGAGGTGGAGCTTGCAGTGAGCTGAGATCTGGCCACTGCACTCCAGCCTGGGCGACAGAGCAAGACTGTGTCTCAAAAAAAAAAAAACAAAAAACAAGAAACAAAAAACAAAAATTAGCCTGTAATCCCAGCTACTCAGGAGGCTGAGGCAGGAGAATCACTTGAACCCGGGAGGTGGAGATTGCAGTGAACTGAGATTGCGCCACTGCACTCCAGCCTGGGTGACAGAGCAAGACCTTGTCTCAAAAAAAAAATAAAAATGTTCAGGCCAGGCGTGGTCGCTCACCAGCCAAGTAATACCTTGGTATTACTCCCAAAGTAATACCAGCACTTTGGGAGGCCAAGGTGGGCAGATCACCTGAGGTCAGGAGTTCGAGACCAACCTTGTCAACATGGTGAAACCCCATCTCTACTAAAAATACAAAAATGAGCCGGGTGTGGTGGCATGCACCTATAGTAATTCCAGCTACTTAAGAGGCTTAGGCAGGAGAATCGCTGGAACCTGGGAGGCGGAGGCTGCAGTGAGTTGAGATCTCACCACTGCACTCCAGCCTGGGCAGCAGAGCGAGACTCCATCTCAAAAACAAAAAAAGTTGAGATTTCATTTCGGTGCCCAATGAGCAGTGGCTGTAGTCACTGTCATTACTTACGGGTCAGACAGACCCAGCGCTGGCCCCGCGTTCACCCTCACTGCCTCTCTCTGTTGCAGGAAGCCTTGGGAGCAGGTCCCCAAAAAGCCAAAGCGGAAGAAAAGTAAGTGGAGGCTCAGCCTGGGGGAGGTGGGGAGAGTTGGGAGTGGTGGGAATATGGAAATCGAGGCCCAGGGAGGCCAGGTCGCTGCCCTGGGCAGCACAGTTGGAACCGGCAGAGCCAGACTTCAAACCCAGGTCCACATGTCTCATGTCTCAGGCAGTGTCCTTGGCTCCCTCAGTCTTTTGCTTCCGGCATGGGAGTCAGCCAGGGGAGAGCCGAGCAGAGGGAACAGCTTGTGCAGAGCCCTCAGGGCAGGGGGAGCCAGGCACTGGTGGCTAGAGGGGAGGTCTGGAGCTTGCCCCTCCTGTCTTGCTGGCCACCAGTCTGTGGGAGTCTGAACAGCCAGGGTCTGCACAGCTCTGAGCCCTGGAGCTAGGGGTCGCAGGCCATGTCCAGCAGGGTGAAGGCCAGCTGGTGGCAGTGAGCCCCTCCCCTTCTTAGGATTCTTCAGAGGCGGGGGGAGCCATGACCTTCACCCTGAATCCTCAAGGGATGAGGAGCGCAATGAGGAGGGAAAGGGCTGGGCTGGAGAGGCAGCTGTGGGTGATGACTCTGTTGCCCTCATGGTTGGAGACCCTGGGCGCATTCCCTAGACCCAAACACCTCTTCTGGGCCCCTCTTCATCTCCCGGCCCACAGGAGTGGGGGATATGCTGTCCTCGCACTTGGCCGAGGGACCAGGACCATCACACAAGTCAGATACCATTTCCCAGCACTCACTGTGTGCCCAGCCTTGTTCTGTGTCCTGGAGACGCCTTCCCTCCCTCCCCCCTGCCTGGCAGCCCTGAGGGATGGGAATCCCTTATTCTCCCCAGCCCAGGGGAGGCCCCTGGGACTCAGAGAAGCTGGGTCACTTGCCCGGAGCTACCCAGCTTGGAAGGGGCAGAGCCAGGATTCAAACCCAGGTGGTCCGGCTCCACCGTGCCCACCCTTTATACAGCGTTCTATCATCCAGCAAATGTTCCTGGAGCACCTGCTGTGTACCAGGCCCTGTGGGGGCACTGGGGGTACAGGAGGAACAAAACAGCAATGTTCCTGCTCTTGAGGAGCTGATGTTCTGGTGGGAGAGACAGACAGGGCACATGTAAACAAATGGCCACAGATGGCATCTAGGTACTACCTGGAGAAAACGGACAGCAAGCTAAGGTTGGCTAGAGTGACTGGGCAGGGAGCGGCCTCTCGGAGAGTGTGCATTTGGGGGAGACCTGAGTGAAGTGGGGAGGGAGCAAGACAGTTATCTGGAGGAAGCAGGCACAGCCCGTGCCAAGGCCCTGAGTGGGCCACACCTAGCCCGCCCCAGGAACAGCGAGGAGGCTGTGTGGCTGGAGTGGAGTGGAGTGGAGTGACCAAGCGGGTGAGGGCCAGGAGGTGACAAGTCACAGTGGGCCCTGTGGGCCGAAGGGAAGACTTTGGCTTTTACCCTGAGGGAGGTGGTCTTGCTGTGTCGCCCAGGCTGGAGTGCAGTGTCGCAACCTCGGCTCACTGCATCCTCCACCTCCCGGGCTCAAGTGATCCTCCTACCTCAGCTTCCCAAGAAGCTGGGACGAAAGGCATGCACCACCATGCCTGGCTAATTTTCGTATTTTTAGTAAAGATGGGTTTTCTCCATGTTAGCCAGGCTGGTTTCAAACTCCTGGCCTTAAGTGATCCACGCGCCTCTGCCTCCCAAAGTGCTAGGATTGCAGGTGTGAGTCACTGCGCCTGGCCCTCATGATGGATTCTGAGCAGAGGAGGGAACAGACTTGACTCGGGCGTTCACAGGCGCCCTCTTGCGGCTGCAGGGGCTTGTTAGGGTGGGAGCCTGGGAGTCCTGGGCCTGAGGACTGCCCTGGTCTAGGCGTTTGATGAAGATGAGAACAGTAATAAGCAGCTAACAATTATTATGCACCTACTGTGCGCCAGGCTCCACTGTTTACGTGACTTGGCCAATAGAACAGTCCGCACTACCTACAGGGGGTGCTTCTCCTCTCTGCGCCTCAGTTTCCCCCTCTAAACTGGGTGCAGGCCTGGATGGCACTCAGGAGGGCCTCCCAACCCATAGGACCCATAAGGCCCCGGTGGTTCGGGCAGCCATGTCACCATGGGCTGAGCCCCGTCCCTTACACCCACCCCTCGGCCCCGGTCCACAGGGCGGCGACGCAATGTGAACTGCCTGAAGAACGTGGTGATCTGGTACGAGGACCACAAGCACCGCTGCCCGTACGAGCCGCACCTGGTGGAGCTAGACCCCACTTTCGGCCTGTATACCACGGCCGTGTGGCAGTGCGAAGCTGGCCACCGCTACTTCCAGGACCTGCACTCGCCCCTGAAGCCCCTCAGCGACTCAGACCCAGACAGTGACAAAGGTGGGTCTGTGGGGCGAGGGCACATCGGGGGCCGCCCATATCTGGGGGCTTCTTACTAGCCCTAGGCTAGCATCACAGACAGAATAGTGGCCACAGTGGCTCTGGCACTGGGACAGAGCAGGGACACAGTGGGCCAGGCTGAGCCCTTCATGGCCTTGCCCTCTGAGTCCTTACAGAGCCTGAACGGGGAGGCAGTCCCTCTTTACAGAGCAGTTTGCCCATCTGTGCCCAAGGCCGGTCCCGAGCAGGGCTGGCTGAGGGCCCAGGAGCCCTGGCTTGGCAGCTGGGGCAGGGGCAGGCCTGCTGGGGCAGGGCTCGGCCCCCACGGTGAAACGGCCGCCTAAACCACCCAGGCCTTATGGCTGCATAGGCTGTGATGCTCTCCTGAGCCCTGGCTAAGCTGGCCGCTACCTCCTTTTTGATTTTCTCCGGCTCCCAGTTGCGTTCTCTCACCTTCTGCCTTTCCAGGCTTCGCTTCTTGCCTTCCCCCTCCATTCTGTTCCCCTCCTGTTCCCCATTTCTCCTCCCTTGAGCTGCTTCTGTCTCCTTCCTTGATCTTTCACTTTCTTTGTCTCATCCTCCCTCCCTCTCTTTCTCTTGTTTCCTTCCGTTCCCCTTTCTCCTCCTGCATCCCCACCCTCACGGTCCCTGCCTCTCTCCTTCCCGTCCCATGGGGCAGGCACTCAGTGAGGGAGGCCCAGTTGGCCCCGGTGAGTGGTGAGGGGGCTGCCGGCAGCCTCAGGGGTTTGGCATTGGCTGGAGAAGGAGGGTGGGGCACACTGCCAGGCGTCCTGTCAGGGCTGAGGGTGGGGCAGTCACCCGGGCTGAGCCTGCGCTGGCTGGCATCTCGGAGCAGGTGGCATCCCAGCTGGCCGAGGGGAAGCCGAGGGTGAGAGGTGTTCCGGGTGGGCGCCCCCGCCAACGACCGTCCCACCAAGTGTTGGCCAGGCTCCCAGCATGCAGTGGTCCCTCGGCTGCCCTGTCCCATGATCTGGGACCTGCATTCCGCCCTCCTCTGCCTTTTACTGCCCCCCTCACTGTGTGCCACTCCTGGCCCTGCCCAGAGCCACCATGAGTCTTCTGCATGGCCTTGTCATCAGCCCCACTTTGCAGTCAAGGAACCCTAAGCCCCAGGAGTGATCTGACTGGCCCATTTGGTGATGGGTCAGGCTGGGGTGTGGGTGGTGCCCAGAGCAGCTTCCTCATGCCCCAACTCACTCTTGTCGTCCAGGCTAGAGTGCAATGGCGTGATCTCGGCTCACTGCAACCTCCAACCCTCAGGTTCCACCGATTCTCCTTCCTCAGCCTCCCGAGTAGCTGGGATTACAGGCACCTGCTACCACACCCAGCTAATTTTTGTATTTTTAGTAGACATGGGGTTTCACCATGTTGGCCAGGCTGGTCTCAGACGCCTGACCTCAGGTGATCCACCCACCTTGGCTTCCCAAAGTTCTGGGATTACAGGTATGAGCCACTGCACCCAGCCTTATTTTATTTTATTTTTTTGAGACAGAGTCTCTCTCTGTCACCCAAGCTGGAGTGCAGTGGTAAGATCTTGGCTCACTGCAACCTCTGCCTCCCAGGTTCAAGCAATTCTCTCACCTCAGCCTCCCCAGTAGCTGGGATTACAGGCGTGAGCCACCACGCCCAGCTAATTTTTGTATTTTTAGTAGAGATGGATTTTCACCACTTTAGCAATGCTGGTCTTGAACTCCCGGCCTCAAGTGATCCTCCTGCCTCGGCCTCCCTTACTGCTGGGATTACTGGTGTGAGCCACTGTACCTGGCTAATTTTTTATTTTTATTTACTTTTTTAGAGACAGGGTCTCACTCTGTTGCCCAGGTTGGAGTGCAGTGGGTGCATTCATAGCTCACTGCAGCCTCCAACTCCTGGGCTCAAGTGATCCTCCCACCCTGGCCTCCTGAGTAGCTGGTGACACAGGCACACACCACCACAGCCAGCTAATTTTTAAATTTTTTGTAGAGACGGGATCTCACTGTGTTGCCCAGGCTGGTCTCAAACTCCTGGGATCTAGTAATCTTCCTGCCTTGGCCTCCCAAAGTGCTGGGATTATAGGCATGTGCTGGGATTACAGGCATATGCCACTGTGCCTTGCCCATGACTATTTCTGTTGGTGCTGTCATTACCTGGGGAGAAGTCTGGGGTCAGCCAGACTTAGCAGACGCTACAGTCAGGTGGATGCAGACGCTTGCTCTGGCCCTTCCCTCCGCTCATTAGGCGACTGCCCCTCCTTCAGGATGGTGCCGGGGGTTTGCCCACCCGGCAGAATACAGGACAAGGGAAAATTATTTAAAAAGAGGGGGTGATCCTCCTTATCCCCAACCCTGCTGCCACCCCAGGTCCATCAAGAGTGGGCATCTCACTGCCCTGAATGGCACTGAGATGATAATAATAGGAAACTTACAGGGTGCCTACTTTCAGTCTCCTGCTGTCCTAAGCCCTTATACATATTTACTCACTAAAGACCCAAAACAAAGGCTGGGCGCAGTGGCTCACACCTGTAATCTCAGCACTTTGGTTTGGTTTTGTTTTGTTTTTGAGACGAAGTCTCACTCTGTTGCCCAGGCTGGAGTGCAGTGGGGCAATCTCGGCTCACTGCAACCTCCGCCTCCCAGATTCAAGCGATTCTCCTGCCTCAGCCTCCTGAGTAGCTGGGACTACAGGCATACACCACTACTCCCAGCTAATTTTTGTATTTTTAGTAGAGGCAGGGTTTCAACACGTTGGCCAGGATGGTCTCGATCTCTTGACCTTGTGATCTGCCTGCCTTGGCCTCCCAAAGTGCTGGGATTACAGGCTTGAGCCACCACGCCCAGCCAATCTCAGCACTTTGGGAGGCCGGGCAGGTGGATCACTTGAGCCCAGGAGATCAAGACCAGCCTGGCCAACATGGTGAAACCCCATTTCTACTAAAAATACACAAATGAGCTGGGCATGGTGGCGCAAGCCTGCAATCCTTAGCTACTTGGGAGGGTGAGGCAGAAGAATCACTGAAACCCAGGAGGCGGAGGTTGCAGTGAGCCAAGATCGTGCCACTGCATTCCAGCCTGGGCAACAGAGCAAGACTCTGTCTAAAACAAACAAACAAACAAACAAACACAACCAAAACACTCCCAAGGGCCAGGTACAGTGGCTCACACCTGTAATGCCAGCCCAGCACTTTGGGAGGCCAAGGCAGATGCATCACTTGAGGCTAGAAGTTCGAGACCAGCCTGGGCAACATGGCAAAACCCGGTCTCTACTAAAAATACAAAAAATTAGACAGGTGTGGTGCATGCCTGTACTTCCAGCTACTTGGGAGGCAGAAGCATGAAGATCACTTGAACCTGGGAGGCAGAGGCTGCAATGAGCCAAGATCGGGGAATGGAGATTCATTCATTTATTGGAACGAACGCTCACTGCGCACCAGGCAACCTTCTCAGCGTGGCGGGCTCTGCACAGGGACCCCACAGCCTTACAGAGTGTACATTCTAGAGGGGAAGTGGATTGTAAGCAGGATAAACCAGTAAAAATATAGAGCATAGTCCGGGTGCAGTGGCTGAAGCCTGTAATCCCAGTGCTTTGGGAAGCCAAGTTAGGATTGCTTGAGGCCAGGACTTAGAGAACAGCCTGGGCAACATAGTGAGACCCCATCTCTAGCAAAAAAATTAAAAAGTTAGCTGGGCATGGTGGTGCACCTCTCCCAGTGCTTTAGGAGGCTGAAGCAGGAGGATCGCTTGAGCCTAGGAGCCCGAGGCTGCAGTGAGCTATGACTGTGCCACTGCACTCCAGCCTAGGTGACAGAGGGAGACACTATCTCAAAAAAAAAATTAATTAATTACAATATAGGCCAGGTGTGGTGGCTCACGCCTATAATCCCAGCACTTTGGGAGGCTGAGGCGAGTGGATCACTTGAGGTCAGGAGTTTGAGACCAGCCTGTCCAACATGGTAAAACATCGTCTGTACTGAAAATACAAAAATTGGCGGGGCATGGTCAGGCATGCCTATAATCCCAACTATTCAAGAGACTGAGGTAGGAGAATCACTTGAACCAGGGAGGTGGAGGTTGCAGTGAGCTGAGATTGCACCATTGCACTCCAGCCTGGGCGACAAGAGTGAAACTCCCATCTCAAAAATAAAATAAAATATAGAGTGCACTGTAAGGTGGTACGTGCTTTGGGAAAAAATAAAGGAGGGAAAAAGGAACTACTTGAGGCAGAATGGTCAGGAAATTCCCCCTGAAAAAATACCCTTTAATGAAGGGTCTGATGGAGGGGAGGGAGGAGCCCTCTCAGATGTCAGACAGAAGAGGATTCAAGCCAGCCAGGCGCAGTGGCTCACGTCTGCAGTCCCGGCAGTTTGAGAGGCTGAGGCAGGCGGATCACGAGGTCAGGAGATCAAGACCATCCTGGCTAACACGGTGAAACCCCATCTTTACTAAAAATACAAAAAATTAGCCGGGCGTGGTGGCAGGCGCCTGTGGTCCTACCTACTTGCGAGGCTGAGGCAGGAGAATGGCGTGAACCCAGGAGGTAGAACTTGCAGTGAGCCGAGATCGCGCCACTGCACTTCAGCCTGGGTGACAGAGCAAGACTCTATCTCAAAAAAAAAAAAGAGGATTCAAGCCGAGGGAATGGCAAGTGCAAAGGCCTCGAGGCAGGAACCTATCTAGTGTCTCCAAGGACATTAGGAGAGGAGGCGAGGGCAGGAGGTGATGGAACACCTCCTGAAACAGACACACCCCCGCTCTTGTGGATCTGGCATAGTAGTTTGTTTCCCACACACAAAGCCTGGTGCTTCCATCCTGCAGACTGCCTTTCATCCATGGACCCGGGTTCTTTCCTTTCTATGGCTCCAGCCTCTTTCTGGATCCTGGCTGGCTGGCTGGGAGAAAAGTGGAGGCTCAACCTTGGGAGCACCTGTTCACTTGCATTCCATTGGCAGGGTCTCAGCCACATGGCCACACCTACCCGCAAGGGATGCTGGGAAGTGTAGTCAGTGCTGGTGCCAGGAACAGAGGGATTTAGTGAGCAGCTAACCTGCCTTTTTTACAGGACGTAAAGAGCAGGTTCTCAGGAGCCGGGGACCCAACAGAAGGGACTGCCCTGGCCCTGGCAGGAGGCTGGTGGGGCCGTGACTAGCATTTGCAGGGGAAGTGGGAGAAGCGGTCAGGCTGCAGGTGGATATAGTTTGGATGCAACACCAACAGGTTTTGCTGACAGATTGGAAGTGGGTGTGAGAGAGAGAGAAGTCAAGAAGAGCCCCAGGACTTTGGCCTGAGCCACTGGAGAGACTGAGCTGCCATCCGCTGAGTCAGGGACACCCGTGAGCAATGCAGGCCTTGTGGGAGGGAAGATACAGAGCTCAGTGTTGCAGATCTGAGTTTGAGATGCCTGTGAGACCCTCTTAGGGGGCCAGTGAGATGGAAGAAGCTGGAGCTCGACATGGAGGTCTAGGCAGAAACTGCATATGGAGTCACCAGGCCATGGGTGGTTGTAGTGATAATAAGAATACATACTTAGCCGGGTGCGGTGGCTCATGCCTGTAATCCCAGCACTTTGGGAGGCCAAGGCGGGCAGATCACCTGAGGTCAGGAGTTCCAAACCAGCCTGGCCAACATGATGAAACCCCGTCTCTGCTAAAAATACAAAAAAATTAAAAATAAATAAATTAGCCTGGCGTGGTGGCACATGCCTGTAGTCCCAGCTACTCTGGAGGCTGAGGCAGAAGAATCACTTAAACCCGGGAGGCAGAGGTTGCAGTGAGCTGAGATTGCACCACTTCACTACAGCTTACACAACAGAGCAAGGCTCTGTCTCAAAAAAACAAACAACAGCAACAACAAAAAAAACCCTCTTGAACAGTTCCAGACTGGTGAACACATTGAGATGCTGGGACGGTGGTGCCCCCAGAGAGGGCATGGAAGCACTCACCATCCCCCGTATCTTGCCCTGTGCCTCTCTTCCCTCTCTTCCCTCTGGCTGTCTCTGAGTTGAATCCTTTATAATAAAGCTGCAGTCATAGGTAGAGCCATTTTCTGAGTTCTGTGAGTTGTTCTAACAAATTATCAAACCTGAGGATGGAGTCATAGAAACCCCCAATTTATAGCCCATTGGTCAGACATACAGGGTAGCCCGGGACTTGCAGCTGACATCTGAAGTCAGGCGGTCTTGCGGGACTGAGCCTTTAAGTTGGAGGATTTGATGCCCACTCCAGGAAGATAATGTCAGATTGGATTGAATTATTGGACATTCAGTTGGCATTGAGAATCGGAGGGTGGCCTTTAACCCCATCAGCCTGGGCAAGCCTGGGGGTAAGGTGAGCACTGAGGAGAGGCACCGGGCTGAGCCTTCCAGGCCTGCAAGAACCAAATAAACTTGGAAGGAGCCACCAGGAAGGGCCCAAGACACCAGAGTGTGGGTCTGGGGGCTAAGAGAGGAGAGTGTGCCTTGGAATAGGGGTAGTCACCTGGGTCAGTCATCTTGGAACAGTTAGGGATAGTGGGGATTGAGAAGTGATTGCTGTTTTAGGCAGTGAGAGGGTCACAGTGTCCAGTCCCTGAAGAGCCCGCAACAAATACCAACTGCTGGCCGGGCATGGTGGCTTACACCTGTAATCCCAACACTTGGGGAGACTGAGGTGGGAGGATCACTAGACCCCAGGAGTTCAGGGCCAGCCTGGGTAGTGTAACAAGACCTGATCTCTACTTGGAAAAATTGGGGCCGCACGAGGTGTCTCATGTCTGTAATTCCAGCACTTTAGGAGGCCCAGGCGGGAGGATCACCTGAGGTCAGAAGTTCGAGACTAGCCTGGCCAAAATGGGGAATCCCGTCTGTACTAAAAATACAAAAATTAGGCAGGTGTGGTGGTGCGTGCCTCTAATCCCAGCTGCTTGGGAGGCTGAGGTAGGAGAATTGCTTGAACCCAGGAGGCAGAGGTTGCAGTGAGCCAAGATCACGCCATTGTACTCAACCTGGGTGACAGAACAAAACTCTGTCTCAAAAAAAAAAAAAAAAGAAAAGAAAAATTCAGGCCGGGCTCAGTGGCTCATGCCTGTAATCCCAGCACTTTGGGAGGCCGAGGTGGGCGGATCACAAGATCAGGAGATCGAGACCATCCCGGCTAACACGGTGAAACCACATCTCCACTAAAAATACAAAAAATTAGCCAGGCGTGGTGGCGGGCGCCTATAGTCCCAGCTACTTGGGAGGCTGAGGCAAGAGAATGGTGTGAACCTGGGAGGTAGAGCTTGCTGTGAGCCGAGATTGCGCCACTGCACTCCAGCCTGGGTGGCAGAGCGAGACTCCATCTCAAAACAGAAAAAAATAAAAATTCGGCCAGGCACGGTGGCTCACCACTGTCATTCCATCACTTTGGGAGGTGGAGGCGGGCGGACGACCTGAGGTCAGGAGTTCAAGACCAGCCTGGCCAACATGGTGAAACCCCGTCTCTACAAAAAATACTAAAATTAGCCGGGTGTGGTGGCTCACGCCTGTAGTCCCAGCTACTTGGGAGGCTGAGGCAGGAGAATCACTGGAACCGGGATGCCAAGGTTGCAGTTAGCTGAGATCGCACCACTGCATTCCAGCCTGTGTGACAGAGTAAGACTCTGTCTCAAAAAAAGAAAGAAAGAAAAGAGAAAAATAAAATAAAAACTAAATAAACAAATACCAGTGGCTGCAGCTATCATAACCATTCCCTTTCTTCTGTCCCCACAGTGGGCAATGGGCTGGTGGCCGGCAGCTCTGAGTCGTCCAGCTCTGGCTCTGGCTCTGGCTCTGACTCTGAGGAGCCCCCTGAAGGCCAGCCAGTCAAGGCTGCAGCAGTGGCAGCGGCGGCGACACCCACCAGCCCGGTGGGCAGCAGTGGGCTCATCACTCCGGAGGGTGTACACATCCCCTTTGACGTCCACCATGTGGAGAGCCTGGCTGAACAGGGTACCCCGCTGTGCCCCAACTCGGCAGGCAGTGGGCCTGAAGCCCTGGAGACGGTGGTGTGCGTGCCGGTGCCCGTGCAAGTGGGTGCGGGCCCCGGCGCCCTCTTTGAGAACGTGCCCCAGGAGGCCCTGGGTGAGGTGGTGGCCAGCTGCCCCATGCCAGGCATGGTGCCCGGCTCACAGGTGATCATCATCGCGGGCCCTGGCTACGACGCTCTCACGGCCGAGGGCATTCACCTCAACATGGCAGCAGGCAGCAGTGCCCCCGGCGGTGGCCTGGGCGAGGAGGGGCCCTGTGCCATGATGGAGGGTGTGGCGGCCTACACCCAGACAGAGCCCGAGGGTAGCCAGCCTAGCACCACGGACGCCACTGCAGTAGCAGGCATCGAGACCAAGAAAGGTCTGGGGGACCTGCCATGGTCTGTGGCCAGGGGTGGTTGGGCCTGGGAGGGGCCGGGTGAGGAGTGGCCCTCGAAGTGGGCACCTTGGCAGCCTTCGTCCCCTGCGGACACCACCCTGTGTCCACCCCGTAGAGAAGGAGGACCTGTGCTTGCTCAAGAAGGAGGAGAAGGAGGAGCCAGTAGCCCCGGAACTGGCCACGTCGGTGCCTGAAAGCGCAGAGGCAGAGGCAGACGGGGAGGAGCTGGATGGCAGCGACATGTCAGCCATCATCTACGAAATCCCCAAGGAGCCTGAGAAGTGGGTGCCAGGGTGTGCAAGGGTGAGGGCGAGGGCTAGGAGCGGCCCACAGTCCCCCAGCCTGCTTGGTGTGGGAGCCCTGATTTCATGGCCCCTTCCCCTCCAGGAGGCGGCGGAGCAAGCGGTCGCGGGTGATGGACGCTGACGGCCTGCTCGAGATGTTCCACTGCCCATATGAGGGCTGCAGCCAAGTCTACGTGGCCCTCAGCAGCTTCCAGGTGAGGCCGCCACCCGGAGGCCTGGGCCAGGCCCACAAGGCCCAGGCCATGGCACCACCAGGATGTCCTACCTCTAGTTTGCCCCTTGGAATTTGACGAGGTGCCCCTGAAGGCAAAGACAGGGACTTGTCACACCCCACACCTGGCGTGGGAGGATGCAACAAGAGGCCTTTGAATGTGCCATGCCATGCTTTGATTGAGCATGTGTTAAGCACCTAGTGCAAGCCAGGCCTGCAAGCTGGAGCCAGGGTTGCTCTAGTATGTTAAACAGGGAAAGAACAAAGGAATGAATCAATTGGGGCTGCCTGTTCCAGGCCCATGGGGGCTGACAGCCCTCAAATCCAATCCCAGTCCTGCCACTGGCCACCTGTAAGACCCTGGCCAAACCACTGAGCCTTGAACCTCAGTTTCCCCATCGATTAATTGGGCTAACAGCTGGGCCCTTCACAGAGTTGACAGATATCCCAGTCCAGAGCCTAGCATATAGTAGGTGTTCAATAAAACTGCCCTTGGCCGGGCATGGTGGCTCACACCTGTAATCCCAGCACTTTGGGAGGCTGAGGCGGGCAGATCACGAGGTCAGGAGATCGAGTCCATCCTGGCTAGCACAGTGAAACCCCATCTCTACTGAAAAAAAAAAAAAAAAATTAGCCAGTGTGGTGGCAGGTGCCTGTAGTCCCAGCTACTTGGGAGGCTGAGGCAGGAGAATGGCATGAACGTGGGAGGTAGAGCTTGCAATGCGCCGAGATTGCACCACTGCACTCTAGACTGGGCGACAAAGCAAGGCTCCTTCTCAAAAAATAGAAAAGCTGCCTTTTGACCCCAGTTGTGCCCCTGGGAATCTCTGAGCTGGGCAAGGGTACCCCTCTTCCCTTCTCCTGGGGAGGCCAGCTCCAGCCTGCCTTCCAGCTGCCCTCATCTCTCCCCACCTCCCAGAGCCCCTTCCGTGGGCCTGTGGGACCCACTCCTGCCCGTCTCGTCCCCAGAACCATGTCAATCTTGTGCATCGGAAAGGAAAGACCAAAGTGTGCCCTCATCCTGGCTGTGGCAAGAAGTTCTATTTATCCAACCACCTGCGGCGGCACATGATCATCCATTCAGGTCAGGCCCTGGGCCAGCTGGCTGCATGAGCAGGGAACACAGAGACATGGGGCTGGGAGCCTGGGCCAGGGCTGGCGGGTCAAAGCCCAGTGCTGGGTCTCCAGGCACAGGGCTACACCCCAGGAGCTTCCTCCCTGTCCTCAGTAAGCTGTAACTATGTGAGCCACAGCGACAGGGACTATTACCAATCAATCACAGGAATTGGGCGGGGCCGGCCTTCTTCCCTCCTATTCCCACGACCCCATGCCCCATGACCCCATGAGCAGGTCTCATGCAAGACCTAGGGAGCAGCTGACACCACCACTGCTCTTCCAGATTGGAACCTATAGTAGCACTTGGGGCCACAGGCCAGACCAGTACCCACCCAAGCAGCAGCAGGAAGGAGAGCTGGGCAGAGAGGAGCAGCTGGCTTGGGACTGGGCTTCGGTTTCCACTTGTGGCAGAGATGCAGGTCTTTTGCCTGGGCTAGGGACACAGTGGAGAGCCATGGTGCCTGTGTCCAGCGATAGGGCATGGTGCTGAGGGCCAGAGCTGCTGATATCACAGGAGATCAGAAGTTTGGTTTTTTGTTTTTTTATTTTTTTTTTCTTTATGTGTGTGTGGTTATTTTTTGCAATGGAGTCTCACTCTGTTGCCCAGGCTGGAATCTGATCCCGGCTCACTGCAGCCTCTGTCTCCCAGGTTCAAGCAATTCTTCTGCCCCAGCCTCCCGAGTATCTGGGATTACAGGCGCCCACCACCACACCAGCCAATTTTTGTATATTTTTTTTTAGTAGAGACGGGGTTTCGCCATGTTAGCCAGGCTGGTCTCCCAACTCCTGACCTCAGGCAATCTGCCCTCCTTGACCTCCTAAAGTGCTGGGATTATAGGTGTGAGCCACCGCGCCGGGCAGAAGATTTTTTTTTTATGCAAAATCACCCAAAGTTCAAATATCGGGGACAAGACTGGGCACGGTGGTAATCCCAGCCCTTTGGGGGCCGAGGCAGGCAGGTCACCTGAGGTCAGGAATTCAAGACCAGCCTGCCCAACGTGGAGAAACCCTGTCTCTACTAAATATGCAAAATTAGTTGGGCATGGTGGGTGGCGCATGCCTGTAATCCCAGCTACTCGGGAAGCTGAGGCAGAAGAATCGCTTGAACCCGGGAGGCAGAGGTTACCCAGATTGGGCCATTGCACTCCAGCCTGGGTAACAAGAACGAAACTCCATCTCAAAATACACACACACACACACACACACACACGACAAATTCAAACCCATGTTGGCTTGGCAGTTTGCACCCTATGCCCCTCAGGGACCCAAGTTCGATCTCAGCTCTGCTTGATTGCGTTTCTGGGTAATTGCATGGGAAGGTCGTAGGGTTCGGTCGGCCTGCACCTACAGTCCTGGGAGATCCAAGGAGACAGCCCGATGCTCCTTCTAGCATCACAGTCTGCAGCACATCAGAGACACCCTATAGCCCACCATCCTCAGCCTCGGTCCCCACCACCCCCAGGTGTCCGTGAATTCACCTGCGAGACCTGCGGCAAGTCCTTCAAGAGGAAGAACCACCTGGAGGTACATCGGCGCACGCACACCGGCGAGACCCCCCTGCAGTGAGTGACAGGCCGCCCTGTGCCGCTAGAGGATTGGGTGGGGAGGGGATCCCAGCAGGTCCCAGGGGCGGCTCCGCCCGCACGCAGTGCCTGGGCCCAGTTCCACCTGCGCTAGGCCTTATAGGGCCCCGCCCCACCCACTCTGATCCCGCCCCGTGCCGCCACGGGCTCCTGGCAGGTGCGAGATCTGTGGCTACCAGTGCCGGCAGCGGGCGTCCCTCAACTGGCACATGAAGAAGCACACTGCGGAGGTGCAGTATAACTTCACGTGTGATCGCTGTGGGAAGCGCTTCGAGAAGCTGGACAGCGTCAAGTTCCACACGCTCAAAAGCCACCCGGATCACAAGCCCACCTGACCCACCTGACCCACCTGACGACTGACCACCCCTATTTATTCGTCCGCTCAGACACCGCTCCCTGGCTTGCTGTGGCCTGGACAGCTGCGAGGGCCGCCCGGACCGCGGGCCGGAAGGAGGCGCCCCCGCCCCGCCCCAGGGCTGGGCCCCCTGGGCAGGTTCCCCACCCCGCCCCACCGCATCCTTCTCGGAACTGGTACCTGGGGCTGCATTGCTGGAACTGTGTCAAGACAGCAGAGTGAGATTAAAGAGCGAGAAAGGAGATGCCCTTCCCCTAGGCCTGAGTGATTTGGGATGCCAGGTCCCTCTCTGTCTCCAGCCTACTTGATCCCTTCCTGAGCGAGGCCGGGAACGAGGGATGTCCCTGGGCCCGGCAGCCCCGCACAGCCCCTGCTCCCACAGGATGGGGTGGGACTTGGGGGTCTGGGGTCTCTGGGCATTTCCCAGAACTCAGGACCCTAATGCCCCCTCCTCCTGTTTTATGGAGCACCCATGTCCCACCCTCAGGGAGCTTCCGGGATGAGATGGGGAGGTGTTCAGTAAACCCCTAAAATGAGAAACATCTGCAGCTAGCGACAAGCGCCATGCAAAAGAGAGAGTGATGCGTTGTTTTCTGGGGATGCTGTTTAGGTCGGTGGTCAGGGAGGGCCTTTGAGGAGGTGGCATTTGCGCATAGGCCAGAATGACAAAGATCTATCCTTGAAGAAAGCTGGGGGAGGAAATTCTCAGGCCAGAGGAACAGCCAGTGCCAAAGCCCCGAGGTAGAACCAGCTCGGCGTGTTCCTAAAACAGGAAGCCGCAGGGGGAAGGGGAGTTGGCGGCGGCTGCCCTGGCCCCATTTCCCGGAGGAGGATGCTGAGGCCGCCGCCTCCTGCAGGCCGCTAGAGAGAGGGGCGGGGTGCGAGGCGCGGCCGCTAGGTGGCGTGCGAGGCGCGTAGGCGCCGGTGGCCGCAGCCACGTGACCCTGGGGACCGCAGCCGCGAGCTCAGGCACGTGCCCGGGGGAGCCCTGTGGCGCCACGCGCAGATTGGCCCCGCCGGCTCCTCACCAGCTCAGGGGATGGGGCGGGGCCCCAGCTACGCCTCAGTTTCTGCTGCGGACCGGGGGGCCACCCCAGCCGGGGACAGAAGAATCGGCGAGGATGAGCGAGTCCGGCTGCTGAGGCCGCCCCCGCGAGCTCCCTCCCAGCTGAGGCAGGTCCCCTCCACTCTCCCCGCACAGCCGGAGCCGGCAGGTTTCCATGGGAACTGCAGTGGGGTCCGCGCGCCCAGGAGCAGCCCCCCTTCCAGCACAGCTTCCGATGACGGAAACCGGGAGGAACATGGGGTGGGGAACAGACCATCGCTTGGGGCCCCTAGCGTCCGCAGTCAGGTCGCCCCGGTGAGCCCATGAGGGGCCACCCGGGGACCCGCACCGCCACCGCCCCTATTGCGCGGGTCACAGTGATTGGCCTGCCCTCCCCAGGCGTGGCAGCATCCTCTGGTGCGCGCGCTCCCATTGGCTTGATCTCTAGGGCATCTTCCAGTAATTGGTTATCTCAGGGGCCGCCCCTGATTGGGCAAATTAGGCTCTCCTCGCTGGTGGCGCTCTCTGACAGTCTGGAGCCTAAAGGGCGTGCAGGAACGACGATAGGGTGGGGACTGCCGCTCTTCAGTTAGGGGGTCCGGGCTACCTTGCTGGCAGCGCCCTCGACCGAACTGTCGGATTGCTGTCTGTGGTGCTGAAGCCTCACGCCCCGGCGACCCCGCCCCAGTGTGTGCTAGTTCCCGTGCCCCGACGTAAACATGTACCTGCGCCCGCGCACTAAAGGAGGTTGCGCCAGCCCCAACGCCTTAGAGAGAGGCCAGGTTCCCCCTGGCTGAGAGCGAGCATGACTCCACTGTCAGGAGCACCAATCAGGAGCCCAGAAAGCCAGGACATTTATGTGGCAGATCCACCCACCCCAGTTTTGTGGGGTCCGAGAAGGATCCGTGGTTTCCCGGAGCTACATGGCTCCAGCGATGATTGTCCAGAACACTGAGCCCCAAACCTTTTCACCCCCTTCGGAGCAGTGCGGAGTTCCCTTGCACTGGGGAGTGCTAGTCCTTACCTTTTGAACCCTAGAAGGACCCAGATCACTAAAACCAACAGCGTCCCAGTCTCCTTCTGCAGAAGACTAAGGCCACAGTAGCCACCCTCCCCCGTGGTCTTGAGGTGGTCTACACCTCGTGCCTCCAAATCTGGGGACCCAGACCTCTGCCTACTAAAATATTGGTTCCTGGTCCCTTTCCAGTCCCCCCGGTTGACAGCACCTCTGGAAGGTCGCATATTCGGGCCACTAATACCTCTTCGCTCTCTTGGCTCCTCCAGCTCTAGGAGCTGGACGAAGGAAGGGAGCCCGTCTCCTGGCCCGAAAGCCAGCCCAAGAAGTGGTGCCAAGGTAGGAAACAAGGGCTTCGAGGGAAGGAGGGCCCGAATCTGGCAACCCAAGCACCTAGGATGCGCTTTTTGGGGGATTCAGAGTCCCTACCAGCGCGCGCTCACTTCCACCTGCCGCGCCGTCGGGAGCCGCGAGGAGGCGGAGCTCGGTCGCCGTGGCCAATGAGCGACGCCGGCGCTGGCAGCTGCTGCTATAAAGGGCTGGGGGCGGCGGCGGCGCGGTCCAGAGCGCGGAGCGCGCAGCGCGGGCCGGAGGGAGGGAGGGAGGGTGGGCGAGGGGAGAGGACTTGAACACACGGGACCGGACAGGGCCGACCGAGGGGCGGCGGCGAAAGGCAGAGCGCCGCGATCTCTGTCGGGAAGCGCAACCTCCCCGGGCCCCGCGGGGCCGCGCAGGGGGCGTCCTCAACCCCGCGCCCGCTCCCTCTTTCCATCCCCTGCCGCCCGCAGGCCACCCCGGGGCCCGGCCATCCGCGCGCGCATCCCCGGGTTCGGGCCCGTCCCTGGCCCTCGAGGGAGCCGCCGCCTTCATCGCCACATCTGCAGCGGCCGCACCAGAGGCCGCCCGGGCGGGACCCCAGCGTGAGCATCAGGCGCCCCTCTAGGAGTGCACGACCCCCGGAGCCCTCCTCAACACGGACCGCGCCCGCCGGGCACACAAGAATGGTCACTGTAGGTATTCCCCTGTCGCCGAAAGGGAATCGGGACGGGGAGGAGTTGGGCCCAGGCTCCGCGGAGACTGGGCGGGTGCGGCGGAGGGGGGGGTAGGACCAGGCCTAGCTAGGCCCGGGTTGGGGGGGTAGGACCGAGCGTCGGGGCCTGAGAGTGGGCAGGGCCGCGCCCAGAGTGCTGAGGGCGCTTAGAGCTTGGCCTGAGGGGCCTTAGGGAGCCTGGCTGTGATTCGGGGGGCGTCCGACGCCGCCCTGGAGGCGGGATTGCCCCCTCTCCCGCAGGCCTGATGGGGGAGGGGCCGCGGCGGCTAAGGATGCTTCCTCCATCCAGGCCCAGACCCCGCAGGCCGCCCAGGCAAACGCAGGGCCCAATCACTGGTGCTGGGCCAAGCCAAAGCGACAAGGCATCCCCGAGAGCCCTGGGAAAGCGGGTGGCGTCGGATCGCGCGCCCGGGCCTCGGCCGCACCCGGGAGGCGGGCGTCTCGTCCTCGAGCCCGTCGACCTTGCGGCAAGCGGGGAGGGGAGAGGAGGGGGCGCGCCCGGAGGCCCCGCGGGCCCGCCGCCGCCGCTGCAGCGTCCCTTTGTTTCTCAGCGCTTCTTCGCGGGCCGCAGCCTCGCGCGGGCGCCTCGGGCTGCGGGGAGGGGGAGGGGAGAGGAGGGCCCGCGGGTTGGGGGGGGCATCTCTAGGCTCCCGGGTCCCCGCCCCCCGGGAGATGGAGTAGGAGGCCGAGACAGTCTCCCTAGGCCAGATCCAGGCTCCCCACCTCGCCAAGGCTCTGGGCCGCGAGGTGACCTTGAGCGCGGCCCGCCCGCCTGCCGGCCCGCACCGCTAGCACCGCGCTCGGTGCTTTCAGCAGCCACGGAGCTGGTCAGCTCCCGAGCGCGCGGCCCCTCCCGCCCTGCCACGCCCTGCCTGACCACGCCCTGGCACGCCCATCTAGGCCCCGCCCCCATGGCCCCGGGGGCCCGGCCTCGCCCGAGCCCTCGGATTCCCACTCGGCAGCCCGGGCGTATCCCGGGGGCGGGGCTGGACAGTTATAGCCCCACCCCGGCTCCACCCCCGCCCCTGCCGCGCGACTCCGCTCCCCGCGCCGCCGCGCGTCCTTTGTCTGGTCCCGGCGCCCGGGCCTCCCTCTTCCACTCTTCCTATCTCTCCGTCTCTGAGTGTGTGTCTCTGTGCGCTGTGTCTCTTTCGGGCCCCTTTTCGAGACGTGGCTAGCAGTGGAGGTGGGGGCATGATTGGCGCTCCCTCCATGCCTGGGCCTCTCCCCTCCTGGACCCTGGGACCCGCCCACCTGGGGTCTGAGAAATGAGGTCCCCGAGGCCTGGCTCACCAGCTTTGTGACCTCAGGCCAGTTCCTTTCCCTCTCTGGGCCTCGTGCTGCTCACCCAGGTCTAGGAACTGGAGTGTGGCCTCATGAGGACCTCAGAACTCCCGCAACAGTCCAGCACCTCCTAGGCGTCCTCTGATCGGTTCTCTCATTTGAAAAAGGGAACTAATGCACAAAGAGAAAGAGGGTGTGGTCAGAGGTCACACAAGGGCCTTGAGGACCTAGGTTCTACAGTGAGCGAGCGCTTGGGCAGAGATGTATCATGGGGACAGGATGGAAGAGAGGTGATAAATTAAGACCACAAGGACCCTGCACTGAAGAAGGTCCCAGAAGTAGGAGGCTCAGTCAGCACCACGTGGTAGCCCAGCCTCACCATGCATAGCCACTCAATGCCCTATTGTCGCCGGTATCCAGGCATCTGTCACTGTGACTGGGGCCAGGGAGCGCAGCTGGGGGCCGTGGGGGTCAGACACAGGAAGTTTTAAGAAACAAGTGGCCTCAGGTGTGTTCACTGCAAAACCCCCCCCCGTACGTCAGATGTATGTGCAATGGTGGAAAAGAGGAAGAGAGAGTGATGAGGCCAGGGACACAGAACGGTTCAGAGAGAGGGCAGGACAGTGGAGAAGAGAGGGAAACAGGGGAAGAAAGAGGGAGCGAGAAACCAAAAGGTTGGGAGACTTACAAGAAGCACTGGAGAGAATGGGAAGCTTCCCTAACCCTCCACCTTTGATCTGCCCTCCTCCTCCCTGACTTTGCCACCCCCCTCGTCTCTGTCTGGGGCCAGTCGCCGAAGTCCCTTTGATGCCCATGTAGCCACCATCCCAGGCTGTGCACTTAAGGCAGGCTGGGGCAGGGCGGGTGTGGCCTGCATCAATCTGATCCCTATTATCAGCTCAGCTGGCTCAGCCGCGGAGGAAACGCGACACTGGTCCTGCTAAGCTCTGGCACAGATGGGAGGGAGAAGGGGTGGTGGCCAGATTAGCAGGCTGGGCCTCAAGAACCCAGGTCTGACCCACCCAGTCACCTCTTCACTCCGTTCAAGTTGGGAACACCATGGGAGGGGGTCAACCGGTAACTCTTTCGGCTCTGGGGTCATTGGAACAGGAGTCAGATGTTGACACCATCCCCTCCACCTCTTCCTGTCACCCTGGACAAGTCATAGGTCCCTGTGACTAACCCTCAGTGTCCCCATCTGAGAAATGGAGCAGACCCTTCTTACCATTCACTGTGGTTGTGGGAGGTCAGTGAAAACTTGGCACATGCTCAGTGGAGTTCAAAAATAGGGATCTAGCGCGGTGGCTCATGCCTGTAATCCCAGCACTTTGGGAGCCCAAGGTGGGTGGATCACACGAGGTCAGGAGTTTGAGACCAGCCTGGCCAATATGGCGAAACCCCATCTCTACTACAAATACAAAAAGTTAGCTAGGTGTGATGGTGCACACCTGTGGTCCCAGCTACCTGACTGAGGCGGGAGAATTGCTTGAACCTGGGAGGCCGAGGTTGCACTGAGCCAAGATCATGCCATTGCACTCCTGGCTGGGCAACAGAGCAAGACTCCATCTCAAAAAAAAAAAATAGGGATCTAGCACGTCCAGATGCAGTTGTTTGTGTACTGACAACTGCTTATTGTGCTCTTATAGCAAATATCATCAACTCAACGTAGAACTCTTACCTCAATGAGCTTAAATGTGAATTCAGAATCCATCTCCAGGGCCAGGCATGCTGGCTCACACCTGTAATCTCAGCACTTTGGGAGGCTAAGGGAGGAGGATCGCAGCCTGGGCAACATGGCAAAACCCCATCTCTACAGAAAAAGAGAAAAATTAGCCGGCTGGGTGGTGCAAGCCTATAGTTCCAGCTACTTGGGAGGTTAAGGCAGAAGGAAGTTAAGGCTTCAGTGAACCATGATCGCACCACTACACTCTAGACTGGGCAACAGTGCAAGACCCTGTCTCAAAAGTAAAAAAGGCAAAGAAAAACCCCACAAAACCCTAATGAACCAGGATGCAAATTCAGAATCCATCTCCATACATGTGAGACCTCTGTGCCATACCTTCCTTAAGGAGGAACAGAGAGGCATGGAGAGGTGACCTAACTGTCAGAGGACAACATGAGGAGGGTGGAGTCTGGCATGTGTAGCCCTCAGTAAATATTTGTTTAATTGGATTAATAGACTCAACCGATGGAGTGGGTTTAAATGTCATGATGCCCAGGGCCATGGCAGAGAGCAGATACTCAGCTTCGCTTTGCGGTTATTATTTTGTTATTATATTACTGGTCTTTTTGTTAGGAGAGTGGGCTCTAAAGTCCAAACCCTGGAACTGAATTCCTTTTTTTTTTTTTTTTAATTTTTGAAGCAGAGTCTCCCTCTGTCGCCCAGGCTAGATCGCAGTGATGAAATCTCAGCTCATTGCAACCTCCACCTCCCAGGTTCAAGTGATTCTCCTGCCTCAGCCTCCTGAGTAGCTGAGATTACAGGCACCCGCCTCCACACCTGGCTAATTTTTGTATTGTTAGTAGAGATGAGATTTCACCCTGTCAGCCAGGCTGGTCTCGAACTCCTGACCTCACTTGATCCTCCCACCTAGGCCTCCCAAAGTGTTGGGATTACAGGCGTGAGCCACTGTGCCTGGCCTGAATACTTGTTTCACCATTTGCTGCTTGTGCAACCCTGTTCCTATTCCTTCCTTTTTTTTTTTTTTTTTTTTATTTTTTTCCTTAAGAGTCAGGGTCTCATCCTCTTGCCCAGGCTGGAGTGTAGCGGCATGATCACGCTCCCTGCATCCTCAAACTTCTGGGCTCAAGTTGATCCTCTCACCTCAACCTCCCAAGTAGCTGGGACTACAGGCACGCACCACCACACTCAGCTAATTTTTTCGGAAATTTTTTGGTAGAAACAAGATCTCACTGTGTTGCCCAGGCTGCTCTCAAACTCCTAGGCTCAAGTGATCTTCCTGTCTCAGCCTCCCCAGTCACCCTATCCCTTTGTGGAGACTCTTTCCTCGTGTATTAAATGGAGAAAGGAATCTCGTCATGTTCAACGGCAGGAGAACCACCTGGAAGTTTCACATGAGGAATTTTTCCTGGCACACAACAGGCACCTCAATACATGGTTACGCGATCAGTTAAGTATTAATGTTAGGAGACGGGAATGCAGAGCTGTGCAGTGCACGTTAGTGCATCACCACAGGTGCCGTGCAGACATTGCTAATCAACCCAATGCATGTTCCTTTTGAGGTCGGATGTGTCTTCAGAGTAGTCCTCCAGGCAGCCCTCCCAGGAGCAACTCAGCCAATTGGAGATGCCGGGGAGCTGACCTTCTGTGCCATCTGTTTTATAAGAGTAAATGGGCCAGGCGTGGTGGCTCATGCCTTTAATACCAGCACTTTGGGAGGCCAAGACAGGCGGGTCACCTGAGGTCAGGAGTTGGAGATCCGCCTGGCTAACATGGAGAAACCCTGTCTCTACTAAAAATACAAAACATTAGCTGTGCATGGTGGCGCGCACCTGTGGTCCCAGCTACTTCAGAGGCTGAGGCAGGAGAATCGCTTGAACCTGGGAGGTGGAGGTTGCAGTGAGCCAAGATTGTCCCACTACACTCCAGCCTGGGTGACAGAGCAAGACTCTCAAAAAAAAAAGTAAATGGTGACCAGGTGCAGTGACTCACGCCTGTACTCCCAACACTTTGGAAGGCCAAGGCAGGAGGATCCCTTGAGACCAGCAGTTTGCGAACAGCCTAGCAACATAGCAAGATCCCATCTCTACAAAAAATAAAAAATTAGCTGGGCGTGATGAATTGCACTTGTAGTCCTAGCTACTGGGGAGGCTGAGGTGGGAGAATCACTTGAGCCGGAGAGTTCAGGGTCAGCCTGGGGCAACATAGCCAGACAAGGCATTGGCCATAATGATGAAAAACCACTCTGCAAACAGATCCAGGACTGAAGTCTGAAATGAAGTTCCCTATTCATACCACCTAATGTCTCTGAATTCACTTTTGTCACCTGTAAAATGGAGAACGTGTTCTCAGTCTTTTAAGATTGTTGGGAGAGTAACTGAAAATATGCCTCGAAGTATTTCACACAGTGCCTGGCACTCAGTAGATCCTCAGTGTCGTGGAATGCTCATTAAAATAACAGTATTGCCCCGTGCAATGGTACATGCCTGTAGTCATAGCTACTTGAGAGGCTGAGATGAGAGGATTGCTGGAGTCCAGGAGTTGGAGGCTGCAGTGCACTATGATTGCACCTGTGAATAACCACTGCACTCCAGGCTGGGCAACATAGCAAGACCCCATCTTTAAATAAAAGTATAATAGGCTGGGCATGGTGGCTCACAACTGAATTCTTTTTTTTTTTTTTTGAGACAGAGTCTCACTCTGTTGTCCAGGCTGGAGTGCAATGCTGGAGTGCAACGGCATGGTCCTGGCTCACTGCAACCTCTGCCTCCCAAGCAATTCTCCTGCCTCAGCCTCCCTCAAAGCTGGGATTACAGGCACCTGCCACCTGCCCAGCTGATTTTTTTGTATTTTTAGTAGAGACAGGGTTTCACTATGTTAGCAAGGCTGATCTCGAACTCCTGACCTCATGATCTGCCTGCCTCGGCCTCCCAAAGTGCTGGGATTACAGGTGTGAGCCACCGTGCCTGGCTACAACTGAATTCTTAGTACTTGGGGAAACTAAGGTGGGAGGATCACTTGAGGCCAGGAGTTTGAGATCAGCATGAGTAACATAGCAAGACTCCATCTCTACAAAAAAATTTTTAAAAATTAGCCAGGCATGGTGGCACATGCCTGTAGTCCCAGCTTCTCAGGAGGCTGAGATGTAAGGATCACTTCAGTCCTGGAGGCTTAGGCTGAAATGAGCCATGATCATACCACTGCATCCCAGCCTGGATGATAGAGCGAGACCCTGTCTCTAATAATAATAAATAATGTAAATGTATTATGAGGCAGGGATGATGGATGTGACAAGCCTGCTTTTAATTCCCATGATCATGCCCGTGACAGGCATAACTAACCAATTCCAGATGCTTTCCAACATATGACTTTAGCTCGTACCCCAGGCCAGTGTGACTATAATTTGGAGCAAAATAGAGCAGAGGCTCAGAAGCACTAAGTAGTCTATCTGAGGACGCACAGCTGGGAAATGTTAGAGCTGGCACCGTTCTTGGTTGGCAGTGGAAGTTGGAAATGCACACTCTGGATCAGAAAAACTCATATGCAAATCCGTTCCACCACCATTTATATGCTGCATGATCTTTGGCAATTTTTAAAATATCTCAGTTTCCTCATGTATTAAGTGGGGGTGAAATGGGGGAGGAAAACTTCTCTTTTTAGGATTGTTATGAATAAGAACAGAAAACTTGCATGTAGATTGCTTTGCACAGTGCCTGGCACACAGTAGTAGCCAATATTTGGGAACAATTAAGATACTGGAGCTTGAGTCTGGGATAGCTGAGATAATGTGTACCTGCTGGCTGTTTCTAGTTCTGTGGCCACAGCAGACATTGCTAATCAATCACAGTGATCTTTCCTACTGAAAACTGTATGTGACTTATTTTCTTTTTCTTTCCTTTTCCCTTTCCTTTCCTTTCCCTTCTTTTCCTTTCCTTTCCTTTTCCTTTTCCTTTTCCTTTTCCTTTTCCTTTCTTTTCTTGACACTCTGTCACCCAGACTGGAGTGCAGTGGTGCGATCTCAGCTCACTGCAATCTCCACCTCCCGGGTTCAAGCGATTCTCCTGCCTCAGCCTCCCAAATAGCTGGGATTACAACCGCCTACCACCCCGCCTGGCTAATTTTTGTATTTTTAGTAGAGACGAGGTTTCACCATGTTTGGCCAGGATGGTCTCAAACTCCTGACCTCTGGCTACCCACCCTCCTTGGTCTCCCAAAGTGCTGAGATTACAAGCATGAGCCACGGTGCCCAGCTTCTTCTCCTCCTTCTTTTTGTGTGTGTTAGACAGGGTCTCACTGTGTTGCCCAGGCTGGAGTACAGTGGTGCCATCATGGCTCACTGCAACCTCTACCTCCTGGGCTCAAGTGATCCTCCTGTCTCACCATCCTGAGTACCTGGGACCACAGGTGCAAGCCACCATGACTAGCTCATTTTAAAATTTCTTTTAGAGACAAGATCTCACTATGTTGCCCAGGCTGGGCTTGAACTCCTGAGCTCAAACAATCCTCCCACCTCGACCTCCCAAATTACTGGGATTACAGGCATGAGCCAGCACACCTGGCCTGAATGTGGTTTCTGAATTCTTCTTAATTCATTCCTCCAGGAACACACTACCAACCAGTATGTTTGTCTGTTTTTGAGATGGAGTCTTGCTCTCGCCCAGAATGGAGTGCAGTGTGCGATCTTGGCTCACTGCAACCTCCGCCTCCCGGGTTCAAGCAATTCTCCTGCCTCAGCTTCCTGAGTAGCTGGGATGACAGGCATCCACTACCATACCGGGCTAATTTTGTATTTTTAGTAGAGACAGTTTCGCTTTGTTGGCCAGGCTGGTCTCAAACTCCTGACCTCAGATGATCCACCCGCCTCAGCCTCCCAAAGTGCTGGGATTATAGCTATGACCCACCACGCCTGGCCCAGTTCGCGTTTTCAAGTGAGGGCAAATCTGTGTGCCAACTGTGCCACTGGAGAAGATGTAAGGACATGCTGGCTACTTGACTTTCTTATGTCCCTGACAGATAAGGTCAGTCACATCCCAGCACCGTTTCCTGCTGAACTCTGAAGTGGTTTTAAAATTCTCCTCTACACAGCCCTTCATATAACCCTTGCCAGTTGTTTTGAATTTTCAGCAAAGTGAAACAGAGGCCCTAGCAGGCATATCCAAAGACACATAGTGAGTTGTCAGAGCCGGTACCAGCCTGGCTGACTGTTACAGTAAGAAAACTGGGCTAGGTTCAGTGGCTCATGCCGGTAATCCCAACACTTTGGGAGCCTGAGGCATGAGGATTGCTTAAGGCCGTGAGTTTGAGACCAGCCTGGGCAACATAGTGACACCTCCATCTCTATCAAAAAAAAAAATTTATTTTTTTTTGAGACAGAGTCTCGCTCTGTCACCCAGGCTGGAGTGCAATGGCGCAATCTCGGCTCACTGCAAACTCCGCCTCCTGGGTTCAAGCAATTCTGCCTCAGCCTCCTGAGTAGCTGGGATTACAGGCACGCGCCACCACGCCCGGCTAATTTTTGTATTTTTAGTAGAGACGGGGGTTTCACAATGTGGGTCAGGCTGGTCTTGAACTCCTGACCTCATGATCCGCCCGCCTCGGCCTCCCAAAGTGCTGGGATTACAGGCATGAGTCACTGCCTCCGGCCCAAAAAATTTTTTAAAACTTAGCCAGTCATGGTGGCGCCCACCTGTAGTCCTAGCTACTTGGGATACTGAGGCAGGAAGAATGCTTGAACCCAGGAGTTTAAAGCTGCAGTGAACTACGATCATGCCACTGCACTCCAGCCTGGGTAACAGAGCAAGACCCTGTCTCTAAAAAAAGAAAAGAAAATTGTAGAGTGGTCTTCACATTCGGAGGGTCTGCGTTTCATTGCCAGTGCCACAGCAGATAACCTATATGACTTCAGCACGTTCCTTAACATCTTTGAGCCTCAGATTCTCCATCCATCATAGCAAAATTAACCTATACCATTTAATATTTAATTTAATTAATTATTTTATTTTATTTTTTGAAATGGAGTTTCGCTCTTGTTGCCCAGGCTGGAGTACGATGGCAGGATCTCGGCTCACTGCAACCTCTGCCTGCCAGGTTTCAAGCGATTCTCCTCAGCCTCCTGAGTAGCTGGGATTACGGGCATGCGCTACCATGCCTGGCTAATTTTTTTTTTTTTTTTTTTTTTTTTTTTTTTTGTATTTTTAGTAGAGACGGGATTTCTCCATGTTGGTCAGGCTGGTCTCCAACTCCCTACCCCAGATGATCTGCCTGCCTCGGCCTCCAAAAGTGCTGAGATTATGGGTGTAAACCACCGCGCCTGGCCTTATTTATTTGTTTATTTTTAGATGGAGTCTCGCTCTGTCACCCAGCCTGGAGTACAATGGCATGATCTTGGCTCACTGCAGGCTCTGCTTCCTGGGTTCAAGCAATTCTTATGCCTCAGCCTCCCGAGTAGCTGGGATTACAGGCGTGTGCCACCACACCTGGCTAATTGTTGTATTTTTAGTAGAGATGGGATTTCACCATGTTGGCCAGGCTGGTCTTGAACTCCTGACCTCCAGTGATCCTCCCACCTCAGCCTCCCAAACTGCTGGGATTACAGACTTGAGCCACCAGACCCAACTTTATTTATTTATTTTTGAGACAGGGTCTCACTCTGTCACCCAGGCAGGAGTGCAGTGGTGTGATCACGGTTTACTGCATCCTTGACCTCCCGACCTCAGGTGATCCTTCCGCCTCAGCCTCCCAAGTATCTTGGACTACAGGCACACACCACCACATTCAGCTAGTTTTTAAATTTTTAGAAGAGACAGGGTTTCGCCATGTTTCCCAGGCTGGTCTCCAGCTCCTGAGCTCAAGCAATCCGCCCACCTTGGTCTCCCAAAATGCTGGAATTACAGACATGAGCCACTGTACCCAACCAGCTCCTACCATTTTAGAGTCTTTGTGTGAATTAAATAAACAGCATATCCTCCTGAACATATATGTAAAAAATTCTAAACCACCAAAAAATTTAGCAAATTAAATCAAGCAATGTATATAAACAAAACTACAATATCCATGACCAAGTTTGGTTTATCCCATGAAGATTGGTTTAATATTAGAAAATCAATTAATGGCCGGGCGTGGTGGCTCACGCCTGTAATCCCAGCACTTTGGGAGTTCGAGGCGGGTGGATCACCTGAGGTCAGGAATTCGAGACCAGCCTGACCAACATGGAGAAAACCCACCTCTACTAAAAATACAAAATTAGCCGGGCGTGATGGCCCATGCCTGTAATCCCAGCTACTTGGGAGGCTGAGGCTGGAAAATCGCTTGGACCTGGGAGGCAGAGGTTGTGGTGAGCCAAGATTGCGCCATTGCACTCCAGCCTGGGCAACAAGAGCGAAACTCCGTCCCCCACCCTAACCACAAAAAGAAAATCAATTAACATAATTCATGACATTAATGCTAAAAAATTAAAGCTAAAAAATGGGCTGTGTGCGGTGGTTCACACCTGTAATCCCATATAACTATTATAATATCCCAACACTTTGGGAAGCCAAAACAGGAGGATTGCTTGAGCCCAGGAGTTTGAGACCAGCCTGGGCAATATGCCAAAACCCCATCTCTACTGAAAGTACAAAGAAAAAAAAATTGGGGGCCGGGAGCGGTGGCTCAAGCCTGTAATCCCAGCACTTTGGGAGGTCGAGACGGGCGGATCACGAGGTCAGGAGATCGAGACCATCCTGGCTAACCCGGTGAAACCTCGTCTCTACTAAAAAATATAAAAATCTAGCCGGGTGAGGTGGCGGGCGCCTACTGTAGTCCCGGCTACTCGGGAGGCTGAGGCAGGAGAATGGCGTAAACGCAGGAGGTGGAGCTTGCAGTGAGCTGAGATCCAGCCACTGCACTCCAGCCTGGGCGACAGAGCGAGACTCTGTCTCAAAAAAAAAAAAAAAAAAAAGAAAAAAAAAATTAGCCAGGCTTGGAGGCACATACCTGTAGCCCCAGGTACTGGGGAGGCTGAGGTGGGAGGATCGCTTGAGCCTGCAAGGCAGAGGTTGCAGTGAACCAAGATTGCCCTACTGCACTTTAACCTGGGCGACAGAGCAAGACCTTGTCTCAAAAATTAATTAATTAATTAAAGCTAAAAACTGATTTCAATTGATGTAAAAAAATGTCAGCAAAATTCAACATCCTTTTTTAAAAAAGTCTTAGGATCTAAAACAAAATGTTCTTAACCCGGTAAAGGTCATCTGGAAAAAAACCCATAGCAAAGATCATGTTTAGCTGCAAAATGTTTAAAGCACTTCCCTTAACATCAGGAATAAAGGGCCGGGCATGGTGGCTTATGCCTGTAATCCCAGCACTTTGGGAGGCTGAGGCGGGCACATCACAAGGTCAGGAGTTCAAGACCAGCATGGACAGCCTGGCCAACATAGTGAAACCCTATCTCTACTAAAAATACAAAAAAAATTAGCCGGGCGTAGTGGTGGGCACCTGTAGTCCCAGCTACTTGGAAGGCTGAGGCAGGAGAATCGCTTGAATCTGGGAGGCGGAGGTTGCAGTGAACCAAGATGGTGCCATTACACTCCAGTCTGAGTGACACAGGGAAACTCTGTCTTAAAAAAAAAAAAAAAAAAAAATCAGGAATGAAGAAGCCACTATCACACTGTAGCCCCTAAAATGACAAGAAAAATAGATAACAGGTATAGACTGAAGATGAGAAAATAAAATTGTCATTATTTGAAGGTGTTTTATGTTATACAATAAAAGCAAAAGAACAAAATAGCTCAGTGGGAAAACTGGGGGTGGCAAGGGGAGATGGAGGCAGGTAAATGACTAGTAAGAATCTTATGCATGAAGTAAAAGACATAATTAGCACATTTGGGATAGGAATTACCTTTGGTGGGAGGAGGGAAATAAATATGTTTAAGGAAGGGCTTATGAGGCTTCAATGCTACTAAAAGGGCCAGGCATAGTAGCTCACACCTGCAATGCCAGCACTTTGGGAGGCCAAGGTGGGAGGATTACTGGAGCCCAAGAGTTTGAGACTGGCCTGGGCCACATAGTGAGACCCCATCTCTACAAATAATTTTAAGATTAACCAGATATGGTGGCATGCTACTTGGGAGGCTGAGGTGGGAGGATTGCTTGAGCCTGGAAGGTCGAGGATGCAGAGAGCCTTGATGGCACCACTGCACTCCAGCCTGAGTGACAGAGCAAGACCCTTTTTCTAAAAAAAAGCTACTAAAAATGGGGCCAGATGTGGTGGTTCACGCCTATAATCACAGCACTTTGGGAGGCGGAGGCGGGTGGATCACCTGAGGTCAGGAGTTCGAAACCAGCCTGGCCAACATGCCGAAACCCCATTTCTACTACAAATACAAAAATTAGCTGTGCATCGTGGCATGCGCCTGTAATCCCAGCTCCTCAGGAGGCTGAGGCAGGAGAATTGCTTGAACCCAAGAGACGGAGGTTGCAGCAAGCCAAGATCACACCACTGCACTCCAGCCTGGGTGACAGAGCAGCCAACCAACAAGCAACAATAACAACAACAAAGAAAGCTACTAAAAGTGTTAGACTTCCTTTTCTGAAAGCGAAAGCATTTATTTTATTTTATTTTTGAGACAGAATTTCACTCTTGTTGCCCAGGCTGGAGTGCAATGGTATGATCTCGGCTCACCGCAACCTCTGCCTCCCGGGTTCAAGCAATTCTCCTGCCTCAGCCTCAGAGTAGCTGGGATTACAGGTGTGCGCCACCATGCCCGGCTAATTTTGTATTTTTAGTAGAGACAGGGTTTCTCCACGTTGGTCAGGCCAGTTTCGAACTCCCGACCTCAGGCGATCTGCCCTCCTCGGCTTCCCAAAGTGCTGGGATTACCGGCGTGAGACACTGCGCCCGGCGTGAAAGCGTTTCCAGTGTGAAAGCGTTTATTATTCTGTAAATGCACAGGTTGATTTTAGGCCTCTGTTTGCATATATAGTAGTTATATAAGGGATTTCTTGCAGTAAAAGACATCAGGTGCTTTTTTGTTTCCCTCGGTGCTTATTCCAATATACGGAGTCCCATCATTATTCCGATCCTTAGAATAATAAAGTGACGCCTTCCCATGACGAAGCCCCTATAAGACATAGCTAATTCATCACCGCCGAGCCACTCATTCCCGCAGGTCCCTGGTGTGGGGACTGGGCGGTGAGCGGATGCGACCTGTTATCTCCAGCAGATACTGGGGGCCATGGAGTCTCAGGTGGGGGGGGGCCCGGCCGGCCCGGCCCTGCCCAACGGGCCACTCCTTGGTACAAATGGAGCCACTGACGACAGCAAGACCAACCTCATCGTCAACTACCTGCCCCAGAACATGACCCAGGATGAATTCAAGAGTCTCTTCGGCAGCATTGGCGACATCGAGTCCTGCAAGTTGGTTCGGGACAAGATCACAGGTGTGGCTGCTGGAGTTGCGGGGTGGTGGGGAGCAGAGGTGGTAGCCTCAGAAATACAGAGGTGATGGGGGCAGGTGGGTCCCTTGCTGAGGTGTCTCGGGGGTAATTGAGGCAGTAAGTGGTCTAGGGATGTGAGGTCTGCTGGGGAGACGGGTGTGCCCCCTAGGTGAAGGTCTCAGGAGCGATGGAGGCAGGTGGGACTCTAGCATCGAAGGTGTCATCTGAAAACAGGAAGATGGGATCTTGGTGGGGAGGGGACAGTCTCTCAGGCTCGAGTTTGGGGGGGACACTGGCAGGTGTCAAGGCTGGGTGGGAAGGTCATCCTTCTGGTTCTGCCCACAGGGCAGAGCCTTGGCTACGGGTTTGTGAACTATTCTGACCCCAATGATGCAGACAAAGCCATCAACACCCTCAACGGCCTCAAATTACAGACGAAGACCATCAAGGTTGGTGCCTCCTTCTCCAATCCCTCCACGACTGCCCACCCCAACTGACTGTCCCCAACCCCCTACTGCCACCTACCCGCCCCTACACATCCATGTCCACTGCCTGTCAGGACTCATCCCCAGAGGGGCTCAAATCTCCCCTCCAAGGCTTCCCAGCTGGGGTCGGGGCAATGACTTTCCCGCTCTAAACCTCAGTTTCCTCACCTGTCAATGGGGACTGTACTGGCTCCAGGATCTGTAGAGGCTCAGGGAGTCAGCCAGGCCCTGTAGGGCAGAGTGACCAGGGTCTGGTGAGCAGTCCCCTCCCTGCTTTTGTCATGGAAATGGGGGTGGGGGCCCATCTGCCATCTGGAGCCTAATTAGGGTCTGGGAGGGCGGGATTGGGGCGGCCCGTCCCCATCTTTGTGCAACGCCCCTCCCCCACAACCTCCCTTCTCAGCAGCCGCAGCTGGGACCCTACAAGCCCAGGTCCCCTGGGGGGGAGTCGTCATGGAAACCCCCCTGACTGGGTTCGCCTGGGGGTGTTTGGGCTCCGCCCTGCAAATCTGCTCCTGGACCCTGGAGGAAGCCAGGGTGGGGGGTGGCCCATCTGGCCCCCAGTTCCACATGAGAACAGCGGTGTGGGAATCTCTTCCCTTTCCTGATGTGGGGGGTGGGGATTGGGGTGGGGGAGTGAAGTTGTGAACCAATGGGTCCCTTCATGGCCAAATAGACCCAGAACCCCAGGGCATGAGGACTCCAGACCCCAGTGACATTCAGATGCAGAATTTGCGTGCGTGTGTGTGTGTATATGTGTGTGAGCGTATGTGTGCATGTGTATGTGTGTACGCGTGTGTGTGGTGTGTGTATGTGTGTGTGGTGTATGTGTGTGGTGTATGTGTGTGGTGTATGTGTGGTGTGTGTGGTGTATGTGTGTGTATGTGTGTGTGGTGTGTGTATGGTGTGTGTGTGTGGTGTGTGTGGCGTGTGTGTATGGTGTGTGTGTGGTGTATGTGTGTGTGGTGTGTGTATGTGTGTGTGGTGTGTGTATGTGTGTGT
>NC_045454.1:41430240-41431181 GCF_002776525.5 Piliocolobus tephrosceles
AAAAAAAAGGAAAAAAAAAAAAGACATAAACTGGCACCAGTTAACTTTCTTGTACTTTTTTGCTGAATTTAGCTTCTTGTAGTTTTAACTTATTGCTATGTTAACTATTTATTCTCCTCGTTGCCCTGTAAGGACATCCGTGTATATTTCTGTTACTTCATCCGGTTTGCAAGTCAAAGGAACGACAATGTTCTCTTTGTTTCTTTAAGTTTTGCCGAGACATGGTTATGCCTAATTTATTTATAAAAGGGGAAGTGGAATCATTAAAGTAATAATAATTATTAATAACAGTAATGGTAGCCGAGTGGCACGCGGGGGCGTGTGCTCTGCGGGGCAGTCCCCACGGCCAGCGACGTCCAGGTCATCCATGGGATTCTTTTTGCTCTTGTCTTGAGAATTTTTTCAGTCCTATTTAGCTGGTGAAATCCCTAGCTTGTTCTTGATACACAAACCTATTTATTCTTGTGGTTTTAAGTCCTCCCTGCCCTCTCCCCTCTCCCCTCCAGCAGGGCAGGGGCCCCTCTGCCCTGCCGTCCCTTGGGGCTCTCTCCCCTCCGCCCTCTGCATTCGGGAACACGCATGTCTGCGTGGGAAGCTTGCAGCAGGGCGTCCGAGCAATAAGGGCTGGGTTTGTCCCCCACCCTGGGGGGGGCCAGGCTCCAGAGAGGGGGCACCTCCCCACACACCCCCCCCCACCGAGGCCTAGGCCCCTGCTGCCCCCAAGACTGGGAGGGGACTTCTTTTTCTAAAACACAAAACAGCCCAGCCAGGCCCCCTCCCTGGAGGCCAGCACCTCCCCGCAGGGGGCCAGGCCAGGGCTCCCAGGGGAGGGGGACTCGGGTCTTCCACGTCCCTGTGGGGCAGGGGCCAGGCCGGGGGGAGGGGGCTCAGCCCCTCCACCCCTCCCTTCATCCTGTTATTTATTCGGAAGGTTTCAAATC
>NC_045454.1:41431281-41450323 GCF_002776525.5 Piliocolobus tephrosceles
CGGAAGGTTTCAAATCACGACAGAGTCCATGTTGGAGGTGATAAAAAACTGTAAAAAAAAAAAAAAAAAAAAAAGACAAAAGACAAAAAAAAAAAAAAAACCCAACCAGAACACTTCGCGTTGCGTTTAGACTATTTATTACCGGGATCACAGGCCTGGCCGCGGTAACAGACTTTTACATGGAATTGTTTAATTATTTGTACTTTTCATGCCAGAAAATAAAAGTTCAGAATCTTAAGGCCTTGGGTCATCTCTGCACAGCTGCGCGGGGAGCATGCAGGAGCAGCCTGTGTGGTGGTACCCAGGCCCCTGTCCTCTGGGCCTGGGTCTGTCTGCAGCTGGGGCTTTGGCCCCAGGAGGGAACCCCTGGCCTCCACAGAGCACAGATGAGACCCAGGGAGGGTGGGACACGGGCCCGGATGGATGCTCAGACGGAAGGGGTCCAGGGTTCATCCATCTGGTATCTTCAGGAGTGAGCCCTGCAGGGGAGGCCTGGGCAGGATCTGCAGACAGCAGCGTCCCCCGCGCTCAACCCCTGCCCACACCCCGGTCCACACCCAGCAAAGCAAGACAAACACAGGCAAGTTTGGGTGGGGGATCACATTTATTGAGGTCACAGGTCAAGTCATTCACTGGTCCCCACCAGGAGAAGTGGCAGGGACGGGGCTGGGGTGGTGGGGTGAGTCACCAAGGTGGGGGGCCCAGGGAGGGCAAGCTCCTTTACCCATCTTTGGAGTCCGCTGGGGCCTGGGAATGTGGACCAGCCCCGCCTGGGCCCCAGAACAGGGCACGAAGCCCCACAAAGGTCCTGCCCCCACAGAGGAGGGCAACAGAGCCACAGGCAGCCCCGGACAGACGGGCGGGTGGACGGCACTGCAGGGGCTGGCTTCATGCCTTCTTGAGGTTCTGGGGCAGGAGAAAGACCAGATTAGAAAGCTGGGGGCCGGGCGCGGTGGCTGGCCGGGCGCGGTGGCTCATGGCCGGGCGCGGTGGCTCAAGCCTGTAATCCCAGCACTTTGGGAGGCCGAGACGGGCGGATCACGAGGTCAGGAGATCGAGACCATCCTGGCTAACATGGTGAAACCCCGTCTCTACTAAAAACACAAAAAAACTAGCCGGGCGAGGTGGCAGGCGCCTGTAGTCCCAGCTACTCCGGAGGCTGAGGTAGGAGAATGGCGTAAACCCGGGAGGCGGAGCTTACAGTGAGCTGAGATCCGGCCACTGCACTCCAGCCCGGGCGACAGAACTAGACTCCGTCTCAAAAAAAAAAAAAGAAAGCTGGGGACAGCTGGGCACGGTGGTGTTCGCCTGTGGTCCCGGCTGCTTGGGAGGCTGAGGTGGGAAGATCACTTGAGGCCAGGAGTTGACCAGCCTGGAGACCTTGTCCATTTTCTTTTTCTTTTCTTTTTTTTTTTCTTTAAGAGAGTCTCACTCTGTAATCCAGGCTGAAGAGTGCACTAAGCATGATCTTGGCTCCACCTCCAACCTCCACCTCCCGGGTTCAAGTGATTCTTGTGCTTCAGCTTCTCGAGTAGCTGGGACTACAGGCACCTACCACCACCCCCAGCTCATTTTTTTTTGTATTTTTAGTAGAGACGGGGTTTCACCATGTTGGGCAGGCTGGTCTCAAACTCCTGACCTCAAGTGATCCGCCCACCTCAGCCTCCCAAAGTGCTGCGATTAGAGACGTGAGCCACCATGCCTGGCCTATTTGTTTTCAAAAGTAAAAAACAAAACAAAACAAAACCTTCTTTTAAAAAGCAGGGGATGGCCAGACACGGTAGCTCATGCCTGTAATCCCAGCACTTTGGGAGGCCGAGGAGGGCGGATCACAAGGTCAGGAGATCGAGACCAACCTGGCTAACACGGTGAAATCCCATCTCTACTAAAAATACAAAAAAATTAGCTGGGTGTGGTGGCCGGCGCCTATAGTCCCAGCTACTCAGGAGGCTGAGGCAGGAGAATTGTTTGCACCCAGGAGGTGGAGGTTGCAGTGAACCGAGATTGCGCCACTGCACTCCCCATTCCAGCCTCGGCAACAAGAGTGAAACTCTATCAAAAAAAAAAAAAAGGGCAGGGAATGGCCAGGCACAGTGGCTCATGCCTGTAACCCCAGCACTTTGGGAGGCCGAGGCAGGTGGATCATCTGAGGTCAGGAGTTCGAGACCATCCTGGCCAACATGATGAAACCCTGTCTACTAAAAATACAAAAATTAACCAGGTGTGGTGGTGCATGACTGTAATCCCAACTACTTAGAAGGCTGAGACAGGAGAATTTTTTGAACCTGGGAGGTGGAGGTTGCAGTGAGCTGAGATTGCGTCACTGCACTCCAGCCTGGGCAAAAGAGCGAGACTCCACCTCAAAAAAAAAAAAAAAAGCACAGGACACGGGCACACAGGTTGATACAGTAGCCATGTGGGTCCAACTTCCTCAGGGCCCGCCGCCTCCCCTTGCTGGGGCAGGCCGAGACTCCACCTCCCCGCTCACCTCTGCGCCCATCCAGCTAGAGCTCGTCATGGTCGTCTTCGGTGGGTGCTTCAGGCGGTGGCTCCAGGCAGGCGGCCGGCGTCATCAGCTCCATGAGGTACTCGCAGCGACTGGGCTCCGTGGTGCTGGTCACCATGGTCTCTTTCCCGCATAGGAGGCGCACCTGGGGATGGGCAGACGGACACTCAGGAGGGTTCGGCTGGGCCAGGCCTGGGTCTCCCCACCCCGGCTCCCCGCCCTGCAGGCACTCACAGTGGTGGAGCGGTTGGGGCCCTGCCAGCAGCCCGTGCCTTGCTCATACTTCATAGCACTGAACCTGTCGTGCTCGGGGCCAGCCCAGGAGCCCCAGGTGCTGCAAGAGACACAGGGTGCTGAGGGCTGGGCCGGTGTTGGGCACCAGGAGGAGGCAGAGGGAAGGGGCCAGCCCATGACACTCACCCGAGGCTGGTGGGAGAGCCCCCGAGTTTGGGTTTCTGCGAGACAAGCTTGAAGGGGCAGAGGCGGTAGACGTATCTGGGGAGGACCAGCGAATATGGGTGAGGGCCCGCAGGGATCCCAGCCTCCTCCCACAGCCCCTCCCTACCTCCTCCTGTCCCGTACACAGGGCACCTCCAACTCCAGTCACCAACCCTAAGCCTGGTCCCTGGCTTCTGCTCCCCCTCAATATGGAGGGCAGCACTCTCAGGCCCCACCCTGCAGGTGGTTCCCCAACCATCAGGAAACTCTGCCGGTGCCGCTTCCGGCGCCCCCCACCTCCCACCCTGCACCCCTGGGACGCACTCGTTGGTGGTGAGCTCGTAGCACTGGCTGTACAGGTAGGCAAACTCCCCGTTGGGGCCAAAGTCAAAAGAAATCTCTTGCTCCAGGTTCCTGGAAGTGGAGGCGGAGGGGTTAAAGGGCAGCTGGGGACGCCAGCGCCTGCCCCAGGACGACAGACACAGGAGGGCCTGGGTGAGCTGTGGTGCCCAGGCTGTCCTCCCTGCCACCTCCGAGGAACCCTCCCTGCAGGGGCCAGGCCCCGCCTGCGGTTGCCTCAGTGATTCCCCAGGAGCGGCTCCCCTGGGAGCCAGGGAGCAGGCACTGTGGGACGGGCGTCCCGCCTCCTCAGCCCCCGCTACCTGATGGACTCCTCCATGTCCTTCAGCGACCGCTCGGCCTCCTCGAACTTGTTGCGGGCCTCCTGGGCAGCTGGGGGAAGGGCTGGAGGTCAGAGATGTCCTCACCCCTACCCAGGAGGATGGGGAACGGGGTTCCACGGATGCGGCTGTGTCCTCCTCTACGTTGATTTTGCTCTGGCCAAGGGCTTTGCCCAGACAGACCTGAGGGCCTCACCAGCTACGGAACAGCCCCGACTTGCTGCCCAGGCTCGCGGCTCCCCGGGGACTGAGGCCAGGGCTCCTGGGGCCCGCCAGGAGGGACACAAACAAGCTACGGCCCTTGGGGAGGCAGAAGGGCCCCTTGGGGTTGGCGAGGGTGGGACTGGCTTACCCTAGGCCCCCTTCCTGGACTCCCCAAGATACTGGGGCTTGTGCTGGCCGAGTCAGAGCAGGGGCTCAGCTCAGGATCTCCCCTGATCTACGCCACCACGGCAGGAAACGCTGGGCCCACCCGAAGAACCTGGCCCCCGCCACCCTCACCATCGATGAAGGCCTGCGTCTGCTCGTCGTATGGCGGCATTTTGTCTTCCTCGGCAGGGCTGGCCGGCTGCGGGGGTGCCAGTGGCAGTAGGGCCTCCTGGGAAAGGGGCAGCGTCAGTGAGCAGCCCTTCCCCCACCCTCTCTGTCTCCCCTTCTCCCCCAAACACGGACCTTGGGCTGCTCCCCCTGCACCTCGGAATCCTCCTCCTCCTCCTCTTCTTCTTCAGCCTCCTCTTCTTCCTCCTCCTCCTCCTCCTCTTCTGTGGGTGGCGAAGGCACTGGTGGCTGCTCCTCCTTGGGCTCCGTCAAGTCAGGGGCAGAAGGTGCTGGAAGGTCAGTGGGCAGTGCCTGGCGGGTGAGCAGCGTGGTGGGTGCTATGGACTCAGGGTCCACCCACACCCTCAGGCTCACACCACAGCCCAAGGGGCAGCCTCGGCGTCTCTGCTCCTCCTGCCGGGCCTGCAGGGAGGACTGACAGCTGGGGTGGGGGGGCCTCGGTGGGGGGTGCTGGGGCCGCCCAGCTGGCCAGGGTGGCCGGGTGCCAGAACCGGAGGCAGCTCCTTTGTGAGGCGGGGTGGGGCCAGTGTCGAAGGAGGACCAAGTCCCCTCCCTTTCCCTCCACTGACCTCGGACCGGTACTTGTCCCTGATGGCGGCCCAGACGCGGTCGAAGAAAGAGGTGGCGTCTGTCTGCGTGTCCCCACTGAGGAGGGCCTGTGTGTGTTGGGGGTGGTGTCAAGATCTAGGCCGCCACGTGTCCCCTTTCCCGGCCACCCCAGGCACCCGCGCTGCGGTGCCAGGCACGGGAGGGCTGGGCGCTGGGCCCTTATGACCAGGCCGGGGCCACGCCACTGAGGCACTGCGGCCAGGAGGGGGCAGCACAGACCCGTGGGGGGGAGGAGGGGGCTGCGGGCTGGAGTGGTTGGGGGCACTGAGACAGAGAGAGGCAGACAGACGGATGGATGGACAACGGATGTACAGACGGAAGAAGAGAGAGCCCAGGATCAGAGAGGACCAGGCCCTCCAAGGGAGAGGCCGAGGCCAAGGCTGCAGAGGGACAGGGAGAAACTCAGGGGAGGGCAGAGAAGGGAGGCAAAAAGCCAGGGGCCACAGGGAAGGAGGGGAATAGGAAAGGAGACGGACTGCGGAAGAGGGAGCCGGCGGGGGAGGGGGGGGGGGGGGGAGGGAAATAGGGCGGGATAGGGGAGAAAGGGGACTGGGTGCTCAAACAGCAGGGAGAGTAGGGGCAGGCGGGGGAAACGGGCTCCAGCCCGACCTGGCTCCATCCCGGGTCCTGCCAGGTGGGAAGCAGCCCTGAGTGGCTGCCATCCATCCCAGCTCACCCAGAGGAGGCGTCCCAGGCCAGCAGGGAGCTTTCCTTGGTCCCCCTCCTGTGCCCTGAGGTCACCCTGGGGCAATGCTTCCAGAAGTCCCCAGCCAAGGGGCAGCCGAGGTACCTGAGCTTCCGCTTCCGACAACACCCCGTCCCCATCTGTGTCCAGCTCCGGATGAGTCTGCAGCTCAGTCACCGAGACCCTGTGGGGGCGTGGCAGAAACAGACTGGTGGGGTGAGGCCCCAGTGGCTCTCAGCTGGGGGCAGCACGTGGCCCACCTGCTCTTCCCTGCCAGGGCCTACCCTGAACTTGCTTCAGGAACTCAAGGTGCAGGGGCCGCCGCCCTCCTGCCCCTTCCTCAGGACTCCATGACCCCAAAGGGGCTCAAAGGAAGGGGTGCGACTGGGAGATACCTGGACCCCCAAATCCCTGATGACCTCTCTCCCAACTCACCCAGTGGCACCTCCCGCGACCCTCAGAACCCGGCACATTGAAGCCATCTACCTTGTCCCCACCCAGCAAAGCCCACCCCCACCCTTGCCCATTCTGCCCATTTGGTCCCTCTGAAGCCCCCTGCTTCTTGGCACCCCACATCTCCTAGGCTCCCCGTGTGTCCCTCACCCCCAGAAGTCTACCCTCCACCAGGTAACCCAGCAAGTTCAGAGGCACAGCCAGGATTCTACCCAGAGCGTAGAGTGGGGCTGGGAAAAGCAATCCGATCACCGGCCGCCTAGCCACACTTCCTGAGGCGGAGGGGCTGTGCCCAGCTCCTGGGGAGAGGGTGGTCCCCCATCTCCTCGCCCAGGGCATCCTGGACCCAGCCATCCATGAGTAAGAGGCGGGGTCACGCGGGGCTTGGGATCAGCCTGGACCCCACGCCGGGGGAACCCAGCGGGAGCTCTGGCTGGTTTCTAGAGGCGAGGGTGGCAGGAAGGGAAACCCAGACCCACGGAAGGGTGCGCAGCTCCAACTTGGGGACACTCACGTCCCGTCCATGTCGTCATCCAGCTCCTGGAAGGCATCAGCCGCCAGCTCCTGCTCCCGTTGGACCTTGGCGGCAGCCAGCTGCTCTGTAAAGAACCACCTCGGTCACCCCCTGCGCACCCACTGGCTCCCACCAACCCCCACACCCCACAGGGTCGTTTGCCACTAAGCGCCTACTATGTGCCTGGCCCCATGCTGGACCCTGGGGACACGACTGTGGAGGAGACAAAGGTCCCTGCCCTTACCGGGGGAGAACAGACGAGGAGCAAGGTGACTGGCTGAAGCCTGGTTGTGCTGGGGGCGACTGGGGCAGGGTGGGGAGTGCAGGGGCAGGAGGGCCACCCGTGGGGCTGGAGCAAGGAGGTGGGAAGCCAGGTGGCAGAGGGCGGCCCTGTCACGCCACTGTTGGGACAGAGGTGGGGGCGAGGGCGGAAGTCAGGTGACAACAAGGGATGGCCTAGGCTGGGGGCCGAGGAAGAAGCACGGAGCAGAGGAAGATTCTGGGGAGACGCGGATGGGGTGCGCACACGGTCAGAGGTGGGAGATGGGTCGGGGAGAGGAGAGCGGCCGCTGAGACTTTAGGTTTAGGACCTGGCAGAGGCATGACAGGGGCAGGGCTGGCAGGAATGAGACTTCATGGCCACGGACGCTGGGAGATGGGGAGGATACAGGGAGGGAGACCGGTCCTGGGGGCATCGTGGGGATCCCCAGGGCCAGTCCCAGGAAGAGTGGCCAGCCGGACAGAAGGGGACCGAGCCTCTGTCCCAAAAGTCCCTCCTTTGTCTGTCGCTACTCTATCTAACCTAAGCAGAGGGGAAAGCAGCCACAACAGTGGCTCCAATGATTAACTGCCTACTGTATACCAGGATTCACTTCCCACTGTATACCAAGCTCCAGCTTGGTCCTCTACGAACAGAATAAAAACAGCGGGTATTTCCTCTAGAGAGTCCTGGGTCACCCCAGGAGATGCTACATGTCCCGGCAGACCCGGCTGACACTGTTCTGAGTCTCACAGATAAGGGCCTGAGGGGTCCCTGACCTTTCCATGGGTGAAGGGACCTGGGCATCATCACCCAGCCAGGGAGAGGTGTAGCCTGGGGCCCAAACCAGGCCATCTGCCCTCGGAGCCCTGGCTCAGCCCCGCCACCCTTTGGGAATCTGGGTCAAAACACGGTGCTTCCCTATGATTCCACAGCTGCACACTGAGAACACGTCCTGAGGAAAATTAGGCCTGAGCTTGCCCACACCCACGTGAAAGGAAGCTCGCAGCACGGCAAAGGTGCAGGGGTAGACAGAGTCAGTGAATTCCCGCTCTACATGCAATGCAGCCTTGCCAAAAAAACACCAAGCCCTAGCACCAAAAGCAAATAAAGAAGGGAAATCGTATCTTCAGTTGCAGACAGAGCTGGGCGTCGTGGCTCATGCCTGTAATCCCAACACTTCGGGAGGTCAAAGCAGGCCACCTGAGGTCAGGAGTTCGAGACCAGCCTGGCCAACATAGTGAAACCCCATCTCTACTAAGAATACAAATTTTAGCTGGCTGTGGTGGCAGGTGCCTGTAATCCCAGCTACTCAGGAAGCCTAGGCAGGAGAATCACTTGAATCCAGGAGGTGGAGGTTGCAGTGAGCCGAGATCATGCCATTGGCACTCCAGCCTAGGCAACAGAGCGAGACTCCATCTCAAAAGTAAATAAATTAAAAAAAAATCTTCAGTTGCAGACAAAAGGACAGACCCCAGATAGATAAAGCTCTTTTATTATTATTATTATTTTAAATGAAGTCTCACTCTGTCACCCAGGCTGGAATGCAGGGGCGAGATCTCAGCTCACTGCAACCTCTATCTCCTGGGTTCCAGCGCTTCTCCTGCCTCAGCTTCCCGAGTAGCTGGGACCACAGGCAGACACCATGCCCAGCTAATTTTTGGTTTGTTTGTTTTGAGACTGAGTCTCACTCTGTTGCCAGGCTGGAATACAGGGGCGCAATCTCGGCTCACTGAAACCTCCAACTTCCTGGTTCAAGGGATTCTCCTGCCTCAGCCTCCCAAGTAGCTGGGATTACAGGCACGCACCACCATGTACAGCTAATTTTTGTATTTTTAGTAGAGATGGGTTCCACAATGTTGGTCAAGATGGTCTCAATCTCCTGACCTCGTGATCTGCCTGCCTCAGCCTCCCAAAGTGCTGGGATTATAGGCGTGAGCCACTGTGCCTGGCTGTATTTTTTTCTTTTTTCTTTTTTTCTTGAGACGGAGTCTCGCTCCGTTGCCCAGGCTGGAGTGCAGTGATGTGATCTAGGCTCACTGCAAGCTCTGCCTCCCAGGTTCACGCCATTCTCCTGCCTCAGCCTCCCGAGTAGCTGGGACTACAGGCGCCCGCCACCATGCCTGGCTAATTTTTTTGTATTTCTTTTAGTAGAGACAGGGTTTCACCGTGTTAGCCAGGATGGTCTCAATCTCCTGATCTCGTGATCCGCACGCCTCGGCCTCCCAAAGTGCTGGGATTTCAGGTGTGAGCCACGGCACCCGGTCGTATTTTTTCCTTTTAGTAGAGACAGGATTTAGTAGAGACAATGACGAAACGCCTAGCACACGACTGAGATTTCACCATGTTCAGGATTTCACCATGTTGGCCAGACTGGTCTCGAACTCCCGACCTCAGGTGATCTGTCGGCCTCGGCCTCCCAAAGTGCTGGGATTACAGGCGTGAGCCACTGAGCCTGGCCAAGAAAAAGCTCTTACAATTAGTGAAGACAAATACCAAACACTTGATAGGAAAAATGGTCGCTGGATTAAGTTAAGTCCTGCTAAAGTCAAATAACAAAATCTACATTGATGTTAAAAGGATGTAGGCGGCCAGGCGTGGTGGCTCACGCCTGTAATCCCAGCACTTTGGGAGGCCGAGGCAGGTGGATCACTTGAGGTCAGGAGTTCGGGACCAGCCTGGCCAACATTGTGAAGCCCCGTCTCTACTAAAAATACAAAACAATTAGCTAAATGTGGTGGCACGTGCCTGTAATTCCAGCTACTCAGGAGGCTGAGGCACAAGAATTGCTTGAACCTGGGAGGCAGAGGTTGCAGTGAGCTGAGATCATGCCACTGTATTCCAGCCTGGGTAGCAGAGGGAGACACTGTCTCAAAAAAAAAAAAAAAAAAATTATTTAAACAATTTTTAAAAAGGAGGCTCCTGACATATGCCACAATCCAAGCGAACCTCAAGGCACACAAGGCCATGGGCACCACGATCAAAAATCTGCTGAAACTGACAGCAGATAATGAGCGAGAGGCTCCCAGGGCCAGACGCCTCCCACCCAGGAACTGAAGGGGAGTCCTCTGGCCACTGTATGCTGTACCTTCCCACAGCTTCTGGTGCTGCTCTTTGGCCTCTTTCTCTGGCTTCTCGGCTTCTTCCTTCACTGTCCGCAGCATCTCCACCTGGTCTTCCAGAGACTTCTTCCCAGCCTGGAGCTCAATGAGCTTTTTCTGGGTGGGCAGAAGGCAAGAGACCGGCTCTCCTCGGTTCTGCCTCCTCCTCACTGACTACTACCTCCCCGCCTCTACTCCACAGGGCAGCAGGGGGATGTCGCAACATACACACCACGATGGGTCTCTCTCCCAAGCTGGGCTTCCCTGCAGCCCTCTGGAGAGAAGCCCAAACGCCTCAATGTGGCCCGCAAGGCCCCACATAATCAGGCCCCTGGCTGATTGTCCAGCCCCATTTGCCCCATCCCTATCTTACTAGGATCCAGTTGCCCTGACAACATGCAGACCCCCAAACGCTCTTCTGCCTCCGGTTCTTCAAACATGCTGTTCCTTCAGCCTGGAACGCTCTACCTGGCTAACTCCAAATTACCCAACAGATTTCACCTGAGATAGAGGCCGCCTCCTCCAGGAAGCCTTCCTTGCCTCCTGCCCCCACGACAGAGAGGGAGAGGAACTGGGCAAGAAGTCTCTACCCCACATTTCCCTGTGTCCAGCAGCCCTGGCTGGCTGTCCCCGCCGCTAGCAATGAATCCCCTGAGGCAGATCCAGGTCGGTTTCCAGCCTCCCGTCCAGTACACAGGCAAGGCAGGGAGAGACACATGCCTAGGGACCCCGAAGAACCCACCCTAAGGAATTAATCCAGCTGCTACCGGCTGATGTTATCTTGTTAACATCAGCCCATCTTACAGGAAATGGCACCACAGATCTGGGATGCAGAGACGTAACCCTCCCGTCCCCAGCGAGGCCCTTCTGGCCTGCTTTAGTCTGATGTCCAAGGCCCTGATAAAGCCGACAGCCTTCCATTTAGGAACTACTGTATTTAGCCGATGACGAAACGCCTAGCACACGACTGAGAAAGCAAAGCTCAGAAAGGCAGTCACTTGCTCCAGAACGGTAGTCGGGGCAAACCCCTCCCCAGCCTTGCAGGCCCAGGCTACGAGGCCTCGAGGCCCAGATCACCCTGCGGCAGCCCCCGCGGGCTGCTTACCTGCTTCTCCTCCCGCGCCTTCTTCCAGTCCTCAATAAGGATCTTCTTCAGGCGGAACCCCTCGCGGGTGACCTCAGCCATCTGCTGAAGGGACTCCCTCTCCTTACGGCCCTTCTCTCTGCGGTGGGGGGGACACACAGGCACCACCAGCGGGGCACTTAGGGTCCACCAGGTCTGCCTCTTCCAAAATAGCTCAATCCAGCTGTGGCCCCCACCAAGACATGCTGCGAAAGATGACAGCAAACCCTCCTCCCAGTCTCCCAGGTTCTCTCAACATCAGCATCCTTCATTCCTGTCCTTGAAAGAGGGACAGTGGCATCTGTAGGCCCCTGGGGTCAGGGAAGGGACTAGGGAGTGCCAGGAGGTGGAACTAGATATCAACTCTCAAGAGACAGGAGACCAGTTGGGTGCGGTGGTTCGTGCCTGTAATCCCAGCACTTTGAGAGGCCAAGGCAGGAGGATCACTTGAGTTCGCAACCAGCCTGGACAACATATAAAGTTCAGGAGTTCGCAACCAGCCTGGACAACATATAAAGACCCTGTCTTTACATATAATTAAAACAAACAAAAAAAACCACAGAAGACAGAAACAACAGAAATCACGACACCCAGACAAAAAGACAATCTGGTTATTAAGTGTGTTGGTTGGCTGCGTGCAGTGGCTCACACGTGCCTGTAATCCCAGCACTTTGGGAGGCCAAGGCAGGCGGATCAGGAGGTCAGGAGATCGAGACTATCCTGGCTAACATGGTGAAACCCCGTCTCCACTAAAAATACACACACAAAAAAAATTAGCCAGGCGTAGTGGCGGGCTCCTATGGTCCCAGCTACTTGGGAGGCTGAGGCAGGAGAATGGCATGAACCTGGGAGGCAGAGCTTGCAGTGAGCAGAGATCACACCACTGCATTCCAGGCAAGAGAGCGAGAATCAGTCTCAAAAAAAAAAACAAAGTCTGTTGGTTGTGTTCAATCCACCTTCTACTTAACAGACGTAGAATACAGAGAGTTTACACCACCTGCCAACAACTGATAGGAGTTTGGTTTTTTTTGACTTTTTAGCTCACCGCAACCTCTGCTTCCCAGGCCCAAGCAATCTTCCTGCCTCAGCCTCCTGAGTACCCGGGACTACAGACACACACCAACATACCCAGCTAATCTTTTAAAAAATTTTCAACCTGGTGCAGTGGCTCATGCCTGTAATCCCAGCACTTTGGGAGGCCAAGGCGGGTAGATCATGAGGTCAGGAGTTCGAGACCAGCCTGGCCAACATGATGAAACACCGTCTCTACTAAAAATACAAAAATTAGCCAGGTGTGGTGACGGGTGCCTGTAGTCCAAGCTACTCAGGAGGCTGAGGCAGAAGAATCGCTTGAACCCGGGGGGCGGAGGCTGCCATGAGCCGAGATCGCACCACTGCACTCCATCCAGCCTGGGCAACAGAGTTAGACTCTGTCTCAAAAAACAATTTTTTTTCAGAGAGATGGGTCTCACTGTGTTGCCCAGGCTGGTCTCAAACTCCTGGGCTCAGGTGATCCTCTCGCCTCAGCCTCCCAAAGTGCTGGGATTACAGGTGTGAGCCACATGCCCAACCAGTAATTTTTTAAATTATAATTTCCAATTTTTATTTTTACTTTTTATTATTTTTTTTACTTCTTATAGAGATAGGGTCTTGCTGTTTTGCCCAGGCTGGTCTCAAGCTCCTGGGCTCAAGCAATCTTCCTGTCTCGGCCTCCCAAAACGCTGGGATTATAAGCATGAAACACCATGAGCCAGGTCTTATTTTTAGTTTTTCATGTCAGACAGGTAATGTGCCAAGGTCACAACAAGGTTTAAGGGAGGCACATCTCTCACACGTGCATAAAAAACTAATCATCGTGGCCAAGCGCGGTGGCTTAGCACCTCAGCAGGAGGCTGAGGTGGGCAGATCACCTGAGGTCAGGCGTTCGAGGCCAGCCTGGCCAACACGGTGAAACCCCATCTCTACTAAAAATACAAAAGTTAGCCAGGCACGGTGGGGCACATTTGTATTCCCAGCTACTTGGGAGGCTGAGGCGTGAGAATTGCTTGAACCCAGAGGGCAGAGGTTGCAGTGAGCTGACATCACGCCACTGCACTCCGGCCTGGGCGACAGAGTGAGACCCTGTCTCAAAAATAAATAAATAAATAAAAATAAATCATCGTGCTTATGAACTACAAAAGGATCGGTTGGCAGGAATGGAGAACAGCTGTTCCTCTAGATGCCACAATCCCCATCCGTCCGTACTGCCTCATACTCAGCCTCCTTCTGTTGTATACTTTTGTGTGTGTGTGTGTGTGAGACAGAGTCTCGCTCTGTTGCCCAGGCTGGAGTGCAGTGACGCGATCTCAGCTCACTGCAAGCTCCGCCTCCCAGGTTCATGCCATTCTCCTGCCTCAGCCTCCCGAGTAGCTGGGACTACAGGTGCCGCCACCACGCCCGGCTAATTTTTTTGTATTTTTAGTAGAGACGGGGTTTCACCGTGGTTTGGATCTCCTAACGTCGTGAACTGCCCGCCTCAGCCTCCCAAAGTGCTGGGATTACAGGCGTGAGCCACCGCGCCCGGCCTCCTTCTGTTGTATACTTTACCTGCCTGGGGGTGTGTAGGTTTTCAGGGCCCGCTGCAGATCGTGACAATGGAAAGTTAAGAGTCCAAGTGCTGGCTCTGCTCTCTTGGACTCTTAACTTGGAAATGACCCTGGGGAAGTCATTTCCCTTTCTAAACTGGAGTTCCCCCATCTGTGGAATCGGGCAACAGTCCTACCTGCTTCCAGACTAAAGGGAAAGGTGGGGATTAGGATTTACAAGGCACCTGGCACAGACAGAGCACCTGATACAGAAAAGCAGAGAGAGAGCGGGCCTGATTCACGGAGTGGAGCCAGGCAAAGTCGTGGGGTGGGGTGATATCAGGGAGGGGTACTGTCACCCACATACTTGCAGGTGTTCTCACAGACGATGCCGCTGTTGTACTCGTCCGTTCCGTCACAGCAGTCTGCGGCAGAGGCAGAAGCCGAGATCAGACCTGGCAGTGCCTCCTCCCTCCCTCCCTCTACCACCTTTCCAGAATCCTGGTGCATCCTCACTTACCACAAACACCATCGTTGACCCGGTTGGAGGGGATATACAGGGGCTTATAGCCAGTGTTGGTGCAGTGGAAGCTGCCGTTAGGACAGGCAGCCGTGCCTGTGAGGGGGAAGGGAGGGGAGGTTTTCAGTCAGGTGAGGGCCAGACGTGTCCCATCCATCCACAGACAAGAGCCCCCGACCCACCCTGCACACAGAGAGCACAAGAAAGATAAGGACCAGGCCGGGCGCGGTGGCTCAAGCCTGTAATCCCAGCACTTTGGGAGGCCGAGACAGGCGGATCACAAGGTCAGGAGATCGAGACCATCCTGGCTAACACCGTGAAACCCCGTCTCTACTAAAATACAAAAAAAAATTAGCCGGGCGTGTTGGCGGGCGCCTGTAGTCCCAGCTACTCGGGAGGCTGAGGCAGGAGAATGGCGTGAACCCGGGAGGCGGAGCTTGCAGTGAGCTGAGATCGCGCCACTGCACTCCAGCCTGGACGACAGAGCGAGACTCCGTCTCAAAAAAAAAAAAAAAAAAGATAAGGACCAAAGAAGGGAAGACCTGTACCCGGCACACCCCGGGCTTGAAACAAAGCTTTCCAGCGCTGCCTCCTGCCTCTTCTCACTGAGGTCCTTCAAAACAGGGTCTCTGCCTGGCGCTTTGGCTCACGCCTGTAATCTCAGCACTTTGGGAGGCCGAGACGGGTGGATCACCTGAGGTGATGAGTTTGAGACCAGCCTGGCCAACATGGTGAAACCCCGTCTCTACTAAAAATACGAAAAATTAGCCAGGCGTGGTGGTGTACGCCTGTAATCCCAACTACTCAGGAGGCTGAGGCAGGAGAATCGCTTGAACCCTGGAGGTTGAGGTTGCAGTGAGCCAAGATCATGCTACTGCACTCCAGCCTGGGCGATAAGAGTGAAACTCCATCTCAAAGAAAATTCAAAACAAAACAGGGCCTCATCCAGGTACGATGGCTTGCACCTGTAACCCCAGCACCTTGGGAGGCCAAGGCAGGAGGATGACTTGAGCCCAAGAGTTCCAGGCTGCAGTGAGCTACAATCATGCCACTGTACTCCAGCCTCAGCAACACAGCAGGACCCTGTCTCTTCAAAAAACAAAAAAACAAAAAGCCAGGGTTTCCCTTCACTTCTGTCTCCTGCTGGATTGCTCTTGACCCCACCCTGTCTCCCACTTCCAGGGGTTTGCCCATGTTGGCCCCTCCATCTACAGCATCCTCAGGATTCAAATGAAACCTCACCTCCTTGGAGGAGCCTTTTCTGACCCCTAGGCTTGGGAGTAGGAGGACTCTGGGCTCCTCCAGCTGCCTGGGGCCATAAGACTGACCACTGACCACTAACTTCCGGGCTTGTTTCTGCCCACTCAAGGGGGAGCCAGCAGAGGGAGTATCTTGGTCACACAGACAGGGCCTGGCACTGAACACTGTTCAATAAACGTCTGATGGATGAACAGAGAAAAAGCTCACCTGGCTCGTCAGAGCCATCTTTGCAGTCGCAATAGTCATCGTTGACCTGATCGAATGGGATGGTGGCCGAACCGTCCAGGCAGGTGAAAGGCTTGGACTCATCGTAGAAGTGATGATCTGTGGGGTGCAGGAAGCTCAGCCCAGGGCCGGAAAGCGCCTTCTCCACCAAATACCACCTCTGTCCTCCCACCCCCACCAGCGGAGCACTACCGGGAAACTGAGGCAAAAGGCTGTAAATGCCTATCCCCAAGGCCCAATGTTGGCCCCTCCCACCTCCAGCCTGGCGGGAGGGTGAACAGGAGGACTCACTGGTGAGAGAGACGCCCCGGGGTCTCTTGACCTCCACGGCCGAGCACATGGGTAGCAGGAGCAGGAGCGGCAGCAGCATCTCACCAGAGGCTCTGAGGCCCGAAACAGGTTCTGGGGGAGGAAGCCAACAGCGGGAGGCCGCGCTGTGTCTTCACGCTGCAGGAAGAAAGGGGATCCCGGTCAATGGGAGAGGGCTACTTTCAGCCAATTGGATTCCTCCATCGCTTCCAGGCAATGAGGCCTCACTTTGTTTCCGATATGGGGGCGAGGGGCAGCGATCTCCCCAATCCTGGCCAGTCTCACTTTGCTCAAATCAATGGCGAGGATCTCAAGATCTCAAAACCTCCGCTCCCTGTGCCCAATTGTGACCCAATTCCCGCCAATAGGCCAAAGGGGTTAACAGTTTCCGCCGTCCACACCCACACATGCACCCTCCGGTTGCCCCCTGCAGGAAATTGAGGTGTCTTCCCACCCGCTCGTTCACACCTACACGAGGCCGGAGCAAAGGTCAGTATCCACCGCGCCCCTCTTGTCCGACAGCCACGGTTCCTGCTGCAGAAAGAAAGCGGAAATGTCTGGACCCGTCACTTCCGGTCGTACGTCCCGCACCGGGAACGGGGAGTCAGGGTCGCCATGTTGGGAGAGACAGGAGTAGGGGCGGTGCCAGAGCCGAGACGGCCATCTTGGGCAGGACTGTGAAGCCTTAGAGAGGATGGTTCTGAGGGCTAGCTCTTAATGGCGGCGCAACGTACCTCCATCTTGGGAGTGGCGGCTTCTCAAGCCGGAAAGAAAGTTCCTGAAAAATGCCCACGAACACCCAGGGGCGGGATAAGGTTGACGGGGGCGGGGGTAAGGAAACGGGATGAGCACGTGACCCCAAAGTGCCCAGACCCTCTGTCCTGTAGCGCGGCTCTGACCCGCCCGTCTGTTGGGACCGCCCCTCTATGCAGCCTCAGCCAATGAGAACGCAGTGTCAGCCACGGAACGCGGGTGGTCTCCATGGAAACACTGGAGGGAGACGGGAGGCGGTTACCTAGCAACCGAGAGATGCGGAGAGCAACCACCTAGCGGTCGGAAAGTGCATTTTTCAGAGCCCTAGGAATCCGAGCTGACGGATCCCTGACAGGAGCGACTGACTCCTAGTTGTCCCCCTAACCCCTAGGGGCCTTCGGCCCCAACCCCATCATGACATCTCCCCTGTGCAGGGCGGCCTCCGCCAACGCCCTGCCTTCTCAGGACCAGGTTTCGACGCCCTCTTCCAAGGTCAAGGGCAGGGAGGCTTCGGGCAAACCCAGCCACCTCCGAGGCAAGGGAGCAGCCCAGGCCTGGCCCCCCGGCCGTTCCAAGGGAGGATCCTTCCACAGCGGTGCCGGGAAGCCCTCTGTGCACTCTCAGGTGGCTGAGTTACATAAAAAGATACAACTGTTAGGTAAGATGGCTCCAGAGGGTACAGAGGGTCAGGGGTCAACAGTGCCCATCCAATCTTCTGACCAGGCATGGTGTGACAAAGGTATTTCTCCAGCATGAGTCTAGGTGAACAGTTTCTGGGCAAAAACTCATACTTGATTCATGTTTTTCCTCCTCTCTCTCTTAAAACTTCTCATGAGTTCAGAACCGAGTGAACTGTGCTTCATACTTTCCTGTAATTTCTTTTCTCTCTCTCTCTCTTTTTTTTTTTTGGCAGAATCTCACTCTGTTGCCAGGCGGGAGTGCAGTGGTGCTATCTCAGTTCACTGCCACCTCCGCCTCCCAGGTTCAAGTGATTCTCCTGCCTCAGCCTCCCGAGTAACTGGGACTACAGGCACCCACCACCACACCCAGCTAATTTTTGTATTTTTAGTACAGAGGGGTTTCACCATATTGGCCAGGGTGATCTCAATCTCTTGACCTCGTGATCCGCTCACTTCAGCTTCCAAAGTGCTAGCTGGGATTACAGATGTGAGCCACTGCACCCAGCCTTTTTTTTTTTTTTTTTTTTTTTAAGACAGGGTCTTGCTCTGTCGCCTAGGCTGGAGAGCAGTGGCATGGTCTCGGCTCACTGCAATCTCTGCCTCCCAGATTCAAGCAATTCTTCTGCCTCAGCCTCCTGACTAACTAGGACTACAGGTGCGTGCCACCACACCTAATTTTTTTTTTTTTTTTTTGGTTTCCTTTTTTTTTTGGTTTTTTTTTTTGAGGCGGAGTCTCGCTCTGTCGCCCAGGCTGGAGTGCAGTGGCGCGATCTCGGCTCACTGCAAGCTCTGCCTCCCGGGTTCATGCCATTCTCCTGTCTCAGCCTCCCCAGTAGCTGGGACTACAGGCGCCTGCCACCACACCCGGCTAACTTTTTTGTATTTTTAGTAGAGATGGGGTTTCACCGTGTTAGCCAGGATGGTCTCGATCTCCTGACCTCGTGATCCACCCACCTCGGCCTCCCAAAGTGCTGGGATTACAGGCTTGAGCCACCGCGCCCGGCCCACACCTAATTTTTATATTTTTAGTGGAGACAGGATTTCACCATGTTGGCCAGGCTGGTCTCGAACTCCTGATCTCAAGTGATCCACCGGCCTTGGCCTCCTACAGTGCTAAGATTACATGTGTGAGCCACTACGCCCAGCCTTCTTTCTTTCTGACATGTTCTTGATCTGCTGTTCAGGCTGGAGTGCAGTGGTTCGATAATAGCTGGGCTCAAGCGATCCTTCCACCTCAGCCTCCTGAGTAGCTGGGACTACAGGCATACATCACTGTGCTTGGCTAATTTTCTTACTTTTTGTGGAGATGGGGGTCTCACTATGCTGCCAAGGCTGGTCTCGAACTCCTGGGTTCGAGCAGTCCTTCCTCTTCAGCCTCCCAAAGTGCTGGGGTTACAGGCATGGGCCACCACACCTGGCCTGAGCATAGATTTTAGAGCCAGATTTTCTGGGTTGGAATCCTGACTCTGCATGATAGTTGTCAGCCTTGGGGAACTAAGAGTAACCTAATTGTTCTGTTTCTCCATGTGTGAAATGGGGATAGTAACGGTACAACATAGGTACCTGAAATGTGTAAAGTACTTAGAACAGTGCCTGGCACATAGCAAAGTACCATAAGATGTAAACCAATGGTTTTTGTTAGAAAAGGGTTAGTTTGCCCCACAGTGGCCATTTGGCAATGTCCTAAGACATTGAGACCAGCATGGCCAACACGGTGAAACTCCATCTCTATTAAAAATATGAGGCCGGGGCCGGACGCGGTGGCTCAAGCCTGTAATCCCAGCACTTTGGGAGGCCGAGACGGG
>NC_045454.1:41455323-41472352 GCF_002776525.5 Piliocolobus tephrosceles
AAAAAAAAAAAAAAAAAAAAAAAAAAAAAAAAAAAAGGCTGGGTGCAGTGGCTCATGCCTGTAATCCCAGCACTTTGGGAAGCTGAGGCGGGCAGATCACGAGGTCAGGAGATCGAGACCATCCTGGCTAACACGGTGAAACCCGTCTGTACTAAAAATACAAAAAATTAGCCGGGCATGGTGGCGGGCGCCTGTAGTCCCAGCTACTCGGGAGGCTGAGGCAGGTGAATGGCTTGAACCCAGGAGGCGGAGCTTGCGGTGAGCTGAGATTGGTGCCACTGCAGTCTAGCCTGGCAACAGCGTGAGACTCCGTCTCAAAAAAACAAAAACAAAAACAAAAGATAAAAAATCAAAATAAAGGCCAGGCGTGGTGGCTTATGCCTGTAATCCCAGAACTTTGGGAGGCCAAGGCAGGCGGATCACCTGAGGTTGGGCGTTCGAGACCAGCCTGGCCAACATGGCAAAACCCCGTCTCTATTAAAAATACAAAAAATTAGCTGAGCATGGTGGTGCATGCCTGTAATCCCAGCTACTCGGGAGGCTGAGGCAGGAGAATCACTTGAACCCAGGAGGTGGAGGTTGTAGTAAGCCGAGATCATGCCACTGCACTCCAGCCTGGGCAACAGGACCAAAACTCTGTCTCAAAATAAATAAATAAATAAAAAATAAAAAATAAAACACAGTCTAGACATGGTGGCTCATGCCTGTAATGCCAGGGCTTTGGGAGGCCAAGGCTGGAGGATTGCTTGAGCCCAAGAGTCGAGACCAGCCTGGCAACATAGTGAAACTTTGACTCTACAACAAATACAAAAGATTAGCCGAATGTGGTGGTGCAGGACTCTAGTCCCAGCTACTCGCCAGGCTGAGGTGGGAGGATCACCTGAACTGGGGAGGTCGAGGCTGCAGTGAGTCATGTCGTGCCACTGTACTCCAGTCTGGGTGACAAAGCAAGGCCTTGTCTCAAAAAATAATTTTAAGCCGGGCGCGGTGGCTCAAGCCTGTAATCCCAGCACTTTGGGAGGCCGAGACGGGCGGATCACGAGGTCAGGAGATCGAGACCATCCTGGCTAACACGGTGAAACCCCGTCTCTACTAAAAATACAAAAAATTAGCCGGGCGAGGTGGCCGGCGCCTGTGGTCCCAGCTACTTGGGAGGCTGAGGCAGGAGAATGGCGTGAACCCGGGAGGCGGAGCTTGCAGTGAGCTGAGATCCAGCCACTGCACTCCAGCCTGGGCGACAGAGCAAGACTCCGTCTCAAAAAAAAAATAAAAATAAAAATAAAAATAATAATAATAATAATTTTAAAAATTAAAAGGCTGGGCATGGTGGCCCACGCCTGTAATCCCAGCACTTTGGGAGGCCGAAGTGGGTGGACTACTTGAGCTCAGAAGTTCATGACCAGTCTGGGCAACACGATGAAACCCTGTCTCTACCAAAAATATAAAAATGTAGCCAGGTGTTGTGGCATGTGTCTGTGGTCCTAGCTACTGTGGATGCTGAGGAGGAAGGATCACTTTAGCTCAAGGGGCAGAGGTTGCAGTGAGCCGTGATCGAGTCACTGCACTCCAGCCTGAGTGACAGGGTGAGACCCCATCTCAAAAAACAAAACAAAATAAAACTGGGCTGGGTACAGTGGCTCATGCATGTAGTCTCAGCACTTTGGGAGGCCCAGGAAGGAGGATGGTTTGGGCCCAGGAATTCGACATCAGCCTGGGCAACATAGCGAGACCCTGCCTGTATAAATTTTTTTGTTTGTTTTTTGGTTTTTTTTGAGATGGAGTCTCACTCTGTTGCCCAGGCTGGAGTGCAGTGGCGTGATCTCAGCTCACTGCAAGCTCCCCCGCCAGGTTCACGCCATTCTGCTGCCTCAGCCTCCCAAGTAGCTGGGACTACAGGTGCCCGCCACTATGCCCAGCTAATTTTTTGTATTTTTAGTAGAGATCGGGTTTCACCGTGTTAGCCAGGATGGTCTCGATCTCCTGACTTCGTGATCTGCCTGCCTTGACTTCCCAAAGTCCTGGGATTACAGGTGTTAGCCACTGCGCCTGGCCTAAACAATTTTTTTAAAAGAAAAAAATGGCCAGAAGTCGGCCGGGTGAGGTGGCTTACTCCCAGCACTTTGGGAGGCCAAGGCAGGTGGATCACCTGAAGTCAGGCGTTCGAGACCAGCCTGGCCAACATAGTGAAACCCTGTCTCTACCCAAAATACAAAAATTAGCCGGGTGTGGTGGCACATGCCTGTAATCCCAGCTACTTGGGAGGCTGAGGCAGGAGCATTGCTTCAACCTGGGAGACGGAGGTTGCAGTGAGCCGAGATCGTGCCAGTACACTTCAGCCTGGGCAACAGAGCGAAACTTCTTTTCAAAACAAAACAAAACAAAACAAAAATTAGCCAGGTGTGCTGGTGGGAGCCTGTAATCTCAGCTACTTGGGAGGCTGAGGCAGGAGAATGGTGTGAACCCAGAAGGAGGAGGTTGCAGTGTGCCGAGATTGCACCACAGTACTCCAGCCTGGGCGACAGAGCAAGACTTCATCAAAAGAAAAGAAAAAAGGAAAGAAAAGAGAAAGAAAAAAAAATTTTTTTTTAATTTGTAGAACCCTGAGCCCGTGTAAGATCACCAAGGTGGTGGATATAGACAGAGAGAAGACCCTGGTGCTCTCTCTCCAAAAACAGCACAGAAGGGGTGGCCGGGGAGGTGGGTAGAAAATGGGAGAGGGGAGTCCTGGAAGCCACAATAAGGAAGAAGGAAGAGAAGAAGGGCTAGGTGTGTGTTCAGGCCCCTGCTTTCGCTCCCCTCCTTGCAGCAGGCCCTGGAGCACCTAGACCACCAGCTGAGGGAGAAGGTGAAGCAGCAGAACGCCCTGCGGTACCAGGTGGTGTTGCGGAAGAGGCGGCTGGAGGAGCTCCAGCTGCAGCACAGCCTGCGCCTTCTGGAGATGGCGGAGGTGCAAGACAGCCACACCGAGGTGGCCAAGGTAGGGGCGGGTGAGGCCTGCAGGGCAGAGGGTCGTGTGGGAGGGACTGAGTGCGGAGGGCCCTCAGCCCAGCCCTGCTGCTCTCCAGACCATGCGGAACCTGGAGAACCGCCTGGAGAAGGCCCGGATGAAGGCGCAGGAGGCCGAGCACATTACCAGCGTGTACCTGCAGCTCAAGGCCTATCTAATGGTAGGGACTAGGAGGGCTCGGGTGAGATGGCAAGCAGGGAGGGCGGGCTTAGCTAGGGACAGCAGTCACAGGCCTGCCCCATCTTCCCAACCCCTCCCCACCACGCCCCAGGACGAGAGTCTTAACTTGGAGAACCGGCTGGACTCCATGGAGGCTGAGGTGGTGAGGACCAAACATGAGCTGGAGGCACTGCACTTGGTGAACCAAGAGGCCCTCAATGCCCGGGACATTGCCAAGGTGCCACCCCTTTTGCTCTCGGCCATCCTGCCCAGCTGCCACGGTCTCCCAGCTTGAGAATCTGACCTCAGCTGTCCCTGAGCTTCCCCAACGCCCCCGCCCCCATCTGTCTCCCAGCACCCTGCGGCGGGCAGCGATAGGTGCCAGCTGGTCTCCCTGCTCCCCTGCCTCCCCTCCAGAACCAGCTGCAGTACCTGGAGGAGACCTTGGTTCGAGAGCGCAAGAAGCGAGAACGCTACATAAGTGAGTGCAAGAAGCGTGCTGAGGAGAAGAAACTGGACAACGAGCGCATGGAGCGCAAGGTGGGCGCACCCAGGGGTGCGCGCCTGTGACTCCAGCCCTGCCCGGCACAAACCAGCCATGCCCTGGCTCTACCTCATCCTAGGCCTTCTCCCGCTTCCTAAGTTCCTCCTAACTCCGCCCCCTCTCTGACTCCACCCCTACTTAGTGCAAAAACTCCTCCCACATCTCTGACCCCGCCTCTCCTCCCCTCCCTTCCTACGCGACAGCACCATTTTGGCTCTGACATGGCCTCCAGCCTTCCCCTTGCTCAGTGACTCCTACCCATCCTTTCCCAAATGACTAGACTGCCTGTCCTAAATCTGACCCTGCCTCTAACCCAACCCTTGCTTAAGGCCCCGCCCCCCCACTATTGGCCCCCCCCCCCCCCCCGCCCCCTGGGGCCCCCACTCATCCAGCCCTCACCAAGGTTTTTTTTTTTTGAGACGAAGTCTCGCTCTGTCTCCTAGGCTGGAGCGCGGTGGCGCGATCTCGGCTCATGGCAAGCTCCGCTTCCCGGGTTCACGCCGTTCTCCTGCCTCAGCCTTCCCAGCAGCTAGGACTACAGGCGCCCGCCACCACGCCTGGCTCATTTTTTTTTGTATTTCTAGTAGAGACGGGTTTTCACCGTGTTAGCCAGGATGGTCTGGATTTCCTGACCTTGTGATCCGCCCGCCTCGGCCTCTTAAAGTGCTGGGATTACAGGCGTGAGCCACCGCGCGGTTTTTTGTATTTTTTTTTTTTTTTGGTAGTTTTGTGTGTGTGTGTGTGTGTACATATATATACATATATATATATATATATTTTTTTTTTTTTTTGAGACAGGATCTCGCTCTGTCGCTCAGACTAATTATAGCTCACTGCAGCCTCGACCTCCTGGGCTCAAGCGATCCTCTCACCTCAGCCTCGCAAGTAGCTGGGACTACAGGCGCCCTACCACGCCCTGCTAATTTTTGCATTTTTTGTAGAGATGGGGTTTCCCCATGTTGCCCAAGCTGGTCGTTGAAACCCCTGGGTTCAAACGATCCTCCGGCCTCAGCCTTCTAAAGTACTGGAATGAAAGGCGTGAACCATAGCCACCACCACCGCGCTCGACCTTGTCCCACTTTCTGCCCAGGTGCCTTTATCTGGCCCCAAGCTTTTGCCCTCTGCCTTCCCTTCAGTTTGAGCCCTGTTCCCTCCCGGCCCCAGTCTGGATCCCCCTCCCCAGCCTCTGCCCTAAGCGCTGTCCACGGGCTGACCCTGGCTCTGACCTCAACCCACGAGCAGACGCACCGTGAGCACCTACTGCTACAGTCTGAGGACACCACCCAGGACAGCCTGCATGCCAAGGAGGAGGAGCTGCGGGAGCGCTGGAGCATGTACCAGATGGAGGTGATCTTTGGCAAGGTCAAGGACGCCACTGGCACTGCCGAGACGCACGTGAGTTCTGCCCACAGCCCTCCCCGCCGCGGGCCCCAGGGGTGCCCAGGCTGGTGAAACCGACACACCCTGCCTCCCCTCTCTGCCAGGTCGGTTCTTCAGCTCACAAACCTATTCCTTTCTTGAAAAGCATCCCTTCCCCCTCCAGCTACCGTTCAGTTTTTCTGCTGCCCTTCACAGCAAAACCCCCAGGAACTGTCCACACTCGCTGTCATTTCTACACTCGCCTTCCGTTCTCTCTTGAACTGTGCTAATTCCTTTGCCATGCCAGCTCTAGGAGAACTGAGAGTTTCCTCTCTTGTTCTGTCTCCAGTGTCTGTCACGTAGTCTGTGACCCAGTAGACCGCTCAGATCCTGGCAAGTGGGGTCCCTGCGCCGGGTCCCTCACTTTACAGCGTCTTCTTTGCATTATTCTAAGACCAATGTGTCCCCTTTGGGTCCTGGTTCCCGCCAGTGAACACTGGACCCCAACCTTGTTTCTCCCCTCTGGGTGCTCGCCAACCTGCTGCTCCCCCCATGGGGCCGACCCCTGAGGAGTTCCGGGACTCCCACCTATTGGAGGACACCTGTGGGGTCATCTGGGGCACCGAGGCGCAGCCCCTTTCCAGATGTGGGCCTTGTGAGCAGATAGCTCCGAAGAAGGGAGGTATTTCCTGTGGGATCAGGCGAGATTCGCGGCCAGAAATTGATGGCACGTTGATTTTTGGAAAGAAGCTATGCTCGCTTGTCCAGCTGCCCCTGAATTTGAGCTGACTCAAATTCCTTATACAGGCCAGAAAGGGCCCCGCAAAAATGATATATCCGGGGCTGCTCACCCTTGAAGCCACCCTGAGTCCAACCCACAGTGTCGCCATACATTGCTGTGCAAAAGGCGCCAGCTCAGGCCACCTATCCTGCGTGCGACAGGACTCAGGGTGGGGGAGAGGAGGTGGAGCGCCCCTGCGCCTCTCTAGGCCCTGGCTCTGACTGGGGTTGGGTGGCCCACAGTCGTTGGTGCGGCGGTTCGTGGCCCAGGGCGACACCTTCGCGCAGTTGGAGACGCTCAAGAACGAGAATGAGCAGACGTTGGTGAGGCTGAAGCAGGAGAAGCAACAACTTCAGCGGGAGCTGGAAGACCTCAAGTACTCGGGGGAGGCCACGCTGGTGAGGTGAGGCGCCAGGGCCCTGGGGAGGGCGGCGGGGCGGGCTGAGCCCCCGGGGTGACCTCCTGGCTCCCTGCAGCCAGCAGAAACTGCAAGCCGAGGCGCAGGAGCGTCTGGAGAAGGAGGAGCGGCGGCACGCCGAGGCCCAGGACCAGCTGGAGCGCGCCTTGCGGGCGATGCAAGTGGCCAAGGACAGCCTGGAGCACCTGGCCAGCAAGCTGGTCCACATCACTGTGGTAGGCCCCGCCCGGGGGAAGCCCCACCAGGCCCACACGGGACCAAAGAGGCGCAGCCACGAAGCGGGGGTTCCTGCCACACCCGCCTGCCCTGGAGAACCTAGCCTGCTACATCCTCTGTCCCGGACGTCAGAGTCCCCGCCCACAGGGGAAGCCCCACCCCATTCCTCAGAGTCCCCGCCCCACCTCCCTGGGGAAGCTCTCACTCCCCAAGGAAGCCCAAGACTTCAGAGCCGCTGTCCCATCTCAAGCTCCGCCTCCAAGGGAAAGAAGTCCCACCCTGTCCCCGAAAACCTCGGAGACCTATCTGCAATTCTGGAGCAGCCCGAGACAGAAGCCCTATCCTGCCCGCAGCAGAAGCCCATTTCTTCAGGAGGCCATCCCACAATGGTCTCCCTCGAATCCTTACTGTCCCCAAGAGGCGTCCCCGAAACCTTTTCATATAGAGCTAGAGTTCAGAGACTCCCCCATCACAGACCTGGCCTTGATCTAAGTCCCCGCCCACAATGGCTAGGATGGCCCCTGTAGGTGGGCCCTTACCTCCTAGGCCCAGCTCCCAAGAGAAAAGCCCCGCCCCTGGGTTGAGCCTTCCAATAGGCCCCACCCCTCTCGGCTGACCTGGCTCTACCTTGGCCACAGGAGGACGGCCGCTTCGCGGGAAGGGAGCTGGATCCCCAGGCAGATAACTATCTGCCAAGCCTTCTGGGCCTCGTGGAGGAAAAGCTGCTGAAACTGCAGGCGCAGCTCGGGAGCCACGACGTGCAGGAGATGCTGCGCCACGTCGCTGACCGCGAGGTGCCCTGCAGCCCTGGGGCAGAGCTCCAGAGATCTAGGAGTAGTGGGGCTGGGTCGGAAAACCGGGGAACTGGGGGCCACTTCGAGAGACCAGAGTGCAGGCTGATCAGCCAGGAAGGGATCTCGGGGACACAATGGGTGAGGTTTGACGAGCTAGGGGTGAGCCCGAGCCACGAGGGAAGAAACCAGACGAGGTGCGGGCGGGTCCCGGGAGGCTAGAGGACGCGGCTGGGGGATTGGGATGGGAGAGTCCTATGCAGGGCCCCAGAGACCAGGGGCGGACCTGAGTGATGAGGAGGTGAAGCTGGGTATCAAGGTGCCTGCTGAAGGAAGGATGGAAGTGGGCAATGGTCTCCAGTTGGAACCAGGGCATATCTCGGAATGGGGTAGGGAGGAGGGGGAACGTGATTTCTCGGTGGCCCCTGGCCCCTCCCACCTGCCTCTCTCACTTCCCCTCCCCGCTTAGTTCCTCGCCAGCTTAGAGGGAAGGCTGCCCGAATACAACACGCGCATCGCCCTGCCCCTTGCCACTCCCAAGGACAAGTTTTTTGGTCAGTATGGGAGGGGGGATGAAGGGGTGCGGTTAGGGCCCCAAGCTGGGGAGCAGGAGGTTGTCCCATACCCTGCTCAGGGCCAAAGTGGGGGTGGAGTGGGGTGGTAAAGGGAAGGGGTGCCAGGGATGGGGACCTGGATCCCTCGTCGCTCCCTGCTCATCCCCCCACCCCCCGTAGATGAAGAGAGTGAGGAGGAGGACAATGAGGTAGTGACCCGCGCATCGCTAAAGATCCGTTCCCAGAAATTAATTGAAAGCCACAAGAAGCACCGTCGCTCTCGGAGGACCTAGAGTCGCCCTGACACCCACCTGGCGGCCTCCGTCGGTGCTCCCGATCCCTCTGGGTCTAGCGCAGGCCCCACGGGGCCCCTTCAAGGGCTGAACGCGGCCCGGACAGGGAGCTGAGGTGGCCAGCGGCACCCGGAGGGGAGGAAGGGGCCGGGCCAGACATTCCCACAGTAAATCTCCCCAGCCGGGTCTGCCCTGGCCTCAGAGTTGCGCAATAAAGGTTACTGACCATGCCCCTGGCATTCATCTCTTTTTGACCCTGCACCACCCAAGAGATGGCTGTCCCTGAAAACCCAGGGCCACAGACTCTGCCTCCTCCAACCTGGGTCGCGAGGACTCCCATCAGCTGGTGACGCAGATGGGGCTTAAAAATGGGAGATGGCCGGATGTAGTGGTTTTACGCCTGTAATCCCAGTATTTGGGGAGGCTGAATTGGGAAGATCACTTGAGTCCAGGAGCTTCAAGCTGCAGTGAGCTATGATCATGCTACTGCACTCCAGCCTGGGCCACAGAGCCAGACCCTGTCTCAATAAATAAAATAAGAGCGGGGTGCAGTGGCCCGTACCTGTATTCCCAGCACTTTGGGAGGCTGAGCTGGGTGTATCGATTGAGCCCAAGGGTTCCAGAATAGCCTGGGTGAAAACCAGTTCTTACCAAAAAAAAAAAAAAAAAAAAAAAAAGCTGAGCATGGTGGCACGTGCCTGTAGTCCCAGCTACTTGGGGGACTGAGGCAGGAGAATAGATTGAACACAGGAGGTGGAGGTTGCAGTGAGCCAAGACCAAGCCACTGCACTCCAGCCTCAGCACCAGGAGTGAGACCCTGTCTCTAAAAAATAATAAGGCTGGGCGCCATGGTTCACACCTGTAATCCCAGCATTTTGGAAGGCTGAAGCGGGTGAATTTCTTGAGGCCAGGATTTTGAGACCAGCCTGGCAAGCATGGCAAAACCCCGTCTCTACAAAAAATACAAAAATTAGACAGGCATGGTGGCACACGTCTGTAATCCCAGCTACTTGGGAGGCTGAGGCAAGAGAATCATTTGAACCTGGGAGAGGGAGGTTGCAATGAGCTGAGATCAAGCCACTGTACTCCAGCCTGGGTGACAGAATGAAACTCCATCCCAAAATAATAACAATAATAGTAAAAAGTGGAAGATGCCCTCACGCTTGGTCAAGCTAGCCTCTTCCACTGGAGGACAGAGGACTCTGGTCTGGGAACACTCACCTGCCCCCACACAGGAACTCGCCCACATCTGGGGGTACCAATGGGGATAGATGTGTGCTTTCTCCTGGGTACAGATTGATAGGCACCCAGCGGAAGAGCCAGGACCTCTCCTGGGCTCGCGCGGGGTCCAGCTGGAGGCACCCAGAAGCTGGGTAGGGCCTGCCCCGCCCAGCCCCAGCAGCTCAGCCGCCCCGCCCCTCTGGCCCCAGCGCCCGGCCACTGCCCGCCACCCGCCGGCCGTTCCGTTTCACTCAGCGGAGCCACTGAGAGGGACGGGTGCCGGCCATGGAGCGCACAGCAGGCAAAGAGCTGGCCCTGGTAAGGGGACAAGGGATCCCCGGACCCCGCATTCCTGGTGACCCGCAGGTCCAGAAACTCCAAGTGCCCTCCCGTCGGACGCTATCTGCTCCCATCTGAACTTCCCCTGGAGTCCCCTCCTGGGGACTCACGGCCCTTGACCCAGTGAAGCGATTACTTCCTCTTAGGGATGGGGCGCGAGTCTCTGAGCGCAGTCGGCAGAAAGGGCTAGAGACAGGTTCTATGAGGAGGGGCCCTGGGACATCCCCAAATGCTACCACATGTCCTCAGGACCTGGGAGGAGGGGACCCGCGGCTAGGAGGGTACTAGCCTGGGACCCCAGCCCGAGTCTCGCAGCTTCTGGCTGGGAAGGGGCGTGGGGATGGAGCAGCAAGACTCAGCCCGAGTCCAAGCCGCCAAGGAGGCTGAGGCCCCAGGACCTGCGCCCCTTTGGTGCCCTGAGTCCGCCTCTGCGTCTAGGCACCGCTGCAGGACTGGGGTGAAGAGACCGAGGACGGCGCGGTGTACAGTGTCTCCCTGCGGCGACAGCGCAGTCAGCGCTTGAGCCCGGCGGAGGGCACCGGGGGCAGCCAGGTGAGGAGGGGGTTTGGTGGGTGGCGCGGGGCCGGAAGCGACCAGGTGAGGGCGGAGCTGGAGAGCCGAGCACAGGCCGCCAGATGCAGTGGGGGGAAGGAAGGGAGGGGCTCAGAGGCGACCAGGTGAGGCGACCAGGTAGAAAGAGGCCTGGGGGCAGCCAGGTAAGTGGGGGAGGATCCAGGGAATCGGATGGGGCCAGGTGATGGCCGCGCACTTCCCGAGAGGAGCCTGGGGACAACTTGGTAAGGACAGAACTGGACGACAGGGTTAGGAAAGGCAGGTTTAGAGGGCCGGGGCTAGAAGGTGGAAAGGGGTTGGTTTAGAAGTGGCGGGGGGGGGGCGGGGGGGGCAGCCAGTGAAGCGCGACAAGAGGGCTGAGGGAAGCCTGGGGTGGACAAGGGTGTATGTGTGGGGGTGGGAGGAGGGAGGAGGGGACAGGGCTTGGGAGAGGGAGGGTTTCCAGGGCAGGTTGCAGGAGATATTTGTGGATGGGGAGGAATAGTAACTTCAAGTGGGCAGGGTGTGGGGCACACACCTGTAATCCCTGAGCTTTGAGAGACCAAGGCAGGAGGCCAGGAATTCGAGGCCAGCCTGGACAACACAGCAAGATTCTCTCTATATAAAAATAAAAATAAAAAAATTAGCTGTGCGTGGTGATGCCCAGCAGTGGCCCCAGCTACTCAGAAGGCTGGGGCAGGAGGACTGCTTGAGTCTAGGAGTTGGAGGCTGCAGTGAGCTATGATTGTGCCACTGCACCCCAGCCTGGGCAACAAAACAAGACCCTGTCTCTAAAAAGCCAAACCAAAACAATAACTCCAAGAAGCCGGGAGTCAGAGGAATCACATGCAAGAGTGGTGCTAGGGGCTGGGCATGGTGGCTCACGCCTGTAATCCCAGCACTTTGGGAGGCCGAGGCGGGTGGATCGTGAGGTCAGGAGTTCAAGACCAACCTGGCCAAGATGGTGAAACACTGTCTCTACTAAAAATACAAAAAAATTAGCTGGGCGTGGTGGTGCCTGTAATCCCAGCTACTCGGGAGGCTGAGGCAGAGAATTACTTGAACCCAGGAGGCAGAGGTTTCAGTGAGCCAAGATCACGCCACTGCACTCCAGCCTAGGTGACGGAGCAAGATTCTGTCTAAAAAAAAAAAAAAAAAAAAAAATGGTGCTAAGGGCTGGGCACTGTGGTTCACGCCTGTAATCCCAGTCCTTTGGGAGACTTTGAGAGGCCAAGGTGGGCAGATTACTTGAGGTCAGGAGTTCGAGACCAGTCTGACCAACATGGTGAAACCCTGTCTATAAAAATTAGCTGGGCATGGTGGTGTGCGCCTGTAGTTTCAGCTACTTGGAGTCTGAGGCAGGAGGATTGCCTGAACCCAGGAGGCGGAAGTTGAAGTGACCCAGGATTGTGCCACTGCACTCCTGCTTGGGTAACAGAGTGAAAACTCTGTCTCAAAAAAAAAAAAAACAAAGCCAGGCGCGGTGGCTCACACCTGTAATCCCAGCACTTTGGGAGGCTGAGGCAGGCAGATCACAAGGTCAGGAGATCAACACCATCCTGGCTAACACGGTGAAAACCCGTCTCTACTGAAAATACAAAAATTAGCCGGGTGTGGTGGCAGACGCCTGTAGTCCCAGCTACTCAGGAGGCTGAGACAGGAGAATGGCATGAACCTGGGAGGTGGAGCTTGCAGTGAGCCGAGATCGCACCACTGCACTCCAGCCTGGGCGACAGAGCGAGACTCTGTTTCAAAAAAAAAGAAAAGAAAAGAAAAAGAGTGGTGATAGTGATGGATGTGATTAGAGAAGGGGTGCTGCGAGGACCACTCCTGCTCTCTCATGGCCGCCTCTCCCCTCCTGCAGGCCCCCAGCCCCATTGCCAACACCTTCCTCCACTATCGAACCAGCAAGGTGAGGGTGCTGAGGGCGGCGCGCCTGGAACGGCTGGTGGGAGAGTTGGTGTCTGGAGACCGTGAGCAGGACCCCAGCTTTGTGCCCGCCTTCCTGGCCACCTACCGGACCTTTGTTCCCACTGCCCATCTGCTGAGCTTTCTGCTGCCACCAATGCCACCGCCCCCACCTCCTGGGTCAGTAGTGAACCAGAACCTCCATGTTCCCCACCCTAGACCCCCAATTGGGCACCCCCCTCCACCTCCTCAGGTGTGGAACCAGGAAACACCTCCCGAATCCAGAGCCCTCTTCCTAAGCCCCTCTAGCTTCCCCCTTCTTCACCTGCTGGGGGACTTCTTCCCAGGGTAGAGATCAAGAAGAAGACAGCGGTACAAGATCTGAGCTTCAACAAGAACCTGAGGTGGGTCGTTCATCCAGATAGGGGAGTGCCGGGAGGGAAATCCCGGAGGTCAAAGGTTAGCAGAGTTGGCCTGGGGTTTTGAAAATTGCAGGTTGGGTAATAAAAGACTGGGAGTCTAGCCGGGCTTGATGGTTCACTCCTGTAATCCCGGCACTTTGGAAGGCAGAGGCAGGTGGATCACTGGAGGTCAGGAGTTAGAGACCAGCCTGCCCAACATGGCAAAACCCTGTCTCTACTGAAAATACAAAAAAAGGCCGGGCGCGGTGGCTCAAGTCTGTAATCCCAGCACTTTGGGAGGCCGAGACGGGTGGATCACGAGGTCAGGATATCGAGACCACCCTGGCTAACACGGTGAAACCCCGTCTCTACTAAAAACTACAAAAAACTAGCCGGGTGAGGTGGCGGCGCCTGTAGTCCCAGCTACCAGGGAGGCTGAGGCAGGAGAATGGCGTGAACCCTGGAGGCGGAGCTTGCAGTGAGCTGAGATCCGGCCACAGCACTCCAGCCTGGGTGACAGAGCGAGACTCCATCTCAAAAAAAAAAAAAAAAAATTAGCTGGGCGTGGTGCTACCCCCCTGTAGTCCCAGCTACTCGGGAGGCTGAGGTTGCAGTGAGTCAAGATCAGGCCACTGCACTGCAGCCTTGGTGACACAGTGAGACTCTGTCTCAAAAAAAAACATTACAGGAGTCACATTCTAGGTCCCCTACTCTGTACCCAGTTCTGAGACCCTGCCTCTCTGGCCAGGGCTGTGGTGTCAGTGCTGGGCTCCTGGCTGCAGGACCACCCTCAGGATTTCCGAGACCCCCCTGCCCACTCGGACCTGGGCAGTATCCGAACCTTTCTGGGCTGGGCGGCCCCAGGGAGCGCTGAGGCTCGAAAAGCAGAGAAGCTTCTGGAAGATTTTTTGGAGGAGGCTAAACGAGAGCAGGAAGAGGAGTCACCTCAGGTGTGGACAGGTGAGGGGTTTTTGGATCCAGTCGTGTTCTGAGAAGGCCTTTCTTGCCTGCTTCTTCCCACGCAGACTTTCTCTCCCCTCTCAGAGCTGCAAAACTTAAGCAAGGTTTTTAACTCTAAGTCTCAATTTCCTCATCTGTATAATGGGGATAATAATTCTTTGTCATCCAGGCGTGGTGGCTCACGCCTGTAATCCCGCAGTTTGGGAGGCCGAGGTGGGCGTATCACCTGAGGTCAGGAGTTCGAGACCAGTCTGACAAACATGGAGAAACCCCGTCCCGACTAAAACTACAAAATTAGCCAGGTGTGGTGGCGCATGCCCGTAATCCCAGCTACTCGGGAGGCTGAGGCAGAATAATCGATTGAACCCGGGAGGCGGAGATTGCAGTGAGCTGAGATCACACCACTGCAATCCAGCCTAGGCAACAGGAGCGAAACTCCATCTTAAAACAAAAAAAATCTTCGAAGTATTAGCACATGTCTAATACTTTTCCCTCCTTGGTGCCATTGGGTCAGGATGCCTGTGTTTCTAGCTGCATACCATTGCCTTGATACTTGTCTTTAATTATTATTATTTTTTTTGGAGTCAGAGTCTTGCTCTGTTGCCCAGGCTGGAGTGCATGTCTCCATCATGGTTCACTGCAGGCTCAACATCCTGGGCTCAAGCGATCCTCCCTTCTGGGTCTCCCAGAGTGCTGCCATTACAGGCGCAAGCCACTATACCCAGGCTGTAAAATTTTTCTTATTTTTGAAATTCTTTTTTCAATTTTTTTTTTTTTTTTTTTTTTGAGACACAGTCTCGCACTGTTACCCAGGTTGGAGTGCAGTGGCACGATCTCCGCTCACTGCAACCTCCACCTCCTGGGCTCAAGTCATTCTCCTGTCTCAGCCTCCTGTGTAGCTGGGACCATAGGCGCATGTCACCATGCCCAGCTAATTATTTTGTAGAGGTGAGATTGTGCCATGTTGCCCAGGCTGGTCTCAAACTCCTACACTCAAGTGATCCGCCTGCCTTGGCCTCCCAAAATGCTGGGATTACAGCCATGAGTCATTGTGCATGCGCAGCCTCCTTACTTGATTATTGGCTTTTGCTCATCTCATAGACTGTGAGTGCGTGAGAGGAGGACCTGTTGTTCTTGCTCCCAGCTCTGTCCCCAGGGGCAGGAACAACACAGATTAGTTTGCTGAATAATTGCATCCTGCTTAGGAAGTATCATCTTTCAACCATCTGTGTTTGATCTGATCCGCATCACAAAAGCATCTCTATCCTTAATCCCCGTCGCTTAATCTCCAGATTATAGTGGCCACATTCCTGTTCAATTTACAAAGTAGCAGCTACTTCTCCATCCCTGGTGACAAAGTCTCAGTTATTTATATATATGAAGGCATATATATATATATATATATATGTGTGTGTGTGTGTGTGTATATATATGTGTGTGTGTGTGTGTATGTGTGTGTGTGTGTGTGTGTATATATATATGATTTCTCCAGCTGATTCCAAGTCATTAGAGCTCCGTAGTCCAATGTGGTGACCACTAGCCCCGTCACTATTTAAATTAATTAAAATTAAATAAAATGCCGGGCGCGGTGGCTCAAGCCTGTAATCCCAGCACTTTGGGAGGCCGAGACGGGCGGATCACGAGGTCAGGAGATCGAGACCCTCCTGGCTAACACGGTGAAACCCCGTCTCTACTAAAAATACAAAAAATTAGCCGGGCAAGGTGGTGGGCGCCTGTGGTCCCAGCCACTCGGGAGGCTGAGGCAGGAGAATGGCGTGAACCCAGGAGGCAGAGGTTGCGGTGAGCTGAGATCCGGCCACTGCACTCTAGCCTGGGCGACAGAGCAAGACTCCGTCTCAAAAAAAAAAAAAAAAAAAAAAAATTAAATAAAATTCAGGTCTTTTCTTTTTAGAGATGGGGTCTTGCCATGTTGCCCAGGCTGGTCTCAAACTCCTGGGATTAAGCAATCCTCTGGCCTCAACCTCTCAGGGTGCTGGGATTGTAAGTGTGAGCCACTGTGCCTGAGTGCCTGACCCTACCTTTTTTTTTTTTGAGATGGAGTTTCGCTCTTGTTGCCCAAGCTGGAGTGCAGCGGCATGATCTCGGCTCACTGCAACCTCCGCCTCCCAGGTTCAAGTGATACTCCTGCCTCAGCCTTCTGAGTAGCTGGGATTACAGGTGTGCGCCACCACGCCCAGCTAATTTTTGCATTTTTAGTAGAGACGGGGTTTCACTGTGTTAGCCAGGATGGCCTCAATCTCCTGACCTCGTGATCTGCCCACCTCGGCCTCCTAAATTGCTGGGACTACAGGCATGAGCCACCATGCTGGCCTTTTTTTTTTTTGAGACGGAGTCTCGCTCTGTCACCCAGGCTGGAGTGTAGTGGCACCATCTCAGCTCACTGCAACACTGCCTCCTGGACGCAAGAGATTCTCCTGCCTCAGCCTCCCAAGTAGCTGGAATTATAGGCACCTGCCACCACACCAGCTAATTTTGTCTTTTTATTAGAGACAGCGTTTCACTATGTTGGTCAGTGTGGTCTCGAACTCCTGACCTCAGGTGATCCGCCCACCTTGGTCTCCCAAAGTGCTGGGATTACAAGCGTGCGCTACCATGCCTGGCCCACTTTTTTCTTTTTTTTTTTTTTCCAAAATCCAGTCAAGCAAAGGCAAAAATTCAAGTCTTCAATCCCACTACCCACATTTTGAGTATTTAGCCACCACACTGGACAGAGCAGCTAGATAATTTTTCCACCATTGCAGAGAATTCTATGGAAAGTGCTGCCCTAGTTTCCTTGAGGTCAGAGGAGAAAATTAACACTTGTTTAAAACCTTCTATGTGCTAGGCTCTGGGACACACTTTTTTATTTTATTTTATTTATTTTTATTTTTATTTTATTTTGAGACAGAGTCTTGCTCTGTCGCCCAGGCTGGAGGGCAATGCTGCGATCTTGGCTTACTGCAACCTCTGCCTCCTGGGTTCAAGTGATTCTCCTTCCTCAGCCTCCCATTACAGGTGTGTGCCACCATATCCGGCTAATTTTTTGTAGTTTTAGTAGAGACGGGGGTTTTACCATGCTAGCCAGGATGGTCTCGATCTCCTGACCTTGTGATCCGCTCGCCTTGGTCTCCCAAAGTGCTGGGATGACAGGTGTGAGCCACCGCACCCTACTATGAATTTTATTTTTAGATACAGGGTCTTGCTGTGTTGCCCAGGCTGGACTTGAACTCCTGGGCTCAAGTGAGCCTCCTGAGTAGCTAAGACTACACTTGCACCATGTAGTTTAGAAGAAAGTAGATGACCACCATGCTCATCTATTTTATTTTAAGAACTTTATTTTGGGTTCACTTTTTGCTATGGAAAATTTCAGACATATACAAAAGTAGAGAGAATAGCATGACGAACATTCAGACATCCATCGCCTATCGTCAACGATAATCAATTTCACAAAAAAAAATTTCAGGATGATTTTAAAACAAATCCCAGGCTTATGTCAGTTCACACATAAATGTTTTGGGAACACACA
>NC_045454.1:41472452-41491336 GCF_002776525.5 Piliocolobus tephrosceles
GCAAGCTCCGCTTCCCGGGTTTACGCCATTCTCCTGCCTCAGCCTCCAGAGTAGCTGGGACTACAGGCGCCCGCCACCTCGCCTGGCTAGTTTTTTGTACCTTTAGTAGAGACGGGGTTTCACCGTGTTAGCCAGGATGGTCTCGATCTCCTGACCTCGTGATCCACCCGTCTCGGCCTCCCAAAGTGCTGAAAGTGCTGGGATTACAGGCTTGAGCCACCGCGCCCGGCCTTTTTTTTTGTTTTGAGATGGAGTTTCACTCTTGCTGCCCAGGCTAGAGTGCAATGGCAGGATCTCAGCTCACCTCAACCTCCGCCTCCTGGATTCAAGTGATTCTCCTGCCTCAGCCTCCCTAGTAGCTGGGATTACAGGTGCGCAGCACCACTCCTGGCTAATTTTGTATTTTTAGTTGAGGGGGGAGTTTCTCCATGTTTGTCAGGCTGGTCTCGAACTCCTGACCTCAGGTGATCTGCCCACCTCGGCCTCCCAAATTGTTGGGATTGCAGGCATGAGCCATGGCGCCCAGCCCTTTTATTTTTATTTTTTTAGTAACCTTCATGTTTATAATTTTAAAACAAAATCAGAAATATTTGATATAAAAAAATACCCAGTCCAAGCCGAAAGCAGAGGCTCCCACTGGCAATCCCAGCACTTTGGGAGGCCAAGGCAGATGGATGGCTTGAGCCCAGGAGATTGAGACCAGTCTGGGCAACATGTTGAAACTTTGTGTCTACAAATAATTAGCAGAGCGTGGTGGTGACTGTCTATAGTCCCAGCTGCTTGGGAGGCTGAGGCAAGAGGATCATTTTAACCTGGGAGGGTCAAGGCTGCAGTGAGCCGTGATTGTGCCACTATAGTCCGGCCTAGGTAACAGAGCGAGATCCTGCTTCAAAAAAAGAAAAAATACCCAGTCCATATTCAAATATTCAAATCCTTCACTTGCCCCTGAACCTGTGTTTTTGGACACTGGGTCTTCCCATTTTGCCTGGGCTGGGCTTGAACTCTTGACCCTCCCACCTCAGCCTCCTGAGTAGCTGGGACCACAGGTGCCTACCACCATGTCCAGCCCTACATTTTTTTGACAGTTGTTTCTGGCCAGGTGTTGTGGCACGTGCCTATAGTCCCAGCTACTTAGGATGCTGAGGTGTGAGGATCTCTTGACCCCGGAAAATCAAGGCTGCTGTGAGCTGTAAGCATGTCCCTACACTCCAGTCTAGGCGACAGAGCTGCAGGAAGGAGGAGTAGTTGTTTCTTCAAATTGAAATCCAAAGAAGACCTACTCAAGGCATGTGGTTGTTTGCTTCTCTCTCTCTTTCTTTTTTTTTTTTTTTTTTTTTTGAGATGGAGTCTCACTCTGTCGTCCAGGCTGGTGTACAATGGCGTGATCTCGGCTCACTGCAACCTCTGCCTCCTGGGTTCAAGCAATTCTCCTGCCTCAGCCGCCTGAGTAGCTGAGATTACAGGTGCCCACCGTCACGCCCAGCTAATTTTTGTATCTTTAGTAGTGAGGGGGTTTCGCCATGTTGGCCAGGCTGGTCTCGAACTCCTAACCTCTAGAGATCTGCCCACTTCGGCCTCCCAAAGTGTCAGGATTACAGACATGAGTCACCGCCCCTGACTGGTTGTTTGTTCTTAAGTCTCTTTTATTCTGTAACAGATCCCCATTGCCTCTTGTTTGAAGCCATTAGAGGACAAAAAAATGGGTAATTTGTCCAGAGGTACGCCTCACATTCTTTTGGATTTACCTGTTCGCTTCTTCATAGTGTCATGTAGCATGTTTCTCTATCCCCATTATTGCTGTAACACTTAAAGGTTTGATTAGATGTAGGGGCATTTTTTTTCCAGTGACCACTTTTTTTTGAGGGCGGAGACAGTTTCTTGCTCTGTCACCCAGGTTGGAATGCCATGGCATGATCACAGGTCACTGCAGCCTTGACCTCCTGGGCTCAAGAGATCCTCCCCTCTAAGCCTTTGAGTTGGTGAGACTACAGGTGTGCATCAGGATGCGCAACTTTAAAAAATTTTTTTCTGTAGAGATGGGGTCTCACTATGCTGCCCAGGCTGGTCTCAAACTCCTGGTCTCAAGCAATCCTCCTACCTCAACCTCCAAAAGTGCTGGGATTATAGGTGTGCCCATCCCAGTACCCACTTCTAAAAACTAATATTTTGCAATGCCACCTGTCCTAATTCAAGAGTAAAGAGGTAATTACACAGATTTACAAAGATTATTTTAAAATAATAGTATTGGGTGGGGCAGGGTGCGGTGGCTCATACCTGTAATCCCAGCACTTTGGGAAGCCGAGGCAGGGGGATCACCTGAGGTCAGGAGTTCGAGACCAGTCTGGCCAACATGGTGAAACCCCATCACTACTTAAAAAAAAAAAAAAATTAGCTGGGTATTGTGGCACCTCCTGTAGTCTCAGCTACTCGGGAGGCTGAGGCAGGAGAATCGCTTGAACCCTGGAGGCAGAGGTTGCTGTAAGCGGAGATCGAGCCACTGCACTCCAGCCTGGGCGACAGAGCAAGACTCCGTCACAAAATAAATAAATAAAATCATAGTATGATGCCATAACTAGTACAAAGGAGGAGGAAAGTGAGTAATTTACACAGCAATAAACCATGTGTTCAGTGGGTAATGCTTGGGTATGCCCCACTGGGACACATGATGAGATTGTCCCGTGTCTTTGCCTGTCCTTGCATCACAGTGTAGTGTCACGGTGCTGTTGTACCGACAGCAACAAGCACCAAGTAACGCAGGGGAGGACGCTGGTGAGGCAAAGACAGCAACATAGGTGCTGGGGACGTCATTTTCCAAACTTGTGAACAGCATTTGCAATTTGCAAACAAAACAAAGCCCGGACTTTCATGGTCCTTGCATTCTTGGAGCCAAAACAATTTGTGTTTATGAACAAAATAGTCAGGTTGTACGTAGGTGCAGATTATTGCAAACAAGTTTTTCTTTTGTTTGTGTTTTTGTTTTTTTTGTTGTTGTTGTTTTGTTTTTTGAGATGGAGTCTCGCTCTGTCACCCAGGCTGGAGTGCAGTGGCATGTTCTCGGCTCACTGCAAGCTCCGCCTTCTGGGCCATTCTCCTGCCTCAGCCTCCCGGGTAGCTAGGACTATAGGCGCCCGCTACCATGCCTGGCTAATTTTTTCTGTTTTTTAGTAGAGACGGGGTTTCACTGTGTTAGCCAGGATGGTCTCGATCTCCTGACCTTGTGATCCGCCCGTCTCGGCCTCCCAAAGTGCTGGGATTACAGGCTTGAGCCACTGTGCCAGGCCCCTTCTTCCTTTCTTAAAGACAAGTCAAGTGCAGTAGTGAGAAGGGGGGAAAGAGTAGAACAAGGAGTTCGATCTGCACCTGTGAACACTCAACTGAGAAAAGTCACTACCTTGGTACCAGCCACAAACAGGTTATTCAAAGACACAAATGTCTGGAGGGCACAATTCAAGATCCCAACTTCCAAAGTTTCCCTTAGGGGGCGCCACCATCAAAATCCACTAAAGTAAAATTATTCATATTTGTTGAGCACTTTATAGCAATCTGGTATGCATGATCTTAAACAAAAACAAAAACGAAATCCACAGCCAGGTGCACTGGCTCACACCCGCAATCTCAAAATTTTGGGAAGCCAAGAGGGAGGATCGCTTGAGCTCAGGTGTTTGAGACCAGCCTGGCAACATAATGAGACCCTGTCTGTACAAAAAATAAAAAATTAGCTGGGCATGGTGGTGTGTGCCTGTAGTCCCAGCAACTCAGGAGGCTGAGGCAGGAGGATCACTGGACCCCAAAAGGTTGAGGCTGCGGTGAACTGTGATCACACCACTGTACTCCAGCTTGTGTGACCCTGTTTCAAAGTGAGAGCCTGTTTCAAAAAGAAGACACAGCTCACCCCTGCAATCCCAGCACCTTTGGGAGGCCGAAGCAGGCAGATCACTTGAGGTCAGGAGTTCAAGACCAACCTGGCCAACATGGTGAAACCCTGTCTCTACAAAAATACAAAAGTTAGCTGGGCATGGTGGCTCTTGCCTGTAATCCCAGCTACTTGGGAGACTGAGGCAGGAGAATTGGTTGAACCCCAGAGGCAGAGGTTGCAGTGAGCCAAGATCGCACCATTGCACTCCAGCCTGGGAGACAGAGTCAGACTCCATCCATTCAAAAAAGAAGAAAGAGAACAGAGCGACACAGAGAGGTTAAAATACATGCTTTACACAGCAAACTAGTGGACAAGTTTGCATTTGAGTTTGAGACTTTCTGACAATAGCCTTCCCTGAACCAGGAAGTCATATCACCTCTTTCCAAAAAAAGAGGTCAGATTAATCTTATCCTAATACATATTCAAAATTACAAAGCTTTATTTTCTTCTCTGGCCTTTGAGTACCTGGCTTCAAATCCCTGGCCTACCATTCACCGAAGGTGTGACAATTTTTTTTTTTTTTTTGCCTCCCTTTCCTTAACTGTAAAAGCTGTATAAATAACAATACCTCCCTCACTGGACTGGTGTGGTGAGTTACTGAATAAATCCACACTAGCTGCTTAGTGAACATCACTGTTGCTGTTACATCCTTAAAAACATTCAGGGCCGGGCGTGGTGGCTCACACCTGTAATTCCAGCTCTTTGGGAGGCCCAGGTGGACAGATCACTTGAGGTCAGGAATTTGAGACCAGCCTGGCCAACATGGTGAAAGCTCGTTTCTATTAAAAATGCTAAAATTAGCCGGGCATGGTGGCACATGCCTGTAATCCCAGCTACTCGGAAGACTGAGGCAGAAGAATCACTTGAACCCAGGAGGCGGAGGTTGCAGTGAGCTGAGATTGTGCCATTGCACTCCAGCCTGAGCAACAGAGTAAGACTGTCACAGAAAAGAGAAAAAAAAAAAAAAATTCAGAGAGTTCTCCGTTTTACAAATGAGGAAAGTGAGGCTCAGAGAGGGACAGGGACTTGCCCAAGGTCACACAGCCAGTCTTGGATTCAAACTTGAGAGTTTGTAACCCTTTCTAATGATCAGGACCTCCCAGAGTTGCCCAAACTTCTGACCCAGACTCTGCAGAGCCCTGCGCGGAGGAAGAGGAAGGACTCATGCCGCAAGCTCCCCAGCTCCTGGACTTCAGCGTGGACGAGGTGGCCGAGCAGCTGACCCTCATGGACTTGGTGAGGATCCCGGACTGGGTCGGGATGAGCCACAGTGAGGGAACAGGTTCTGCTAAGCACTAATCCCACACCCCTCCCCTGGCCCAGGAGCTCTTCTCCAAGGTGAGGCCCTACGAGTGCCTGGGCTCCGTGTGGTCGCAGAGGGACCGGCCGGGGGCTGCAGGCGCCTCCCCCACGGTGCGCGCCACCGTGGCCCAGTTTAACACAGTGACCGGCTGTGTGCTGGGTTCCGTGCTCGGAGCGCCGGGCTTGACCGCCCCGCAGAGGGCGCAGCGGCTGGAGAAGTGGATCCGCATCGCCCAGGTGTGTTGGGGCGCGGGGAGGGCATGCAGGGGCGGGCCCTGGGGCAAGGAGAAGAAATGAGGACTCCGGAGAGAGGGCGTGTCTAGGCGGAAGGGAGGGAAGGGGGTGGAAAGTTGATACCTAGGGTGAGACTTGGGTTCAGGGAGGAGGGTCTGGGTCCTGCAGATAGGCTGCCGGCACGACTAGGTCCCAAGGCAGCTGGGAGAAGTAGGGAGCCGGGACCCGAGAAGTCAAGGTCGGAGGTAAGAGCTGGAGGGGCAGCTGGGGGAGGGGCTGGAGCCCGAGGGAGGAGGGAGGAGGGAGGAAGGGACTCCTAGGGCATGAGTGGGAGTCTTGGTAGCTTGTCCGATGTGAGACAAGACCCAGGGGTCCGATCTGGCGTCACAAGTCACGGGATCAGGCTGGGCGCAGTGACTCACTCTTGTAATCCCAACCCTTTGGGGAGAGGGAGGATCGCTTGAACCCTGGAGTTTGAGACCAGACTAGGCAACACAGTGAGACCAATAAAAAAAATAAATAAATAAAAATTAGACTTACAGGCCTGGCGCAGTGGCTCACGCCTGTAATCCCAGCACTTTGGGAGGCCGAGGCGGGCAGATCACGAGGTCAGGAGATCGAGATCATCCTAGCTAACACAGTGAAACCCCGTCTCTACTAAAAAATACAAAAAAAATTAACCAGGCGTAGTGGCGGACTCATGTGGTCCCAGCTACTCTGGAGGCTGAGACTTAGACTGGCGCGAACCCGGGAGGCGGAGCTTGCAGTGAGCAGAGACTGAACTCCAGCCTGGGCGACAGAGCCAGACGCCGTCTCAAAAAAAAAAAAAAAAAAAAAAATTAGCCTTACAAAAAAAAAATTCGCCTGGTGTGGTGGTGTGCCTCTGTAATCCCAGCTACTTGGGAGGCTGAGGCAGGATAATCGCTTGAACCTGGGAGGCGGAGGTTGCAGTGAGCCAAGATCCGGCCATTGCATTCCAGCTTGGGAGATAAAGCGAGACTCTGTCTAAAAAATAAATAAATTAATAAATTAATAATAATAAAATAAAAATTAGCCGTACATGATGGCACGCGCCTGTAGTCCCAGCTACTGAGGCAGGAGGCTGAGGCATGTGGATCACTTAAGCCCAGGAGTTCCAGGCTGCCAGTGAGTTATGATCGAGCCACTGCACTCCAGCCTGGGCCATAGAAAGCTGGATAATGCCTGGGTCTGACCTGCGTCCCCACCGCCTGGCAGCGATGCCGAGACCTGCGGAACTTCTCCTCCTTGCGCGCCATCCTGTCCGCCCTGCAATCTAACCCCATCTACCGGCTCAAGCGCAGCTGGGGGGCCGTAAGCCGGTGAGCTGGGGCGGGACCTCTTCCCTACCCCATCCCAGGTCTGACCCTTCCAAGCCACTGACCCCTGACCACCCTTTTCCTGTCCTCCCAGGGAACCGCTATCTACTTTCAGGAAACTTTCGCAGATTTTCTCCGATGAGAACAACCACCTTAGCAGCAGAGAGATTCTTTTCCAGGTACAGATGGATGCAGATCCCGGGGATTTTAGGCCCGGGAAATTGGGGGAGGGACTTGGGGCCAGGCAGGGAGAACCGCCCTGCTGTGGTCAGGACACTCTGCTCAGTAATGACCTTACCCTTGTCCCTGACGGGTTGCATGTTTTTCTTTCCTTTACTTCCTGCGTTATAGTTCACAGTCAGTGACTGCCCTATTTATTCACTCAGCAAAACACAAGAAATCACAAAGAAAAGGTTACTTAAGGCCAGAGTCATAGCACAGGGTGGGAACAAAATAAAATGTTCTGAGGACTTTACCTTGATAAGCAAAACTAAAAAATGTGTGTCAAAAGTCTGGCTTATTTATAGGCAAGATCTAGATTCTCATTGCAATCATGCAATGGTTTTTATAGTGAATCTAGAATAGATGCTTGGGCCTGGAACATTCTCCACCCCTCAAGGTTTGCATGCAACTTGCTCACTCACCTCCTTCTGGTCTCTGATCAAATGTCCCTGCCTCTGAGAGGCCTTCCCAGCCTCTATCATCCCCAAAACCACACATCTGGTTTTTTGTTGTTGTTGTCGTCATTGTGTTTTTTGTTTGTTTGTTTCTTTGTTTGTTTGTATTGAGACGGAGTCTCACTCCGTCACCCAGACTGGAATGCAGTGGCACGATCTTGGCTCACTGCAACCTCCACCTCCCAGGATCAAGCAATTCTCTCTGCTTCAGCCTCCCAAGTAGCTAGGATTACAGGCACCTGCCACCACACCTGGCTAATTTTTGTATTTGGTAGAGAGGGGGTTTTGTCATGTTGGCCAGGCTGGTCTTGAATCCCTAACCTGAGGTGATCCACTTGCCTTGGCTTCCCAAAGTGTTGGCATTACAGGCGTGAGCCATCACTCCCAGCCAAATTTTATCTTTTATGTTCACTGTTAGCTACCCAGCACCTAGAACAACACATGAGCTGGGCTCTGTGGCTCACGCCTATAATCCCAGCACTTTGGGAGGCCTAGGTGAGAGGATCACTTGAGCCCAGGAGTTCAAGACCAACCTGGGCAACATGGCAAAACCCCATCTCTGCAAAAAATACAAAAATTAGCTGGGCGTTGGTGGTGCACACCTGTAGTCCCAGCTACTCAGGAGGCTGAGGTGGGAGGATCACTTGAACTTGGGCTGTCAAGGCTCCAGTGAGCCAAGATCATGCCACTACACTTCAGCCTGAGTGACAAAGTGAGACTCTATCTCAAAATAAAATAAAATAAAAAGTAAATAAACAACAGCAAATTCAGGATACCCAGGAGATCCTTGGCAGGCCTGTGCCATCCAGCTGCAGACAAGGATTCTTTCCTTGTTAAGGCTGGCCCTGGGGGCCACCACCCCTACAAGCCCCACCTCTCATGGGGGAGTCCTCTCCCTGCTGCTTATCTCCTCTCCACCCCCACCCAAGGTGGTCTGGCTTCTAGAGTGGGCCTTCACCACTGGCTTTTTTTTTTTTTTTTTTTTTGAGATGTTTTGGTCTTGTTGCCCAAGTTGGAGTGCAATGGTGCGATCTCGGTTCACTGCAACCTCTGCCTCCCGGGTTCAAACGATTCTCCTGCCTCAGCCTCCCGAGTAGCTGGGATTACAGAAACAAGCTACCACGCCCAGCTAGTTTTTTGTATTTTTAGTAGAAACAGGGTTTCACTCTGTTAGCCAGGCTGGTCTCAAACTCCTTACTTCATGTGATCCACCAGCCTCAGCCTTCAAAAGTGCTGGGATTACAGGCGTGAGCCACCATGTCCGGCCTTTAAAAAATAGTTTTTTTTTGAGAGAGAGAGTCTCGCTCTGTCGCCCAGGCTGGAGTGCAGTGGCGCGATCTCGGCTCACTACAGCCTCTGCTTCCCAGGTTCAAGCTATCCTTCTGCCTCAGCCTCCCAAGTAGCTGGGACTACAGGCGTGAGCCACCAAACCTGGCTAATTTTTGTATTTTTAGTAGAGACGGGGTTTCACTATATTGGCCAGGGTGGTCTCAAACTCCTGACCTCACATGATCTGCTTGCCTTGGCCTCCCACAGTGCTGGGATTGCAGGCATGAGCCATCGCGCCTGGCCCACCACTAGCTTTTTATTACTCAAAGCACGAAGGGTATATACAATGGGTCTGCAGGCATCGTCCCTGAGGAATTGTCCGAGGAGACCCCAGGCCTGCTCAGTTTTTCTCTTCCCCCAGGAGGAGGCCACTGAAGGATCCCAAAAAGAGGACAACACCCCAGGCAGCCTGCCCTCGGTGAGTGATTACAGTTTGGGATGGGGACAAGTGGGACCTTCAGGGAGGGGCATGGAGATTGATGGAGTCAGTTATGGCCCTGAGTGACTGGAGCTTTGGGGGCCGCAGAAACCACCGCCAGGCCCTGTCCCCTACCTTGGCACTTTCCTCACCGACCTGGTTATGCTGGACACAGCCCTGCCGGATATGTTGGAGGTCTGATCCCTGACCCTTGACCCCTGACCCCAGCTCCACTTGCCTCGATATCCACCCTTGATCCTACCTGTACTGCTGACCCCGCCCCACAGTGGGGCTCCTGACATCCCAGCCCCTGACCTTGACCCTTGACCCTGGGTGCTGTAATTCAGACATACTTTGCCCCCAGGGGGATCTCATTAACTTTGAGAAGAGGAGGAAGGTGAGTGGAGGCTACAGTGGGTGTGGGGGTGGTGCCTGAGGGTGGGGTGGGGGTGGGGCAGGGGTCGAGTCTCAGAGGCTCATCCCCCAGGAGTGGGAGATCCTGGCCCGCATCCAGCAGCTGCAGAGGCGCTGTCAGAGCTACACCCTGAGCCCCCACCCGCCCATCCTGGCTGCCCTGCATGCCCAGCGCCAGCTCAGTGAGGAGCAGAGGTGACCACCCTGTAGCCTGTCCTGGCCCCACCCCAGCCGATCCTGGGTCACGAACTGGATTCCACCCACTCCGTACACACCTCCAGCTCCTCCCAAGACCCCCTCTTGAGCCCTGACCCCCCCTACAACCTGTGACCTTGCAGTATCTCCAGCCGAATCAAATAGACTGGGCCTGGTGGTTCACACGTGTAATCCCAGCACTTGGGAGGCCAAGGTGGGTGGATCGCTTGAGCCCAGGAGTTTGAGACCAGCCTGGGCAACATGGCGAAACTCCATCCCTACAAAAAAATACAAAAATTAGCTGAACATGGTGTTGAGTGCCATTGGTCTCAGCTACTTGGGAGGCTGAAGTGGGAGGATTGCTGGAGCCTGGGAGGTGGAGGTTGGAGTGAGCCAAAATCACACCACTGCAGCTCCAGTCTAGGTAACAGAGTAAGACCCTGTCTCAAAAAAAAAAAAAAAAAAAAATCACAATTGATCTCTGACCTCAATTTTGACCCCATCTGATTTTCTAACCTCAACTTTATCATTCAGTTGGTCATTCAACTCAACTGTCCCAAGTGTTGACTTCCCCATGTTTGGTCCTATCTGACCCATGACCCCTCATCTGAATCTGACTCTCTGACCCCAACCCTTGACCCTCAGTTCTGAGTAACCGACTCCAACTTTCATGTTTATTTGTCCAACTTGACTATCACAACTGTGTACTTTCTTTCTATATAACTGTGACCCTAACCATTGACCCCAGTGGTGACCAGACCCCAGTCTGACCTTGACTTTATTTTTTAATTTTATTTATTTATTTTTGAAACAGACTCTCGTTCTGTTGCCCAGGCTGGAGTGCAGTGGCACGATCTCGGCTCACTGCAGCCTCCGCCTCCCAGGTTCAAGCAATTCTCTTGCCTCATCCTCCCGAGTAGCCGCAATCATAGGCGCAAGCGACCACACCTAGCTAATTTCTTGCATTTTTAGTACAGATGGGATTTCACTATATTGGCCAGGCTGGTTTCAAACTCCTGACCCAAAGCAATCCTCTCGCGTTGGCCTCCCAAAGTGCTAGGACTACAGGCGTGAGCCACCACGCCCGGTCCTGACCCTGACTTTAATCCTGACCCAATTTGATTCCTTAATGCCACCCTGTGAATATCTTTGTGACCTCTTGACCAGCCATCCTGTCCCATCTCTGATAAAACCTTGGTGCTCAATGACCCTCATTTACCACCCTGACCCTGACATGTGGGATGCCACCTCTGGTTGCTCCCTCTTACACCCCAAACCCACCTCCCAACTGATTCTAACTCTTATCTCTCCATCCCCTGTATTTTCTGCCCCCACCACCTCATCCACATGTTGACCCCCTCAGCTACCGGCTCTCCCGGGTCATTGAGCCACCAGCTGCCTCCTGCCCCAGCTCCCCACGAATCCAACGGCGGATCAGCCTCACCAAACGTCTCAGTGCGTGAGTTTCGGGCTGTGTGTGTGGGGAGTGATGTGGGCAGATATCAGCAGGGTCTGCTCCTGCCTTAGCTTCATCCCCTGTCCCCATCCTTAGGAAGCTTTCCCGAGAGAAAAGCTCATTCCCTAGTTGGAGTCCCGGAAACCCCTCATCCCCCACCTCCAGGTGAGCATTCTGCTTGGTGACGGGACCAGGGAGCGTGGGATCAGGAGTCAGCACAGCCACCCCACCTCGGCCTCTGCATCTCCCCCAGTGTGTCCCCAGGGTCTCCCCCCTCAAGTCCCAGAAGCAGAGATGCTCCTGCTGGCAGTCCCCCGGCCTCTCCAGGGCCCCAGGGCCCCAGCACCAAGGTACCAAGACAGTTTGTATGTGCATACGCGCCTGTGGGCACCCAGGCTCTGTGTGTGTGTGTGTGTGTGTGTGTGTGTGTGTGTGTGTGCATGCATATGTGTACACACAGGATTGTGGGGCCAGGAGTGTATACAGGAGACAAACTGAGCACCCGGGTTATCCATCCAGGGCATTGCGTGCATCTGCATGGCCCTGTTTGGGTGATCACTCATCAATCTGACTCGTACTCAGATCTGGACCTGTGTAACTGCTTACCCATGGGGCATCTAGGGTGCAATCACATCACACCCTCTTTTTATTTGAAACAGGCCTTTTTCGCTCTGTCACCCAAGCTGAAGTGCAGTGGTGCAATCTCAGCTCACCACAAGTCCCACCCCTCCCCCAGGCTCAAGCGATCCTTCCACCTCAGCCTCCCAAGTAGCTGGGACCACAGGTGTACACCACCACGCCCTGCTATTTTTTGTCTTTAGTAGAGGTGAGGTCTCGCCATGTTGCCCAGGTAGGTTTCGAACTCCTGAGCTCAAACAATGCACTCACCTTGGCCTTCCAAAGTGCTGGGATTACAGGCGTGAGCCACCGCACCCAGCCTACACTTTTTTGAGGACATGTATGTCCCTAAGAATCTGCATACCATGCCAGACATGGTGGCTATTGCCTGTGATCCCGGCACTTTGGGAGGCCAAGGTGGGAGGATTGCTTGAGGCCAGGAGTTCAAGACCAGCCTGGGCAACATGGTGAGACCCTGTCTCTATTAAAAGTCAAAAAAATTAGCTGGGTGTAGTCCCCACTACTCAGCAGGCTCAGAAGGATCGCTTGAGCCCAGAAGTTTGAGGCTGCAGTGAGCTACGATCATGCCACGGCACTCTAACCTGCATGACAGAGAGAGACACTGTTTATAAAGAAAAAGAGGCTGGGCGTAGTGGCTCAAGTCTGTAATCCAAGCACTTTGGGAGGCCGAGGTGTGCGGATTACGAGGTCAAGAGATCGAGACCATCCTGGCCAACATGGTGAAACCCCGTCTCTACTGAAAATACAAAAATTGGCCGAGTGCAGTGGCTCACACTTGTAATCCCAGCACTTTGGGAGGCCGAGGCAGGTGGATCACGAGGTCAGGAGCTCGAGACCATCCTGGCTAACATGGTGAAACCCTGTCTCTACTGAAAATACAAAAATTGGCCAGGTATGGTGGCTCACACTTGTAATCCCAGCACTTTGGGAGGCCAAGGCAGGCGGATCATGAGGTCAGGAGCTCAAGACCATCCTGGCTAACATGGTGAAACCCCGTCTCTACTGAAAAATAGAAGAAATTAGCTGGGCGTGGTAGCGAACGCCTGTAGTCCCAGCTACTCCGGAGGCTGAGGCAAGAGAATAGTGTGAACCCGGGGCATGGAGCTTGCAGTGAGCCAAGATCGAGCCACTGCACTCCAGCCTGGGTGACAGAGAGAGACTCCATCTCAAAAAAAAAAAAAGTTAGCTGGGTATGGTGGTGCACACCTGTAGTCCCAGCTACGTGGGAGGGTGAGGCACGAGAATTGCTTGAACCTGGGAGGTAGAGGTTGCAGTGAGCCGAGATGGCATCACTGCGCTCCAGCCTGGGCAACAGAGCAAGACTCAATCTCAAAAAAAGAAAAAGAAAAGAATCTGCATACCAGAAGAGGAAATGTGGGCCTGAGTATTTACGAGATCATGTGTGGGGTTGTTCATTGGCACGGGCTATGAGTGTCCAACCACTCTCAACATATGTGTGTACACAGGATTTCTTGTGTATGAGTATGGGTTGTGTGTATATGAACACCGTTCACGTCTGTTTCTGTAATAGGGAACCAAAGTCTGTATATGGTAGGGTGGTGTATATGAAGGCTTGTGAATGTACCCTAGTTGCATGTCCCAGGCTCTGCATGCGCAGGGGGAAGTACTATGTTTTCTTGAGATTTTATTTTATTTTATTATTTGTTTATTTATTTATTTTTGAGATGGAGTCTCGCTCTGTCACCCAGGCTGGAATGCAGTGGCGTGATCTTGGCCCACTACAACCGCTGCCTCCCAAATTCAAGTGATTCTCCTGCCTCAGCCTCCCGAGTAGCTGGGATTACAGGCATGCACCACCAAGCCCCACTAATTTTTGTGTTTTTAGTAGAGACGGAGTTTCACCATGTTGGCCAGGCTGGTCTTGAACTCCTGACCTCAGGTGATCCGCCCGCCTCGGCCTCCCAAGGTGCTGGGATTACAGGCGTGAGCCACTGCCCCCAGCCAATGTTTTCTTGAGATTTTCGATGTGGGGCTATTGCAGACACCAGTGGTGGCTGAGAAGTTCATGCTTTCCTAGCCCTCAGCATCTGCAGACAAGCCAAGTTGTACCCTCCATCCCTTACTGCCTACAGCTGCCCCTGAGCCCGGACCTGCCCAGACCCGGCCCTTTGCCTCTGGGCAGCCCTCGAATCCCCCTCCCGGCGCAGCAGAGCTCGGAGGCCCGCGTCATCCGCATCAGCATCGACAATGACCACGGGAACCTGTATCGAAGCATCTTGGTGAGGGGCTGGGCTGGGGGTCTGCTAGGGGCTGCCCTGCCCTTGGGGCCGGGGCCCTCGCCTCACCTCCCGCCCCTCTCTTCCAGCTGACCAGTCAAGACAAAGCCCCCAGCGTGGTCCGGCGAGCCTTGCAGAAGCACAATGTACCCCAGCCCTGGGCCCGTGATTATCAGCTCTTTCAAGTCCTTCCTGGGGACAGGGGTGAGCGGGGATGGCTTGGAGCTCAGGATTGGGGGCAGCAGGGAGGGGAGCAGACTGACCAGGCTCAAGGATGGAGCCCAAGGTTACCTGGGTTCACAGGGCTGTGAGGTGGTTCAGGCAGAGAGTAGGGGTAAGATAATCAGAGTGGGGGTAAGAGGACATAAAATATCTATACCCCAGTGATGTAGGGTCATGAGGTTGTCTTGGCTCAGTGTGAGAGAGAGGCACCAAAGGTCGTCTTCCTAGAATTTAAAAGACAATAAGATTGTTCAGGGACCGGCCAGGCGCGGTGGCTCATATCTGTAATCCCAGCACTCTGGACGGTCAAGCTGGGTGGATCACTTGAGGTTTGGAGTTTGCAACCAGCCTGATGAACGTGGTGAAACCCCGTCTCCAAGATACATACAAAAATTAGTCGGGTGTAGTGGCACACTCCTGTAGTCCCAGCTACTCGGGAGGCTGAGGCAGGAGAATAATTGCTTGAACCTGCAAGGCGGAGGTTGCAGTGAGCCGAGATCATAGCACTGCACTTCAGCCTGGGCAACAGAGTGAGACTCTGTCCCCCCAAAAAAAAGAGCCCAGTGTGGTGGCTCAGGTCTGTAATCCCAACACTTTGGGAGGCCAAGGCAGGTGGATCACGAGGTCAGGAGTTTGAGACCAGCCTGGCCAACATGGTGAAACCTTGTCTCTACTAAAAACAAAACAAAAAAATAGCTGGGCGTGGTTCAGGCGCCTGTAATCCCAGCTACTCGGGAGGCTGAGGCAAGAGAATCACTTGAACCTGGGAGGCGGAGGTTGCAGTGAGCCAAGATCGTGCCATTGCACTCCATCCTGGGCAACAGAGTGAGACTCCGTCTCAAAAAAAAAAAAAAAAAAATAGATTGTCCACGGACAAGTGACAGAAGCAAGTGTAGAAGGTTGTCTGGCCTTAAATTTGTAGGATGGGCTGGGCATGGTGGCTTACAACTGTAATCCCAACACTTTGGGAGGCCAAGGTGGGTGGATTGTCTGAACTCAGGAGTTCGAGACCAGCCTGGGCAACATGACGAGACTCCATCTATAAAAAAGTACAGAAATTGGCTGGGTGCGGTGGCTCACGCCTATAATCCCAACACTTTGGGAGGCCAAAGCGGGTGGATCACTTGAGGTCAGGAGTTCGAGACCAGCCTGGCCAATATGGTAAAGCCCTGTCTCTACTAAAAATAAGAAAAAAAAATCAGCTGGGCTTGATGGCAAGTGCCTGTAGTCCCAGCTACTTGGGAGGCTGAGGCAGAAGGATCGCTTGAACCCAGGAGGTGGAGGTTGCAGTGAGCCAAAATCGCACCACTGCACTCCAGCCTGGCGACAGAGCAAGACTCTGTCTCAAAAAAAAGAAAACAAAACAAAAGAAAAAAAATATATATATATATATACACACACACACACACACACACACACATACATTAGCTGAGCATGGTGGCATGTGCCTGTAGTTCCAACTACTGGGGAGGCTGAGGTGGGAGGATCACTTGAGCCTAGGAGGTAGAGGCTGCAGTGAACTGAGATCACACCAGTCTGGGTGACAGAGCAAGACCCTGTCTCAATTAAAAAAAAACAAAAAAAAAAAGGCCGGGCGCGTTGGCTTATGCCTATAATCTCAACACTTTGGGAGGTCGAGGCGGGCAGATCACAAGGTCAAGAGATCGAGACCAGCCTGGCCAACATGGTGAAACCCTGTCTCTACTAAAAATACAAAAATTAGCTGGGTGTGGTGGCACACGCCTACTCGGGTGGCTGAGGCATGAGAATTGCTTGAACCCAGGAGGCAGAGGTTGGAGTGAGCCGAGATCGCGCCACTGCACTCCACCCTGGTGAGAGGGCGAGACTCTGTCTCAAAAAAAAAAAAAAAAAATTATCTAGGGTCAAGTGAGAGAAGGGAGTGTAGAAATTTGTCTGATCTTAAGTTTGTAGCATCATGGTGAGGTTGTTCAGGCTCAACCTGTAGGGATGGGAGACTAAAGGGCATCCGGCCTTGGATTTGTGAGGAAGTAGGTTTGTTCACCCCCGGAACCCTGAAGTTATCTGAACTCGGGATGGGAGAGAGCCAAATGGATAGCAGGGAAGCATGAGATTGTCCTGTCTGACAGGGAGAAGCAAGGGATTGAGAGTATTCACGCTGAAGTACATGGCATGAGGTTGGCTGGCTATTAGGACAGGATGCTTCAGGTTGTTCAGGTGCTGAGTGTGAGGCCACAAGCTCGTGCAGGCTGGAAGTGGGAAGTTGTTCAAGGTGACAGCAACATGAGATGGGCTGGAAGTGGTTGTGGGGGAGGGGTGGGGTGAGCAGGAAGTTGTCTTGGGGGGGTGGTCTAGGGTGGTCTAAGTTTGCCCAAACTTTTACTGCAGGTGGTCGTTTGTTTTTATTTTTATTTTTATTTTTATTTTTTGAGATGGAGTTTTGTGCTGTCGCCCAGGCTGGAATGCAATGGCAGGATCTCGGCTCACTGCAACCTCCACCTCCCGGGTTCAAGTGATTCTCCTGCCTCAGCCTTCTGAGTAGCTGGGATGACAGGCATGCGCCACCACACCCAGCTCATTTTTTTGGTGTTTTTAGTAGAGACGGGGTTTCACCATGTTGGCCAGACTGGTCTCGAATTCCTGACCTTCAGTGATCCACCCACCTTGGCCTCCCAAAGTGCTGGGATTACAGGCGTGAGGCACCGCGCCCCGCCAGTTTGCCCAAACTTTTACTGCAGGTTGCCTTGTCTGTGATGAGGGGGAGAATGCTAGGAGGTTGCCCAGGCTTATGATAAGGGAAGGCTTGAGGTGGTGCAGATTTTCAAGTGAGAAGTTGTCCAGGTTCATGTCTCTCATTCAGTGAGAGCAGAATGAGCTTGCTTGGCAGTAGCTGCAGAGGGACCCACGGCTGTTCAGGTTCGAGGGTGAGTGGTAGGAGGTTCCCGGGTCCTCTGTGAGGGTGACACAAGGTTGTGAGGGCCTATTACCATCGTCTCCACTCCTGACCAGAGCTCCTGATTCCTGACAATGCCAACGTCTTCTATGCCATGAGTCCAGCCGCCCCCGGAGACTTCATGCTACGGCGGAAAGAGGGGACCCGGCACACTCTGTCTGTCTCCCCAACCTGAGACAGCTGTGTCCTGCCCCCAAGACACAAGTCCCACAGGCGAGCTTGTGACTCCTCTCCTGGAAAGCCACCATCCCCCAATAGAGGCCACTATACTCTGTATCCCAGGACCACCCCCCAACTGTAGCCCATTGGACCCCATCTCTTTTCATGACCCTGTTGGTACTGGATCCATATTTCAAAGACATCAGCCCATGGGTGGCTGGTGGACAGCTCAATCTCATAAATATAGAAAGGGGTGGGGCATGGGTACATCAGATCCCTCCCCAGAGAAATGTTACAAATGTTTGAGACGCATCAGAAGTGACAGATGCAGATGAAAATAGTGACCAGAGTTATGAAACAGGTGTCAGTCTTGTTTATTTTGCGCCTGTGTGCCACGTTCACCCTTTATCAAGATAAAGGAAAACTACCACACACACACACAGACACACACACAGACCCACACACACAAACACAGAGAGAGTAAAACCTAGGAGCCAAGACCAGCCTGGGCAACATAACAAGATCCTGTCTCTACAAAAAATACAAAAATTTGGCTGGGTGCAGTGACTCACGCCTGTAATCCCAGCGCTTTGGGAGGCCGAGGCAGGCGGATCGCCTGAGGTCAGGAGTTCGAGACCAGCCTGGCCAACATGGTAAAACCCTGTCTTCTACTAAAAGTACAAAAAAATTAGCCAGGGATGGTGTCGTGTGCCTGTAATCCCAGCTACTGTGGAGGCTGAGGCAAGAGAATTGCTTGAACCCGGAAGGTGGAGGCTGCAGTGAGCAGAGATAGCACCACTGCATTCCAGCCTGGGTGACAGAGCAAGATCCTATCTCAAAAACAAACAAACAAAAAATGTGCGGAGCATGGTGGTATGAGACTGTAATACCACCTACTTGGGAGGCTGAGGTGGGAGAATCACCAGAGCCCCGGGAGGTTGAAGCTGCAATAAGCAGTGACTGGGCTGGTGCACTCCAGCCTGGAGGACAGAGGGAGACCCTGTCTCAAAAACAAAACCAAAAACTAAGAGCCCTAAGAAAGGTGTTGGGTCGGGTATCACATTGAACCCAGATGCCAGAGAGGACCCTGTCTGGCCGGACACAGTGGCTCAGGAGGGTAATCCCAGTACTTTGGGAGGTGGAGGTAAGAGGATCACATAAGTTCAGGAGTTTGAGACCAGCCTGGGCAATACAGTGAGATAATGTCTCAATAAATAAATAAATAAATAAATAAATAAAGGATCTTATCACACAAAGAGGGTTTAGGACTTCCTTCCCCAACATTTTTGGGGTAATATGCCTCTTTTTTTTCTTTTTTTTTTTTTGAGACAACAGTCTTACTCTGTTGCCCAGGCTGGAGTGCAGTGGCATGATCTCCACTCACTGCAAACTCCGCCTCCCGGGTTCACGCCATTCT
>NC_045454.1:41491436-41492391 GCF_002776525.5 Piliocolobus tephrosceles
GGCCGATATGCCTCTTTTCTACTGTATATATGGGAGAGTGACTCATTGAAATTCCATCAGAATTAGAAACAGGGCATCATTACCCATGAGTCAATAAGGGCTGTGAGGATGGGCCTTTCACTTCCCCCACCTTTTTCCTCTTCCTGTCACAGATAACCCCTCTGTGCAAAGAAGAAAAAAAGAGGTTGGGTGTGGTGGCCCACATCTGTAATCCCAGCAATTTGGGAGGCTAAGGTGGAAGGATTTTGAACCCAGAAGTTCGAGAACAGCCTGGGCAACATGGTGAGACTCCCATCTCTACAAAAAAATACAAAAATTTAGCCAGGTTTGGTATCCTGCACCTGTAGTCACAGCTACTCTGGAGGCTGAAGCATGAGGATCACTTGAGCCCTAGAGGTGGAGGTTGCAGTGAGCCGAGATTACGCCACTGCACTCCAGCCTGGGTGACAGAGCGAGATCCTGTTTCAAAAACAAAAAAAGGGCCAGGTGTGGTGGTCACACCTGTAATCCCATCATTTTGGGAGGCCGAGGTGGGCGGATCACTTGAGGTCAGGAGGTCAAGGTCAGCCTGGCCAACATGGTAAAACCCTATCTCTACTAAAAAACATAAAAATTAGCTGGGCATGGTGGTGGGCGCCTGTAATCCCAGCTACTCAGGAGGCTGAGGCAGGAGAATTGCTTGAACCCAGAAGGTGGAGGTACAGTGAACTGAGATCGTGCCATTGCACTCCAGCCTGGGTGACAGTGGGACTCTATCTGAAGAAGAAAAAAAATGGCGGGCGCCTGTAGTCCCAGCTACTCGGGAGGCTGAGGCAGGAGAATGGCGTGAACCCGGGAGACGGGGATTGCAGTGAGTCGAGATCCGGCCACTGCACTCCAGCCTGGGAGATAGAGCCAGACTCCGTCTCAAAAAAAAAAAAAAGAAAGAAAGAAAAAAAAAATGAAGGACATTCCT
>NC_045454.1:41492491-41495331 GCF_002776525.5 Piliocolobus tephrosceles
AAAAAAAAACAAAGACTGGGTGCAGTTGCTCTAGCACTTTGGGAGGGCAAGACAGGTGGATTTCTTGAGGCCAGGAGTCCAAAACCAGCCTGGTCAACATGGTGAAACCCCATCTTTACTAAATATACAAAAAATTAGCCAGGCGTGGTGGCAGACTCTTGTAATCCCAGCTACTCGGTAGGCTGAGGCAGGAGAATCGCCTGAACCCGGCAGAGGCTGCAGTGAGTCGAGATCACTCCATTGCACTCCAGCCTGGGCAACAAGAACAAAATTCTGTCTGGAAAAAAAAAAAAAAAAGAAAGAAAAGAAAAAAGAAGGCCGGGCGCGGTGGCTCAAGCCTGTAATCCCAGCACTTTGGGAGGCCGAGACGGGCGGATCACGAGGTCAGGAGTTCGAGACCATCCTGGCTAACACGGTGAAACCCCGTCTCTACTAAAAATACAAAAAGCTAGCCGGGCGAGGTGGCGGGCGCCTGTAGTCCCAGCTACTCGGGAGGCTGAGGCAGGAGAATGGCGTAAACCCGGGAGGCGGAGCTTGCAGTGAGCTGAGATCCGGCCACTGCACTCCAGCCCGGGCGACAGAGCGAGACTCCGTCTCAAAAAAAAAAAAAAAAAAAAGAAAAAAGAAAAAGATTGAGAGGATGAAAAGAGAGGGATGATCTCTCTATCAGCATTGGAGTGCGATAGAGAGGGCAGTGATGGAATGAGCTGTAGGGCCAACTGCAACATAGTAACAGCAACAATAATGCCCACTTATGACCTCCTACTCAGCACAGGACATCAGCTAGGGGCTTTACATCGCATTGCACTAATCAGAGTTATTTCTGTTGCAAGTGACCAAAAATCCAGTTCAAACAGGCATGTGCAAAAAAGGAAATTTGTGGCTCATGCAATTGAAATGTCCAATGAGTAGGGCTTCAGGCACAGTTGCATCCAGGCACTCAAAAGATGTCATCAGGGTTTTCTTGCTGTCTCTTTGCTCTGATTTGCTCTGAGAATGAGATAGTCCATTGTCCCCCCAAATTTAATCACCTTCTTCTATGGTCATGGAACCACTGATTTTTAGCTGGCCTCCCAAAGTAAAAGCCATATTCCCCACCTCCTCTGCAGCAAGGTGTAGTCATATCTGGCCTTTGGCTAAGTCTTGGCCAATGAGATATAAAGGGAAAGGATGTGAACAAATTTCAGAGCCTGCCCTTAAAGGGAAGCGGGTGTCCTTCTTTTCTCCCTTTCCTCCCTCCTGCTGGTCAGAATGAAGATGTGGAGTGGATCATTTTGGATTAGGTGGTTCACATCCTCTGAGTAGTTAAGCAACAAGCTAGAAGGAGCCTGGGCCTATGAGACCAGGGAGTTGCCATATTGGATTGTTGATACTTGGAGTGTTACATAAGAGAGAAATAAATTTTTATCTTACTTAAGCCACTATTATTAGGGTTGCTGTTACAGTAGCCCAAATCATATTTTATTTAATATAATTTTCCTTGTAGCTGGGTGTGGTGGCATGCGCCTGTAATCCCAGCTACTTGGGAGGCTGAGGTTGCAGTGAACCGAGATCACACCACTGCACTCCAGCCTGGGAGACAGGGCAAGATTCTGTCTCTACCAAAAAAAAAGATACACACACACACACACACATACATATGTATATATATAGCTCTACTCCAAGGCAGGCTTGTGGAGGAATAGGCTTATATACCTACAGCTCCCCCATCCCATGCAAGCACAGCCCCTCCTTTCCATCACCTCCAGCAAGAAGTCCCACAGCAGGCGCCCATTGGGCCAATTTGTGTCATGTGTCCACCCCTAAACCAATCACTGTGTTCAGGGGAATGTGGTGTGCTGATCCAGGCCCGGGTCCTGTGTCCACCCTTTGAGCTGGCAGAGAAATTTTGAATCGCAGGGGTGGAGCCTGGGAGAGTCCGTGGGTGGAGCCTGGGAGAGTCCGTGGGTGGAGCCTGGGAGAGGCCATAAGTGGACATTAAATGTGGGGCTGTTACGAGGAGAAGGGGGAGTTCTGGTGAATAGGCAAAAAATAAGTGCTAGGTTTTCAAACATTATCCGTGGAGCAATAATGGGGAATGCCCAGGAATTATGAGGGTTGGGCGAAGAGATGGATAAATTTAAGTATCATATAAGGTCTGATGAAAGACCAATTACTAGCACACAACATGCTCCTTATTTATTTATTTATTTATTTATTTATTTATTTATTTTGAGACGGAGTCTTGGTCTGTTGCCCAGGCTGGAGCACAATGGCAAGATCTCGGCTCATTGCAACCTCCGCCTCCCGGGTTCAAGCGATTCTCCTGCCTCAGCCTTTTGAGTAGCTGGGATTACAGGCGCGTGCCACCATGCCTGGCTAATCTTTGTATTTTTAGTAGAGACAAGATTTCACCATTTTGGTCAGGCTGGTCTCAAACTCCTGGTCTCGTGATTTGCCCGCCTTTCCCTCCCAAAGTGCTGGGATTACAGGCGTGAGTCACCGTGCCTGGCCGCTCCTTTACTGGCTTTTTAAAATTTTGGTCTTCTGTGAGTATTAAGACCTTAAGACCGGCCAGGCACAGTGGCTCATGCCTGTAATCCTAGCACTTTGGGAGGCCCAGTCAGGTGGATCACGAGGTCAGTAGTTCGAGACCACCTGACCAACATGGTGAAATCCCGTCTCTACTAAAAATACAAAAATTAGCCAGGCGTGGTGGCGCATACCTGTAATCCCAGCTACTCGGGAGACAGAGGCAGGAGAGAATCGCTTGGACCCAGGAGTCGGAGGTTGCAGTGAGCTGAGATTGCACCACTGTACTCCAGCCTGGGTGACAAAGCGAGAGTCCATCTCAAAAAAAA
>NC_045454.1:41495431-41501013 GCF_002776525.5 Piliocolobus tephrosceles
AAAAAAAAAAAAAAAAAAAAAAAAAAAAAAAAGAAAGGAGAAAAGAAAAAGAAAAGAAACGAAAGACCTTAAGACCATTTGGATATTTTTTGCCCAAATGGGTATATTTTTCCTCTGCCTCCCAAAGTGTTGGGATTACAGGCATGAGCCACCACACCCGGCCTCTTAAGACCATTTGGATGTTAGTTTAGCATCCTTCTTGAACTAGTTTAAACAAATTGCTATACTTACTGGATGCTTATTGTATATCAAGATCTGTTTTAAGAACTTGACACAATCTAATTTAATCCTCACCATAGCTCTATGGAGTACACACTATTTTCACTTTATACATTTTATTTATTTATCTATTTATCTATCTATTTATTTATTTATAGAGACAGTGTCTTGCTCTGTCAACCAGACTGGAGTGCAGTGGTGCGATCATAGCTCACTGCAGCCGCGACCTCCTGGACTCAGGTGATCCCACTCAACCTCCTGAGTAGCTGGGACTACAGGTGCATACCACCACACCAGGCGAATTTTCCTTCTTTTTTGTAGACTCAGGGTCTTGCTATGTTGCCCAGGCAGGTCTCAAACTACTATCTTCAATCGATTCTCCTGCCTCGGCCTTCCAAAGTGCTGGAATTACAGGCATGAACCACCATGTCTGGGCCGGAAGAGACACTTATCATCCACTTTTTTTTTTTTTTTTTTGAGATGGGGTCTCACTCTGTCACCCAGACTGGAGTGCCGTGGTGTGAACATGGTTCACTGTAGCCTCCACTTCTTGGGCTCAATTGATCGTCCCACCTCAGCCCCCCAAGTAGCCGAGACCACAGACGCATGCCACCTCTCCTGGCTAACTTAAAAACAAAGTTGGCCGGGTGCGATCGCTCACGCCTGTAATTCTAGCACTTTTGAAGGCTGAAGCAGGTGGATCACCTGAGGTCAGAAGTTCAAGACCAGCCGGGCCAACATGGAGAAACCCCTGTCTCTACTAAAATACAAAAATTAGCCAGGCACGATGGCAGATGCCTATAATCCCAGCTACTCAGGATGTTGAGATGGCAGAATCACTTGAACCCGGGAGATGGTGGTTCCAGTGAGCTGAGGTCACACCACTGCACTCCAGCCTGGGCAGCTGAACGAGACTCTGTCTCAAAAAAAAAAAAAAGAAAAAAGTTGGCTGGGCACAATGGCTCATGCCTGTAATCCCAACACTCCAACACTTTGGGAGGCCAGGGCAGGCGCATCACTTGAGGTCAGGAGTTCAAGACCAGCCTGAGCAACATATAGTGAAACCCTGTTTCTACTAAACAAATATAAAAATTAGCTGGGCATGGTGGCACACTTCTGTAGTCCCAGCTACTCAGAAAGCTGAGGCAGGAGAATCGCTTGAACCCGGGAAACAGAGGTTGCAGTGAGCCGAGATGGTGCCATTGCACTCCAGCCCGGGCCACAGAGAAAGACTCCGTCTCTCAAAAACAAAACAAAACAAACAACAAACAAACAAACAAAATGTTTTGTAGAGATGGGGTCTCACTCTGTCACCCAGGCTGGAGTGCAGTGGCATGAACATGGTTCACTGCAGCCTCCACGTTCTGGGTTCAAGTGATCCTCCCACCTCAGCCTCCCGAGTAGCTAGGACCACAGACGTGCACCGCCTCATCTGGCTTACTTAAACAAACAAACAAACAAACAAACAAACAAACAAACATGTTTTATAGAGACGAGGTCCCACCATGTCAGCCAGGCTATCTTCCACATTTTATACATGAATAACTGAGACAAGGGAGGGTTAAGTAGCGTACTCAAGGTTCCATGGTAAGTGGTTGGTGTTCAAATATTGATTGAACTCCAGTAAACATGCATTTAACTCTGGGGTCGGTATGTCATTCATAATAATTTATTGTGACCAAAGTTATGAAACAGGTGTCTGTCTTGTTTATTCTACCTCCTTCTCACATACATGCACAATCTAAATATCAATTTCCTGAGGAAGAGATTTGCATTGACTTCTGTTCTTTAAAAGCGCAGGGGTGGCTGGGCGCGGTGGCTCACGCCTGTAATCCCAGCACTTTGGGAGGCCGAGACGGGTGGATCACCAGGTCAGGAGATCAAGACCATCCAGGCCGACACGGTGAAACCCTGTCTCTACTAAAAATACAAAAAAAATTAGCCAGGCGAAGTGGCGGGCGCCTGTAGTCCCAGCTACTTGGGAGGCTGAAGCAGGAGAATGGTGAGAACCCAGGAGGCGGAGCTTGCGGTGAGCCGAGATTGCGCCACTGCACTCCAGCCTGGGCGACTGAGGGAGACTCTGTCTCAAACAAAAGAAAAAAAAAAAAAAAAGCGCAGGGTTGCTCAGGCACAGTCGTACCAGTGGCTAACACGAGATCAGCTGTTTCTCTACCTCTCTCAGCTTGATTTTCTCTACATCTCTAGTCTTTAACTCCACAAAATATTTCTTGAGTTTCCAGGCCCTGTTCTATATGCTGGGGATACAGCAAAGAACAAAAGGGTAAAAAAAAAATCCCTGCCTGAGGCTGGGTGCGGTGGCTCACAGTTGTAATCCCTGCACTTTGGGAGGCTGAAGTGTGCAGATCACGAGGTCAGGAGATCGAGACCATCCTGGCGAACACGGTGAAACTCCGTCTCTACTAAAAATACAAAAAAATTAGCCGGTCTGATGAAAGACCAATTACTAGCACACAACATGCTCCTTATTTATTTATTTATTTATTTATTTATTTATTTATTTATTTATTTATTTTTTTGAGACGGAGTCTTGGTCTGTTGCCCAGGCTGGAGCGCAATGGCAAGATCTCGGCTCATTGCAACCTCCGCCTCCCGGGTTCAAGCAATTCTCCTGCCTCAGCCTTTTGAGTAGCTGGGATTACAGGCGCGTGCCACCATGCCTGGCTAATCTTTGTATTTTTAGTAGAGACAAGATTTCACCATTTTGGTCAGGCTGGTCTCAAACTCCTGGTCTCGTGATTTGCCCGCCTTTTCCTCCCAAAGTGCTGGGATTACAGGCGTGAGTCACCGTACCTGGCCGCTCCTTTACTGGGCGTGGTGGCGGGTGGCTGTAGTCCCACTTATTCGGAAGGCTGAGGCAGGAGAATGGCATAAACCCGGGAGGCAGAGCTGGCAGTGAGTGGAGATCGCGCCACTGCACTCGAGCCTGGGCAACAGAGCGAGACTCCGTCTCCAAAATAAATAAATAAATAAATAATAACTGGGTGTGGTGGCAAGTGCCTGTAATCCCAGCTACCTGGGAAGTGGAGGCAGGAGAATCACTTGAACCCGGGAGGCGGGGAGTTGCAGTGAACCGAGATCCTGCCATTGCACTCCAGCCTGGCCAACAAGAGCGAGACTCCACACACACACAAAAATCCCTGCCTGGCTGGGCTCAGTGGCTCATGCCAGTAATCCCAGCACTTTGGGAGGCTGAGGCAGGGGGAATCACTTGAGGTCAGGAGTTTAAGACAAGTCTGGCCAACACAGCAAAATCCCGTTTCAACTAAAAATACAAAAAAATTAGCTGGATGTGGTGGGACACACCTGTAGTCCCAACTACTCTGGAGGCTGAGGAAGGAGAATCGCTTGAATCCGGGAGGCGAAGGCTGCAGTGAGCCAAGATTGCATCATTGCACCCCAACCTGGGCGACAGAGGGAGACGCCATCTTAAAAAAAAAAAAAAATGCCTGCTTTCATGGAGTAGTAAGTAGCAGCAAATCAATAACAAAACATCAAATGCATGTCAGGTGACAATAAGCACATTGGCTGCAAACAAAAACAAAAAACCCACCTTCTTAATAGCAACAGGGTGGGAGTATTGCTATTTTATTTCATTTTTATTTTTTTATTTTTATTTTTTTTTTAGACAGGGTTTCGATCTTGTTGCCCAGGCTGGAGTCTCAGCTCATTGCAACCTCTGCCTTCCAGTTTCAAGTGATTCTCCTGCCTCAGTCTCCTGAGTAGCTGGGATTACAGGTGCATGACACCATGCCAGGCTAATTTTTTTTTTTGAGACGGAGTCCTGCTCTGTTGCCAGGCGCCAGGCTGGAGTGCAGTGGCACCATCTCGGCTCACTGAAACCTCTGGCTCCTGGGTTCAAGCGATTCTCCTGCCTCAGCCTCCCAAGTAGCTGGGATTTACAGGCATGGACCACCACCCCCAGCTAATTTTTGTATTTTTGGTAGAGATGGGGTTTCACCATGTTGGCCAGGATGGTCTCGATCTCTTGACCTCATGATCTGCCCTCCTTGACCTCCCAAATTGCTGGGATTACAGGCGTGAGCCACCGCACCCAGCCTACGTCTGGCTAATTTTTGTATTTTCAGTAAAGACGGGGTTTCACCATGTTGGCCAGGCTGGTCTCGAACTCCTGACCTCATGATCCACCTGCCTCAGCCTCCCAAAGTGCTGGGATTATAGGCGTGAGCCACTGCACCCAGCCAATTATTAATTTTTGATCAGAGTCTCACTCTGTTTGTTGCCCAGGCTGGAGTGCAGTGGTACGATCTTGTCTCACTGCAATCTTCATCTCCCAGATTCAAGCAGTTCTCCTGCCTCAGCCTCCTGAGTAGCTGGGGTTACAGGCTCACGCCACCATGCCTGGCTAATTTTTGTATTTTTAGAAGAGATGGGATTTCACTATGTTGGCCAGGCTAGTCTCGAACTCCTGACCTCAAGTGCTTTGCCTGTATTGGCCTCCCAAAGTGCTGGGATTATAGGCGTGAGCCACTGGGCCCAGCCCAAGAGAATAAAAATGTGGGTGGTAAAATTTTTTTTCCGAAAATTCATAAATGAAAATCTCACATATTATACATCCTGTCCAGGAGCATGGCCTAGCACTGTGCAAACACTCAACTGCTGGTCGTTATAAGGATTATTATTGGTTGGCTTCAGTGGCTCATGCTGGTAATCCCAGTAGTTGAGAGATGGAGGCTGGAGGATTGCTTAAGCCCAGGATTTCAAGACGAGCCTGGACAACATAGTGGGATCCCATCTCTACAAAGAATTTTAAAAATGAGCCAGGTGTTGTGGGAAGATTGCTTCAGTACAGAGGCTGCAGTGAGCTATGATTGTGCCACTGCACTGCAGCCTGGGTGACAGAGCAACACCCTGACTGAGGCAGAGTGAGAGAGAGAAAAGGAAGGAAGGAAAGAAGGAAGGAAGGAAGGAGAGAAAAAGAAGGAAGGAAGGAAAGAAAGAAAAAGAAAGAGGGAAGAAAGAAAAGAAGGAAGGAAAGAGAAAGAAGCAAAGAAAGAAGGAAGGAAGGAGAGAGAAAGAAGGAAAGAAAGGAAGGAAGGAGGGAGGGAGGAAGGGAAGGAAGGAAGAAAGGAAGGAAGGAAGGAGACAGAAAGAAGGAAGGAAAGAAAGAAACGAAAGGAAGGAAAGAAAACGAAAGGAATGAAAGAAAGAAAGAAAAGAAAGAGAGAAAGAAAGGAAAGAAAGAAAAATAAAGAAAGAGAGAAAGAAAGGAAAGAAAGAAAAAGAAAGAAAGAAAAGAAAGAAAGAAAGAAAAGAAAGAAAGAAAGAAAAGAAAGAAAGAAAGAGAAAGAAAGAAAGAAAAAGAAAGAAAGAAAGAAAGAAAG